>NC_134401.1:49343122-49943122 GCF_050003625.1 Haematobia irritans | reverse complement strand
GTACGAATTTTGGAAAAATTTGGTCCAAAATAAAAATTCGTTGTTGCAACGCTGGTAAGGCCTCCATATAGACCGATTTCAGATATTGAGGGTACAGAAGGTGCATTTACCATAAATGTAAATTTGCCAGATATTACTTCTCGTAATCATAAAACAGTTGGTGTACTATAGATTTTAGATTTCAAATCAAGGTAGTTTTTCTTAATTTTCTTGCACATTTACAGGATATGTTTATGATTTCTTTAAAACTCAAACAAAAATAGTTCTTATAAATCCGGAATCTGATAGGTAAAATCTTTGCATTTATTTTCGGGATGCGAACTGGTTAAACTGATCTGTCATCAAACCCCCATGAAATTTTCTAAGGAAATTAGTATATTTGATTCATGGTGGTGGGTATTTATGATTCGGCCCGGACGAACTTACTGCTGTATATACTTGTTTTATTTTTTATTTTCTATAGAAATAAATGTTGACTTAATTTTCTATAGAAAAAAATATTTCTATAGTAATAATATTTCGAATAATTTTTTTATAGAAATTAAATTTTGACAAAACATTCCATATAAATACAATAGTGACAAAATTTTCTATAAAAAACAGCTTTGACAATTTTTTCTGTCATATGTGTGTAGGTATATAGCCTTAAAATAAAATTAAAAACAATAAATTCGAATTGTTGTTCGAATTATTTCAAATAAATTGATATGGGGATTAAAATGGATCGATCCAGCCCATTTGCTAGTCTAACATTCTAGGAAACATAAAATGATAGCCGTAATTGGAAGTTGATTTTCATTTCCAATCATGGTGTACATTGATCGAATGCATAACGCATTGGAAACTAATTTGCGTAAAAACTTTTTTAGTTACAAAAATGTGAAGTGTTTTAAAAAATTTGGTTTAGCCGGAGTCGGAGTCGAGCAAAATTTTTACGACTCCGACTCCGACTCCGACTCCAGCCAAATCTTCAGACTCCGACTCCAAGACTCCGACTCCGACTCCGACTCCACAGCCCTGCTTAGAGGGTCTACAAGCTAAATTTGGGGGTCCGTTTATATGGGGGCTATACGTAAAAGTGAACCGATATGGCCCATTTGCAACCGACCTACATCAATAACAACTACTTGTGCCAAGTTTCAAGTCGATAGCTTGTTTCGTACGGAAGTTAGCGTGATTTCAACGGACGGACGGACATGCTCAGATCGACTCAGAATTTCACCACGACCCAGAATATATATATACTTTATGGGGTCTTAGAGCAACATTTCGATGTGTTACAAACGGAATGACAAAGTTAATATACCACCATCCTATCAAGGAGTGATCATATGATGTTGGCATGTACTATAAAAGGTGCTGAAAATTGAATTTGGCGAAGAGGCTCTTAAAAGACGAACTGCAACCAATCTGGCAAAATCCAGAAATTACTTTTCTCCTCTCACCGAGTACTTTCGGCTGGGATAAGTGATTTTTGTTTGGATTTTTTGTGTTGCACTGTGTGTTTAGGGTTTGGCGCCGTCATACAATGCTTCAAAAACAGCAAAAAAATATGTGCTCCGATTTTTATTCTAATTTCTGTTTTCAATAGTCTGCGATACGAAACTTCGAATACAAAACCATGTATGTAAAGTCTAAAGTCAGGCGAGGCCGACTATAATATAACTTGCAACACTTCTACATTTTCGATACCATCTCAAATCCTTCAAATTTGTTGGGTGTTAAAATTTATGTCGGCTAATCCCCTGGGGTGGATCACAATGTTAGTAAAAAATATGGGAAATATTTAAATCTAAAGCAATTTTTGTGCAAGGTTGGGTTAGGATAGGTGGCAGCCCGATGTATCAGGCTCACTTAGGCTACTCAGTCCATTGTGATACCACATTGTTGAACTTCTCTCTTATCACTGAGTGCTGCCCGATTCCATGTTAAGCTCATTGACAAGGGACCTCCTTTTTGCAGTGAAAGCACTTAGAGAAGCTTTGAAACCCTCAGAAATGTCACCACCATTACTGAGGTGGGATAATCCACCACTGAAAAACTTTGTGGTGTTCGGTCGAAGCAGAAATCGAACCCACGACCTTGTGTATGCAAGGCGGGCATGCTAACCATTGCACCACGGTGGCTTTTTGGGAAAGGTGCATTTATGATTTATCGGTCGATAGATATGTATTATAGGAGAATTTGAGTCATTTTTACATGTTTTCGATTCAAGTAATTCGGAGTAAAACTTTGACCTCTGTGGTTATATGGGCGTAAATCGGACGAAAGATATATATGGGAGGTAAATCGAAATCTGAACCGAACATATATATGAAACCTATATCTAAATCTGAACCGATTTGTTCCAAAATCAATAGGGTTCTACTCGGACCCATAAACAATTCATGTGCCAAATTTGAAGATGATTGGACCAAAACTGCGTCCTACACTTTGATTACAAAAATGTGTTCACAGACTCAGGGACCGATCATATGTCTATCTCGTTTCCTTCTGGGTATTGCAAACATATGCACTAACTTATAATACCCTGTTCCAAAGTGTGGCTCCGGGTGTAATAAAATTCTGGTATATTTGACTATAATTATTTTTAAAAAATATTTGAATTTTAAGCTTTTTTGGACGATTACGAGGAATGTTCCAAAAATAATAATAATAATAAATTTGAGCAAATTATAATTGTGTCATTTTTCAAATTTTTATGGAGTAGAAATACTTAAAAAGCATAGTTTCCAATATTCTACAATATTGGTTTAGAAATATGTTTACAATATTTTCACTTTAGGTATATATTTTTGATAAGAAACGTCATCATTTACAATAGGAAGAGATTATTGGTGAGCCAGTTTTCTCATGTATTGCGTTGTATTATTTATTTATTTTTATTACTGAATATTATTTATTTGTTGAATTTTTTACTTTGTTATACCCACCATCATAGAATGGTGATGTGCGTATAATAAGTTTGTCATTCCATTTGTAATACATCGAAATATCGTTTTTCGACTATATAAAGTATTTATATTCTTGATCAGGGAGAAATTCTAAGACGATATAACCATTTCCGTCTGTCTGTCTGTTGTAATCACGCTACAGCCTTCAATAATGGCGCTATCGTCCTGAAATTTTGTAGGCAGGTCAAGTTCGAAGATGAGCTATATCGGTCCAAGTTTTGATATAGTCCCCATATAGACCGACCTCCCGATTTGGGGTCTTTGGCTTATAAAAACTGTAGTTTTCATCCAATTTGCCTGAAATTGGAAATCTAAAGGAATTTTAGGACCATCAAAAGATGTGTCGAAAACGGTGCCTATCGGTCCATGTTTTGGTATAGCCCCCATATAGACCGATCTCCCGATTTTGCTTCTTGGGCGTCCAGAAACTGTATTTTCTATCCGATTTGCCTGAAATTTAAAATCTAGAAGTATTTTATGACCACAAATAGGTGCGCCGAAATTGGGGTGTATCGGTCCATAGTTTGGTATAGCCCCCATATAGACCGATCTAAAGATTTTGCTTCTTGGGCGTCTAGAAACTGTATTTTCTATCCGATTTGCCAGAAATTTAAAATCTAGAGCTATTCTAGGACCACCAACTAGTGTGTCGAAAATGAAATGTATCGGTCCATGTTTTGGTATAGCCCCTAAATATATACCGATCACCCGATTTTACTTCTTGGGCTTCTAAAAACAGTATTTATTATCCGATTTGCCTGAAAGTGGAAATATAGAGGTATTTTGGGACCATAAAGAGGTGTGTCGAAAATGGTCCGTATCGGTCCATGTTTTGGTATAGCCCCCATATAGACCGATCTCCCGATTTTATTTCTTGGGTTTCTAGAAACTGTATTTACTATCCGATTTGCCTGAAATTTGAAATCTAGAAGTATTTTATGACCGCAAATATGTTAGGTGTTCCGAAATTGGGGTGTATCGGTCCATGGTTTGGTATAGCCCCCATATAGACCGATCTCCCGACTTTACTTCTTGGGCTTCTAGAATACGTAGTTTTTATCCAATTTGCCAGAAATTAGAAATCTAGAGGTATCTTAGTACCATAAAGAGGTGTGTCGAAAATGGTCCGTATCGGTCCATGTTTTGGTATAGTCCCCTTATAGACTGATCTGCCGATTTTACTTCTCGTGCTTCAAGGATTCGTAGTTTTTACCCAATCTGTCTGAAATTGGAAGAGGTATTTGAGGGCCATTAAGAGGTGTGTCGAAAATGGTGAGTATTGGTCCATGTTTTGATATAGCCCCCATATAGACCTACCACCCGAATTTATTCCTAGTACTTCTAGAATCCGGATGACCACAAATAGATCAGCCGAATATGATGTATGTCGACCCATGTTTTGGTATAGCCCCCACATGGACCGATCTCCCGATTTAAATCCTTGGGCTTCTAGAAACCGTAGTTTTTATCCGATTTGCCTGAAATTGTAAATATACTGGTATTTTAGACCCTCAAAAATTTGTATCGCATTTATTTTTACCTGTCCATTTGGTAAGGCATTTATTTTTAACGGTCCATTTGGTAAGTCATCGATATAGACCGATTTAACTTCCTTAGGGAACAACCAAAGAAAAAATATTTCCCTCCGGAATGAAATTTTAAACAAACGAAATTCCCTTTCGTATAAAGTTTTTTCGTTTAGAGGAAATTAATCCGAATTTTTGATAAGCGATTCAACGATTGTCTCTAAAATTTGTGTCAAAAGAAATCTTTGCTTGTCTAAAATTTCGATCCTCTTCTTTCAGTGTATAGCAGGCGCACTGATCATGAAAATTTCTTGAAACTGATTCCAGATTCTACTCCTCGTAATCATTTAAATAATGGCGGTAAAAATCTACATAATAATTTTATAATATAATTTTTCAAATAAAAATAGTATTCAAAATAAAGTCTTGAAAGATACACACAAAAAAAATTTTTTCTGATTCAATCACGAAATTAATTGATCCAATTAATTTTTAATTGAAATGTCTTCAATCACAGAAATGATAGTATCAATTAAAAAATTAATTGAAGGTCAATTAAAAAGTTAATTGATCCAATTAAAAAATTAATTGATACTATTATTTTTATGAGTGATTTTTGTTTCAATTAAAAAATTTGTTGAATCAATTAAATTTTTAATTGAATATTTTTTAAAACTCTATTAAAATTTTAATTGGAAAATTTTTCGTGAAATTTTTTTGTGTGTATCTCCTTTTTAATGGAATTTTATTAATTTTGGAGATTTATTAAAACAAAGTTGTACTCAATGAAATGGAATTTTCTTTTATGTAAAGGTAACTATATTAAATTAGAATCACCTAACTCTAAGAACGTCATTAATGAAAAGTTTCTGAACTTTTGGTCAAGTAAAAATTTTTCGTATCAAAAAACATAAAAGAACATAAAATTATCCGGCCATAGTGTACGCTTTAGAGAAATAAAAAAAATACTAAAAGTAGCAATGATTTTGTAGGAAATCGCGGCAAAGACCCAATATACTAAAAGAGACAAACATACCACATTTGACTTCATCGTTATCACAGTCCCAATGGCCATCACAGAATTTCGATATGTCCAAACAAATGCCATTGTTGCATTCTCTTTCATACGATTGACACTTTAAAGTATCCGAACGACCTGAAACCATAAAAAATGAAAAATAAAATAAAAATGAATTTTAGTAAAGGATGTCAAACAATTTTGATGGTGTGGGGGATGGGGGAGTGGGTTTAAACGAATGTGAGAACTTACAATTAATTTCATCGGATGCATCTGATATACCACAATCCAATTCACCATCACATACCCAATTATTGGGTATACATTTATGAGTGGTTGTACATTGAAATTGACCCTCATTGCATTTGGAAGCATTGGCTGAAAGAAGATAGACAGAAACACAGGAATATTAATTCAGGAATTCACTAATGGTATCATGCTACACAATGGACAAGGTGATGATTATGGTAATGTATGCTTCATGGGCCCCATAAAGAGGATATACTTAAGCCAAATATCCTAATATCCTTAATCTCTAATTATCTAATTGACTTTTAAATGGGTATGGATAAGGGTGAATTTACTACTGTCCATGTCCATGGTCAGTGATGATGCATGTGTATATGTAGACTGTCTATTGTATTCTAACATTTTGTAGGACTTCAGATTTTATTCATTCCAAGACCTGCATCGGTTACCACTACCTCAACTACGGAAACGGAAATTAAAGTTACTGCATACAAAACACCATGGAGTGAAAAAGGACTAAGAAGGGTATGAAAAAAATAAACACAAAAAAAAATCCAAATGTGAATAAACTGAACTCTCTACAATTTGCAAATGACTTTAAATGAGTTTTGTGTTTATATATTCAAAATAACCATTTTGCAAACGAGCAAGAATACAATGGGGCAGCTAAGTTACTGTGTCGGTATGTTAGGGTGGTATTACTATTTCGTCAAACAGACAACTGATGCTCAAATAAATATTCAGGATATAACATTGAGATTGCAATTCTTAAGGGAGAGATGGAAAATCTTAAGGAACATGGGACTTTTTTTGGTTTAATCATACAAAAAGTCTGCTAAAAATAGCAGTCGATGTCTGCTGTTATATTTTTGTACTTCAGGGCCAAATGAACAACAATTTATAAAATTTTTAGGTTATAAATTTTTCCCCAAAGCATATTTAAGAACCAAAAGTAGTGTTTGGTATATTTTTGCAGTGTAATATACTTACAAGCTCCTAAATACGATCAGCAAATATTTTGTTTGCTGTTATGCCTCAATTCGATAAATATTCAGATTTTTGGTCAAATACTATAGATATTCATAAAATGTTGTTTTAATTATGTTAGGATAGCTCATAAGTTGACATTTTTATTTGTTTTAGCAAAAAAAAATATGTTTTAGTGTAATCGAGCTTCAAAAATAGCAGGAAATGTTTGCTATTTCAGCAAACAGTGACTGTTGTCCCTTTTTCAGCAGACTTTCTGCTATTTTAGCAGACTATTGTGCTGTCCCTACTAACAAATTTCTTTGGGTGTAGCATTGTGTAGTCATTTACAAATCGCCCTGTTTAAAATATAGAGAGCCTTACAAGATTTGGAGCTAGAGTGATCGAAAAACTCGTTTTTTAATGTCGGATTTTCTCCATTTTTAAAACCGAAGGGCGGCAATTAAATAACCGGCATAACCCGTCCAACCGGTTTTTCCCAAAAAGTAGCAAAAACGCTTGAATTAATATAAATGAAGGAAAAAATATTTCAATGTTTTCGTGTACAAATTAAATTCCTGGGCTGTAATTGCGGTAACAATAAATATTTTTTTATTCTTTGGTTCCATTTGCTTTTTGTTAATGTTTCTGAAATGTTATATTAAAGAGGGGTTTGAAGAGCCTCGACTCTTGTATATACTGTATTTGATTTTCGAAAAATCATTTTGTTACTTTTCAAAATATTCTACAGTAAGGTACACTAAATTAAGTTGAATAATAATAACGTAAGAAATATCATAGATTTTGTTGACAAAATATACGCTCCTAATTGAACAAGCACGATTTCTTTATGTCACTGAAATAACTCTGGGAGTTCTTTAGAAAACTAACGTATTTTATTTGACATCTTGGACAAATACTACGTTGGAAGTATTCACAAACGAGTTGAAAGAGCGCAGAAAATATATTCGGGAAGATTTCTTATTTCAGTTTACATTGACAATAAAAAAACCGGTCTACCAGTTTTAATCACTCTAGTTGGAGCACGTTAATTTAGGCTCACTTAGGCCATTGTGGTGCCGCAGGAGGTGAACTTCCTTTTATCAATATACTCCACTCCAATAGTTTTTGCAAACTCGTCATCAGGCAGCGACTCGGACTGATGTCTGACGACTTGAAAATTTTAGTATTTCTAGTGTGCGGTTTACGTTTAGATGGGGTCATATTTGCTGGCAATCTTCCCATCGGACATTCGTCACCATAACAGCCTTTTCACATAACAGGTTGGCTGATAAGCCCCCGGTCGCTAGTATTAAATGCATATTATTTTTAAATAGTACCAACCTTCAAATGATTCGTGTCAAAATTTGACGTCTGTAAGTCATTTAGTTTGTGAGATAGAGCGTCTTTTGTGAAGCAACTTTTGTTATTGTTTTGTGTTGTTAAAATGGAAAAAAAGGAATTTCGTGTTTTGATAAAAAAACTGTTTTCTGAAGGGAAAAATACGGTGGAAGCAAAAGCTTGGCTTGATAATGAGTTTCCGGACTCTGCCCCAGGGAAATCAACAATAATTGATTGGTATGCAAAATTCAAGCATGGTGAAATGAGCACGGAGGACGGTGAACGCAGTGGATGACTGAAAGAGGTGGTTACCGACGAAAACATCAAAAAATCCACAAAATGATTTTGAATGACCGTAAAATGTAGTTGATGGAGGAAGCAGAGGCCTTAAAGATATCAAAGGAACGTGTTGGTCATATCATTCATCAATATTTGGATATGCGGAAGCTCTGTGGAAAATAAGTGCCGCGCGAGCTCACATTTGACCAAAAACAACAACGTGTTGGTGATTTTGAGCGGTGTTTGCAGCTGTTAACTCGTAATACACCCGAGTTTTTCCATCGATATGTGACAATGGATGAAACATGGCTCCATCACTACACTCCTGAGTCCAATCGACAGTCGGCTGAGTGGACAGCGACCGGTGAACCGTCTCCGAAGCGTGGAAAGACTCAAAAGTCCGCTGGCACAGTAATGGCCTCTGTTTTTTGGGATGCGTATGGAATAATTTTTATCGATTATCTTGAGAAGGGAAAAACCATCAACAGTGACTATTATATGGTGTTATTGGAGAATTTGAATGTCGAAATCGTGGCAAAACGGCCCCATATGAAGAAAAAAAAAAAGTGTTGTTCCACCAAGACAACGCACCGTGCCACAAGTCATTGAGAACGATGGCAAAAATTCATGAATTGGGCTTCGAATTGCTTCCTCACCCACCGTATTCTCCAGATCTGGCCCCCAGCGACTTTTTCTTGTTCTCAGACCTCAAAAGGATGCTCGCAGGGAAAAAATTTGGCTGCAATGAAGAGGTGATCGCCGAAACTGAGGCCTATTTTGAGGCAAAACCGAAGGAGTACTACCAAAATGATATCAAAAAATTGGAAGGTCGTTATAATCGTTGTATCGCTCTTGAAGGGAACTATGTTGAATAATAAAAACGAATTTTGACAAAAAAAATGTGGTTTTCGTTGTTAGACCGTGGACCTATCAGCCAACCTGTTATTATAAAAAAAATGTTTTTTTTTTCGAAAAAAAAAATATTTGGTTGTATTTGTTTACAAGTTTCTTTCAGCATTTGCAATAAATATATAAATATCCCTTAGGTTAGGTTAGGTATAGTGGTAGCCCGATATTTCAGGTTCATTTAGACTATTAAGTCAATTGTGATACCACAGTGGTGAACTTCTCTCTGAGTGCTGCCCGATTCTATGTTAAGCTCAATGACAAGGGACCTCTTTTTTATAGCCGAGTTCGAATGGCGTTCCACATTGCAGTGAAACCACTTAGAGAAGCTTTGAAACACTCAGAAATGTCACCAAAAAAATATTTGGTTGTATTAGTTTACAAGTTTCTTTCAGCATTTGCAATAAATATATAAATATCCCTTAAGTTAGGTTAGGTATAGTGGTAGCCCGATATTTCAGGTTCACTTAGACTATTAAGTCAATTGTGATACCACAGTGGTGAACTTCTCTCTGAGTGCTGCCCGATTCTATGTTAAGCTCAATGACAAGGGACCTCTTTTTTATAGCCGAGTTCGAATGGCGTTCCACATTGCAGTGAAACCACTTAGAGAAGCTTTGAAACCCTCAGAAATGTCACCAGCATTACTGAGGCGGGATAATCCACCGCTGACAAACTTTTTGGTGTTCGGTCGAAGCAGGAATCGAACCCACGACCTTGTGTATGCAAGGCGGGCATGCCAACCATTGCACCACGGTGGCTCCCTAGCACTAACGAAGCTTCATGAAAATGGGGGTTAATGTGCGAATAAGTTGTTTCAATTTCATTCCGTATACAGCCTTATCGAATGCATGTTGATCTTACGTCCTATCCTTATGTACGGATGTTGTAAAGAAATCCAAACCGAGTGCTTGCATTCATGCTGGCATAAGCGCATTAGAGAGCTATCAAATGTATTATCTTATACTTGGGGTAAGCTTTCACTAACAGGGACTAAGTTTAGTCCAACAGAGGGACTGACTGACCGACCGAATCCTTGCCGCCTAAAGAGGAAACGGAACAATATCAAACAAAAAAAACAACTAAGGGGTCTGAGTCTGCTGATTTAAAATTCAAATTAATTTTCAACAAATACAAAAGTAAAGGACAAAGAAGAGCTTGTTTTCCTTGGCAGTTTGGAGTATTCCTTTCTCCCAGCATGATAAATACAAGTGCATGAACAGGAGTAGCTTGTTTAGTTTTGTTGTATGCTATGTGAGTTAGCTAAATAGCATTTGGAAGATTAAACGGGAATATGCTGAATGAATTGAAGGTAATTTGCCAAGGGATGTGGGGGAAAAAAGGAGAGACATTGTGAAATAAGCTTTATATCATAGCAGTATAATATAAGATGGGAAAAGGAACCTGGGCGGTTTTACAGGAAATGATCAACAATTGACTAAAGGTTTGCTTAGTGAAATTATAGTTTTTTCTTTTTTTTTTTAATTTCAAAACTAAACGTAAAATTGGAAAGCTGGCCTTTAAAGTCAATGACTCGTTAACGGATAAAATTATATTGCAAAATTACAAACAGCACTGGTAATATTTATAAATCGGAATAGCAATCGAAAAGCTCACTCAGCTTCATGTGAAGGAATTTAAAAATTCTTACGAATTTAAGGCACAACAAGTTTTTCAGCGATTGTTTATCACCTGTCAGCAATGTTGGTGACGTTTGTAAGTGTTAGCTTAGGTTGAAGAGAGGATTCAGGTTGATCTATCTCATGTCGGCTGACATACACTTAAGCAGGGGTGGCTCCCTGTGGTGGTGCAATGATTAGCATCGTGGGTTCAACCCCACACTGAAAAAAAGCATGCCCGGTTCCAAAGATTTTGTGTTTACTTTAAAAATTTTGGTATTGATTCCGAGCCAAAGAAGCGGAGAATACAAGTAAGGATACTTTTAAGACACAATTCTCTTTTAAATTTAGGTTTTGTATTCTTCTTCTTGGAAACAAATTTTAATTTTTCGTTTTTTCAGCTTTTCTTTTTTTCTTCATATGCTATCAAAATCCTTTAAAAACGAGTTAACGACAACTTTATTTTCCAAATACAGACTCGACTTCCAGTAGAAATTATGTTATGTTTCAAGTCAAAAACGTCTTTAAAATTAAGTGTTTAAAAACAGGTCCTATTTTTGAACGATTTTTTGCTTTGTTGTCAAGATGCAAAAAGGCAACAAATTTAAGTCAAATCACTTAATTATAAGGACAATACGACTTCATTGAAAAGTTTATCGACTTTTGGACAAAGAAAAAAACTTTATATTAGAGAAATGCGTCTTTTATCTATAGGAAATTTTGTCAAAATTCTTCTTCTATAGACAATTTGGTCAAAATTTTATTTCTGTAGAAAATCTTGTCAAAATTTTATTTCTATAGAAAATTTCGTCAAAATTTTATTTCTATAGAAAATATTGTCAAAATTTCATTTTTATAGACAATTTGGTCAAAATTTTATTTCTGTAGAAAATCTTGTCAAAATTTCATTTCTATAGAAAATTTTGTCAAAATTTCATTTCAATAGAAAATTTAGTCAAAATTTTATTTCTATAGAAAATTTAGTGAAAATTGCATTGCTATAGAAAATTTTGTCAAAATTTTATTTCTATAGAAAATTTTGTCAAAATTTTATTTCTATAGAAAATTTTGTCAAAATTTTATTTCTATAGAAAATTTTTGTCAAAATTTTATTTCTATAGGGAATTTTGTCAAAATTTTATTTCTATAGAGAATTTTGTCAAAACTTTATTTCTATAGAAAATTTTGTCAACATTTTATTTCTAGAGTAAATTTTGTCAAAATTTTATTTCTATAGAAAATTTTGTCAAAATTTTATTTCTGTATAGAAAATTTTGCCGAACTCCCATTTTTATATCTCCAGCATTTGGAAGACGATCACCAGTCTCTTGGTGTTGTGGTTCGAAATCGAGATCTTATTGCAGCTTGCTGGATTTGACAAAATTTTAATTTTAAAATTATTATTGATTTTCTACAGCAAAGCCTTTTTTTATTTTTTTTTTTTTCAAAAAAGAAAAAAAAACTTGTCGAAAATGTTTTTGGGATTTTTGTGAGCAATTTAAATTTAAATTGGGGATTTTTGGGGACGAAAAAATCATAGTTTGGGGACAAGAGCCAGAAAAATACTGGCAACACTGGTCCTGCATTTTGTGTAAGGCGTAAGCGAATATTAGGAACATACAGCTTTAGATTACTTGCGGACCTGGAAAATGTTAACTTAAGCAGTCTGCTAGTGTTTTTGGAACAATTTGGTTGGTTCCACAAAGGAAAATAATCGAGTAGGTTCAGCGGTTAAAACTAGAAGTGTCGATATGTATTAGGTACTTTTAGTTAATGTCGTATCACAATGTACTGAATAGTCTAAGTGAACCAGACAATAAATCCCGCTGCCACTTTAACCTAACCTACCTTAACTACGAAATCAAGACCTTTTTCAATGCGAAACACAAACCCAGTACCCAACTTAACATAAACAAGTAAGTAAAGTCTAAAGTCGGGCGGAACCGACTATATTATACCCTTCACCGCTATGTAGACAAACATTTGTGTTACCATCTCAACTATTTACTTCAAATTTGCAGGGAGCTATATAATAATTTGCATTTCCAGACACAAAAACTTTAATTTTTTGTAATTCTACAAAAACTCTAGAATTAAAATTTAAATCGGCTAACGCCGTGGCATGAAACACAATGTTAGTAAAAAACAAGTAAGTAAAGTCTAAAGTCGGGCATGGCCGACTATATTATACCCTTCACCCCTATGTAGGCCAAAATTTGTGTTACCATTTCAACTACTTCACATTTGCTGGATGCTATATAAAGAAGACAATTTTTTTACTACTACAAAATCTCTAGAATTAAAATTTAAATCGGCTAACGCTATCCAGTTATTTGGAGGAAACTTCCATTGAAAATGGGTCTAAAATATGTAACAGTCTACCATATTTCCCCAACTCTGGTGTACGTATATATGGGAGCTATATATAATCTGAACCGATTTTGACAAAATTTGACATGTATAGTTAGAATAATAATTCTGCTATCTATGTGAAATTTCACGTAAATGGGAGTATAACTTTGGCCCCCTGGTTATATGAGTGCAAATCGGACGGAAGATATATATGGGAGCCATATCTAAATCTGAACCGATTTCAACCAAATTTGGCACAATTACCGGTACTACTAAACGTACTCCTTGTGCGAAATTTGAAGCAAATCACGGCAAAACCCTGGATTTTGAGGCCATATAAGTTCAAATCGGACGAAAGATATATATGGGAGCTATATCTAAATCTGAACCGATTTTAACCAAATTTGGCACACGACAACGTTAAACGTACTTCTCGTGCAAAATTTGAAGCAAGTCAGGGCAAAACTCTGGCTTTTGAGGCCATATAAGTGCAAATCGGACGAAAGATATATATGGGAGCTATATCTAAATCTGAACCGATCTCAATCAAATTTACCAAGCATTGGTCAATTCTACTCTCTGTGCAAAATTTCACGAAAATCGGTAGTAAACTTTGCCCTCTGTTGCCATATGAGTCTAAATCGGACGAAAGATATATATGGGAGCTATGTCTAAATCTGAACCAATTTGGCTGATATTTCGCAAGTTTTTCGAGACTCATAAAAAATTTGGATGTACGGAATTTGAAGAACATCGGCTGATAAACACGCCAATTATGACCAGATCGGGGATAAATATATATGAAAGCTATATCTAAATCTGAACCGATTTTTTCCAAAATCTATAGCGATTGTCTTTGTTCCAAAAAACGACCCTATGCCAAATTTGAGGACGATCGGACTTAAACTGCGACCTGTACTTTGCGCACAAAAATACATGAACAGACAGACAGACGGACGGCAAGACAGACAGACAGACGGACATCGCTAAATCGACTCAGAATTTAATTCTAAGACGATCGGTATACTAAACGATGGGTCTCAGACTTTTCCTTCTTGGCGTTACATAGAAATGCACAAACTTATTATACCCTGTACCACAGTAGTGGTGAAGGGTATACAAATGTGTCCACTCAGAACAAAGGGTGATGATTGAATTTATTCATTTCCTGGAGACACAAAAACCTATTTACTTTTGTTGAACTACTGAATATAAAATACTCAGCTTTATGCTTTTAAAATTACACAAACATCAGGTTTTTAAATTTACATACAGGTTAACGAAAATAATAAAAAAATCACTTTGTATTTTTTTTTTTCATTTTGAAAGGGGTTTGTTTTAAATATGCGCATTTGGAGTACTATAAAAATTCCCTGAGATCGAATCATTGAAAGTGACAGCTGGCCAAAGTAAAATATAAAAACAAAATTGCAAAACATTTTAATCCTGATTATCATTCGGATTGAAGAGTTCCTCAAATGCAGATAAAGACTCTGAATGTGAATGCACATTTCTGTCTGGCATTTTAAACATTTCATCCCCTCCCCGTGATTCAACGCATAGGAAATATGCATTCACATTAAGTCGATGCAGACCATATTGACCAATCAACTCTAACAACAAAGGATTTGAATGCATAATTGTGATAATATCCTGAATAAATGAAAGGAACAGAAAATCTAGGTGTGGGATGGAGGATAAGTGGGAAAATGCAGCAGGATTTTGACATTTTGCATTCAGCAAAAATAATCTATGTTTAATTGAAAAGCGCCACATATCATTAATATGCATGAGCATGCAAATTCCCAGACTTAGTAGTAATTCCTACAGCTCTATTAAAAAAAAATCCTCTAATTGAAAAAATATGAAAATATTTTAAATTATTTCCATATGGTCAAATCCATAGAAAAACAAAAAAATGGATGGTCGTTTTTTCATAATAAACTATGATTTCCAATTTTATTATTCTTTTTATTTTCGAAATGGCATTTTTCAAATAGATACTACATGTAGTACTGGCAGCTTAAATTGTAACAAAAATATCAATTATTTGATATAAATGGTGAATTTTAAATGATTGCAAATAAAACCGTACAAGAGAGCAGATATTTAAAATCATGATCCGGTAGACACATTTTTGTGTTCATAGTAATCATTTAATAGACAATACTTGCTCGCATTGAACATGAACTTCATTATCTGTATTAAATTTATAAATATTGTAAATATTTGGCAGATATAAAAAAATGGGGTTTTGTCGAAATCGGACAGATAAATAGCAAAGGCTTTTGGGTTACAACGAAAGGCGTACACTGAAAAAACACTAAACTCACCAGGAAGTAACATTTTGGTTAATTTTAGAAAATTTGGATAGTTTTTAGAGATTTTTAACTAAACACTATTACAAATAGAGGTGTGCGCGGGACTGAAATTTCACTCACACTCACGCACATTCAGGAATCAAACTGTTTATTCACGCACGCTCACGCACGATACATGTTGTAGCCAATCCCACTCACGCACATTCACGAAATGAAAACCAGTACTCACGCACGCTCACGCACGAACTACTTTTAAGGACTCACGTTCACGCACGATTCACGACAATTCTTGTGATTCAAGACAAATTCACGAGCCTCACGACATTTTCCAAACGGAAATCAGCAAAGGTAACAAACTTCAAAAATAGTTCGAGAGCTAAATTAATTTCATTTAACATACGAGTATGAATTAAATCTTGATTTTTTCGTGAGCGTGACTACGCAGAAATTTTATTCACGCACACTCACGAACCGATTTTATTTCTCACGCACGCTCATGCACGACATATTTATTTTAGTCCCATTCACGCACATTCACGAGATTTGCTTTGGATTTTGTGCACGACTCACGTGATTCACGTGTGAATCACGCGTGTCACGAGAATTTCGTGTCACGCGCACACCTCTAATTACAAACGCTGACACCACGCCGATATCACAAAAATAAGTAAATATTTTTCGACAAATTCAAGAAAATGTATTACACATAATTCTTTTTTTCACTTGTTAAAGAACATTTTTTAGTTTGAAGGAAAAAAAATTGAGTTCAAAATTGCAAGAATGTCTTTAGTGCCATAGGAACCCAGCAAAAAAAATTGAAGTACTTCTAAGGGCACAACTTTAAAAGCACTTCCAAAAAATGTCCTCCAAAGATGTTCTTTATTTTAACTACTCGGGAAGTTATTTTAATTCAATTTTTTAGAACTCGGTTTTTTCATATTTATAAAACTTTTTTTGTTTCAAATAGCTTAAAAACAACGTAAGGAATAACAAAATGGTACAAATTATTTAATTTTTTCAAAAAAAAAATGCTTAATCCAATCTAGAAAAATTTTTGAAAATATTTGATGTCAAAAGTTTCGAACAAAGGTTAGAATGCATTAAAAATCATAAAAAATTATACAAAAAAATATTTATTCGGCAACATATAACAATTTTTTTTATACCCTGCGCCACACTGTGGAACAGGGTATTATAAGTTAGTGCATATGTTTGCAAAACGAGATAGACACATGGTGTCTTTGGCAATAATGCTCAGAGTGGGTCCCTGAGTTGATCTAGCCATGTCCGTCTGTCTGTGAACACATTTTAGCGATCAAAGTCTAGGTCGCAGTTTAAGTCCAATCGCCTTCAAATTTGACACAAGTTCCTCTTTTGGGCCAGAATATAACCCTATTGATTTGAAGAAATCGGTTCAGATTTAGATATAGCTCCCATATATATCTTTCGTCCGATATGCACTTATATGGACCCAGAAGCCATAGTTTTACCCCGATTTGCTTGAAATTTTGCACCAGGAGAACAATAAGTACTATAGCCAGGTGTATAGTCAAGTGTGCAAAATTTAATTGAAATTGGTTCAGATTTAAATATAGCTCCCATATATATCTTTCGCCCGATATGGACTTATATGGCCCTAGAAGCCAGAGTTTTACCCTAATTTGCTTGAAATTTTGCACCAGGAGTACAATTAGTAGTGTAGTCAAGCGTGCTAAATTTTATTGAAATCGGTTAAGATTTAGATATAGCTCCCATATATATCTTTCGCCCAATGTTCCGTTATATGACCACAGAGGTCAAAGTTGTAGTCCAATTGACGCGAATTAAAATACTAAGTATGCATGTCAAATTTGGAAATCGGTTCGGATTTATATATAGCTTCCATATTTATGTTTTTCCGATTTGGGCAAAAATGGCCAAAATACCCAAATTTTCCTTATAAAATCGCCACTGCTAAGTCGAAAACTTGTAAAAGCGACTCAAAATTTCCTTTATTTCTAATACATATCTACCGACCGATAAATCATAAATACACTTTTGCGAAGTTGCCTCAAAATTGGTTTAGATTAAAATGTTTCCCATATGTTTTTACTAACATAGTGTACCATCCCAGGGCATTAGTCGACTTAAATTTTAAGTCTATAGATTATAAAGTTTGTTCAGATGGAGTCAGATTTAAATGTATGTATTTGGGACAAAAACCTTTAATATAGCACCCAACACATTTGACGGATTTGATGTAGTATCGAAAATGTGGATTTACAAAGCGGTGCAGGGTATAATATAGTCGGCCCCGCCCGACTCTAGTCTTGTTTTATTTTACATCCAAAACAGTGAATTCGGATCACACCTTAAGAAGTGAAGCACATTCATTGCAACGGCTGTGGAAATTGTGAACATCCGTCCTATGACAAGCCCATGTTAAATTCATCGCTTCTACGCCAATTTTGCACCACTTCCGGCTCCAAAAAACGCATTTTCATTACTTTTTTGGCGACGCTTTTTTTTGCTTGGAAGTTCAAGATGGGCCCATTTGCAGTAAAATTTACAAATTCAAAAAAAAAATGAGCTAGTTTGTAAGAAGTACGAATTTTGTAAATCTTTATGCTGCATTTGTGTATAATTTTTTCCCCGGTTTTTAGTTAATTTAACTTACGTACGCAAAAAATATTCTCCAATCATAATAATTCCATAAACTAAAGTAAATTGGCTTTAGTAAAATAGAGGGTTCACTTTTTTGTGAGTGTAGCTAACACAGTAATGAAAATGTTCCTTTTGTCGTGGTGCAAAATTAAGTCAGAAGCGATTAATTTTACATGGGCTTGTCATAGGGCGGAATGGCTTTAGGCATCCGTTGCATTGATTTTGTATCAGTTTGTCAGATGTGAAACTATTTCAGTGTTTCCGATTCTATTTAAAGTAATTAGGACAAATTAAAAAAAATTAAAATTTTCACAACGTTTTCGATTTTTATTTTTATGCAAAAATGTTTTGAATAATGCTTGTATATATTTTATCGCAAATTTAACGTTTGCCTAAAAATGAATCGGTACACTTTTCAAATATTTTTTTGCATTTTTGCATTGTTTTAATTTATTTTATATTATTTTAATTTATTTTATTTTCTTTTTTATTTTATTTTTATTTTATTTTCTTTTATTTTATTTTATTTTATTTTATTTTATTTTATTTTATTTTATTTTATTTTATTTTATTTTATTTATCCTGACTATGTTTCAAACCCACTAAAATTCAGACAATTTAAATTTATTGCAAAAACTTCGAATTTGTATATATCGCCTCAAAAGACCTTCTTGGGAATTGAATATAAAGTCCATTTACAGCAATTAGGAAGAACTTCCATTTTTGTTTTTGTTGGATTACAAAATAAATTTTATTAGTATTCACACACACAAAAAAATTTCACGAAAATTTTTCCAATTAAAATTTTAATTGAGTTTTAAAAAATATTTAATTAAAAATTTAATTGATTCAACAAATTTTTTAATTGAAACAAAAATCAATCACAAAAATAATAGTATCAATTAATTTTTTAATTGGATCAATTAACTTTTTAATTGACCTTCAATTAATTTTTTAATTGATCATTTCTGTATTTGAAGACATTTCTGTGATTGAAGACATTTCAATTAAAAATTAATTGGATCAATTAATTTCGTGATTGAATCAGAAAAAAATTTTTTTGTGTGCAGAAAAACATATCACCAAAAGTTTTCCAATTAAATTTTAATAGAATTTTAGAAAATATTCAAATAAAATTTAATTGGTTCAACAAATTTTTCAATTGAATCAAAAAGTAATTCTATCAATTATATTTTTAATTGGAACAATTTTAATGTTATTGGAACATTTTATTTTATTTTATTTTATTTTATTTTATTTTATTTTATTTTATTTTATTTATCCTAACTATGTTTCAAAGTGAATCACAGTAAAATTCAGACAATTAAAATTCATTGCAAAAACTTCGAATTTTTATATATCGCCTCAAAAGAACTTCTTGTGAAGTGAAAATAAATTCCATATATAGCACTTACGAAGAACTTACATTTTTTTTGTTGGATTACAAAATAAATTTTATTATTGTTCACAGAAAGAAATATCACCAAAAGTTTTCCAATTAAAATTTTAATAGAATTTTAGAAAATATTCAAATAAAAGTTAATTGGTTCAACAAATTTTTTAATTGAAACAAAAACCACACATTTTTTGTGTTTAGCCGCAGTAGTACAGGATTCTACAGTAACAATGCTATTTCTACTCTCTGTGAAAATTTTCACGTAAATTGGATTACAACTTTGACCTCTGTGGTCATATGAGTGAAAATAGGGGGGAAAGATATATATGGGAGCCATATATAAATCTGAAACGATGTCAACCAAATTTGGCATGGACAGCTACAATATTAATTCAACTCCATGTGCAAAATTTAAAGCAAAGTAGGACAAAAGTCTGGCTTCTGGAGCCATATAAGTGTATATCGGGCGAATGATATATATGGGAGCTACATCTCAATCTGAACCGATTTAACCAAAATTCGGTGCACTTTACGACACTATCAATTGCACTCCTTGTGCAAAACTTGAAGCAAATCAGGCTGAAATTCTGGCTTCTGGTGTCATATTAGTATATATCGGTCGCAAGATACATATGAGAACTATATCTGAAACTGAACCGATTTCTTCCAAAATGAATTTGAAGTCGATTGGATTAAAATTGCGACGTAGACTTTGATTAAAAAAATGTGTGCGCAGACAGACGGATGGACATGGCTAGATCGACTCAGGGACCCACCCTGAGCAATATTGCCAAAACACCGTCGAAATCGGTCCATAATTGCGGAATTACCAGCTAAAACAAAACTTCATACACCCGAGGTGACCACCTTTCAATGCCTACAGTTCAGCCCGTGGGGCCACTAGGGACCCAAAACTGGAAAACTTAGAGAAAAACTCCTCAGTTTTCATACAAAGAAAAAATGATGTACAAAAAAACCGATTTAGAGCTACTGTACATCGGCTCAAACAACTGCATTTTTGAGAACTCAAAACATCGATTTGATAGGTCATCCGCCATATAATCCTGACTTGGTACTGAATGACTTCCAGTTCCTTCTAGTAAAATGAGAAATCAACCTTTTTCGACACCTGAAGAAGCGGTTGATGCGTTCAGAATGCATGTTTTGGAGATACCTCAAGCAGAGTGGCAAAAGTTCTGAAAAAATTGATTCAAACGCATGCAAAAGGGTATAGATTTTAATGGGGAATATTTATATTATTTTTAAATCAAAGGAATATTTTCTTTGAGTGGGAGTGGAATCGAAAACGTTGTGGGAAAACACCTTGACATTCTGTTTAAAAACATCGCTCATATGTGTTAGTATCCCAGCAAAAAATACTTCAGCAGTAAGAGTTTAGTTGCGCTTTTAGGTATACAATAAAGTAGGCAGTGCATGCACACTGCATGAATCGGTGGCAATAACGTAAACGAGTAATCAAACTAGTTTATGGTCATTCATTTACGTTATTGCAACCAATTCATGCAGTATAGATGCATGAAAGGTAGTGCTGTTTTCCATCACGCCAACAATGCTATACTGAAGATTATATATCACTTCTGAGCAATATTTCTATTAAAATGATCAATTATATCAGTGCTTTGTAGAAGCTGCTCTAAATCGGGACATCGCCCACAAAAATCAGCGCTGATTCGGTTGTTTTCTAAGCAGTTGGTACTGCCTTACAATCCTGCTGAAATAGTGCTCCATTTTTTTTGCTGGGATAGTAATTCCGTAGAGTTGATTAAGGATATCAGCCGTCTTACTTGCTTTAACCCACTCTCCAAAATGTCCAACATTTTGCACAAGTAAGCCAAATGAAACTCAAACTCATGGTGGACGGTATGTGACCTTCGCCTCCGTTAAAACCTAGTGCCATGTTTACGATTTGTATGTACATGAAAATTATACATAAAAATTTCACAACAAATCCATATCGACAAATTCTATTTCACGACCACTAATAACTTCATTAGTGGCGCAAAATATTTATATTCTAGCATGTATACAACTAGGAACTAATTACCACAATATTGTTGTTTTACAACATTATTATTAAGCATCATAATCATAAAATGGAAATAAAAATTTGAAAGTACAATAAATGGCAAATTTGATAGAGCCAAAGCATAACAAGCAAAAAGAGAAAAAAATTTGCTTACCACAGCCAATGGTTTCATCGGAACCATCATCACAATCCGGTTTAGAATCACATTTCCAGCGCATTGGTATGCATTTGCCATCATTGCATGTGTAATAGGAGGGTGGACAAGTTTCTGAAATTAGAAAAAATCAAATGAACTTAAAGTTGAATGAAATAGATTAAATTTGAATTGAAATACACTGAAAGGAAAATTATTTCGTCGAATAATTTGCCATAAATGTAAACACCACCAAAGTTTTTCTAAGATGATTCTTAGGCTCGGTTACTAAGAAGCAACGCTACCGCCATGCCACTTTATCGGCAAATGTGCCACTTTTTCGCTGTGCTACTAATTCACATAATTTTTATACTTTTTGGCACATTTTTACCACAATATGCATTTTGCAACTAATTACTTTCTTAGTGCAAAAATATTTTTAAATTTTGGCCATGGATTACTTTAAAATTTTGAAAGTGATCGATGTCTTAATATAAAATCGAACCTATGAATCGTACCTACTATAAGTTTGAGAACTTCTTCCTTCTCACAACTATGAAGAAGGCAATTGTGACGTCTTAAAATATGTAAAGAAATTTATTATAGTACACTGAAAAAAATATTGTCGTGAGGTCAAAGATTTCATGTCTTTAAAATACGAATGCAAATTTTGCTTAGCATAGAAGGCGCATTTCTCTAAATAAAAGTTTTTTTCCTTGCCCAAAAGTCGATAAACTTTTCAAAGAAGTCGTATTGTCCTTATAATTAAGTGATTTCACTTAAAAATGGGTATCATAACATGAAAGAAAAAATGTTTGGGCTAAGGTCAACTTGACTTTAATAATTCAGAAAAATTCTTTAAATTTAATCAAATTGTCTGTAAATTTGTTGTTTTTTGCATCTTGACTACAAAACAAAAAATCGTTCAAAACACTTTATTTTATAGACGTTTTTTACTTGAAACATAGCATAATTTCTACTTGAAGTCGAGTCTTAATTTGGAACATAAAGTTTTCGTCAACTCGTTTATAAAGGACTATGATAGCATATGAAGAAAAAAATTTGAAAAAGCGAAAAATTAAAATTTGCTTCCTAGAAGCAAGTACACAAAACCCAAATTTAAAAGAGAATTGTGTCTTAAAAGTATCCTTACTTGTAACAGGTTGGCTGATAAGTCCCCGGTCTGACACATAGATGGCGTCGCTAGTATTAAATGCATATTATTTTTATATTATACCAATCTTCAAATGATTCGTGTCAAATTTTGACGTCTGTAAGTCAAGCAACTTTTGTTATTGTGAAAAAAATGGAAAAAAGGAATTTCGTGTTTTGATAAAATACTGTTTTCTGAAGGGAAAAAATACGGTGGAAGTAAAAACAGGGAAATCAACAATAATTGATTGGTATACAAAATTCAAGCGTGGTGAAATGAGGACGGTGAACTCAGTGGACGCCCGAAAGAGGTGGTTACCGACGAAAACATCAAAAAATCCACAAAATGATTTTGAATGACCGTAAAATGAAGTTGATTGAGATAGCAAGGCCTTAAATATATCAGAGGAACGTGATGGTCATATCATTCATCAATATTTGGATATGCGGAAGCTCTGTGCAAAATGGGTGCCGCGCGAGCTCACATTTGACCAAAAACAACAACGTGTTGATGATTCTGAGCGGTGTTTGCAGCTGTTAACTCGTAATACACCCGAGTTTTTCCGTCGATATGTGACAATGGATGAAACATGGCTCCATCACTACACTCCTGAGTCCAATCGACAGTCGGCTGAGTGGACAGCGACCGGTGAACCGTCTCCGAAGCGTGGAAAGACTCAAAAGTCCGCTGGCAAAGTAATGGCCTCTGTTTTTTTGGGATGCGCATGGAATAATTTTTATCGATTATCTTGAGAAGGGAAAACCCATCAACAGTGACTATTATATGGCGTAATTGGAGCGTTTGAAGGTCGAAATCGCGGCAAAACGGCCCCATATGAAAAAGAAATAAATGTTGTTACACCAAGACAACGCACCGTGCCACAAGTCATTGAGAACGATGACAAAAATTCATGAGTTGGGCTTCGAATTGCTTCCCCACCCACCGAATTCTCCAGATCTGGCCCCCAGCGACTTTTTCTTGTTCTCAGACCTCAAAAGGATGCTCGCAGGGAAAAAAATTGGCTGCAATGAAGAGGTGATAGCCGAAACTGAGGCCTATTTTGAGGCAAAACCGAAGGGGTACTATCAAAATGGTATCAAAAAATTGGAAGGTCGTTATTATCGTTAAATCGCTCTTGAAGGGAACTATGTTGAATAATAAAAACGAATTTTGACAAAAAATGTGTTTTTCTTTGTTAGACCGGGGACTTATCAGCCAACCTGTTATTCTCCGCTTCTTTGGCTCGGAATCAATACCAACATTTTTAATGTAAAGACAAAATCTTTGGAACTGGGCTTGCTTTTTTCAGTGTAAAGTGCCAGACCGATATTTCAGGCTCACTGAGACTATTTAGTCGGGGCAGAACCTTCCTCTAGCCGAACTGCAGCTCGGCTTCCGATGAAGCAAGAGTACCTCTACTCCCCTAGATTAGGTTCACAGAAAAAAATTAAGGACAATTTTTCCTATTAAAGCCTTAATTGAGTCTTAAAAAATATTCAATTAAAAATTGAATTGATTCAAGAATTTTTTTAATTGAAACAAAAATCAAAACACAAAAATTAATGTTATCAATTAATTTTTTAATTGGATAAATTACTTTTTTAATTGATACTATCATTTCTGTGATTGAAGTCATTTCAATTAAAAACTTAATTGCATCAATTAATTTCGTGATTGAATCAGACACAAAAAGTTTGTGTGTTACACAGAAAAAAATATTACCAAAATATTTCCAATGAAAGGGGTGATTGAAGTTGAAAATGTTTTCAATTAATAAATTAATTGATACAATTAACTTTTTAATCAAGATGGAAACATTTAGTTAAATATGTCAATGATTGAAAATTTTACAATTTTTAATTAAAAAATTAATTGATACAATTAACTTTTTAATCAAACTCGGAAGACTTAAGTCAATTAAAAAAGTTATGGAAAGTTTTTAATTTTTTTTTTTAGTTCAAATAACAAATTTTTTAATCAAAAACACTACCGGTCATTTTCATGTAGCTCCGTTAGGCTTTAAGTGGCAGTTAACAGAAAGAAAAATGGAAATATCTTTTCTCTGGTTAACTTTAACTGAAAAATTTTCATCAGTTAATTTTCTAACTGGCATATGGAATATATACGCAACATGACAGATATGTAGATATCACGGTTTAAAAGTTCGTTAGCTAACGTAGCACTAACGGAGCTTCATGAAAATGGGGGTAAGTCTGTTAAAAAATTAATTGAAAATAGTTAAGTTTCTAATAAAAAATTAATTGAGTTTTGCAATGAATATCAATTAAAATTTTAATTGAATCAATTAAAAAATTAATTGAAATTTGCTAATGAAATCAATTAAAAAATTAATTGAAATTTGCTAATGAAATCAATTAATTTTTTAATCAAGTATTTTTTAATGTCTAAATAAAACTGTGGGCAGGTATGTTAGGTTGCCAAAAGCTGTTCTTATTTTAAAGTCGCATCTTGGTATTAGAATCAATACCAAAATCCTTCCGAGAAGATGAAAATCTTTGGATCTAAGTAAACTTTTTGTAATGTGGTTCAGAGACTGGAAAACCAATGGAGGAAATCATGAAGGACAAACAGTTCCTGTATTAATAGAAGGATACGATTAAAAGGACGAGTTAGAAGGGACAACATTCAGTATTCGACTTATGTTTATACAAGTCCACATGAGACTGAAAAATTTGGATCTTCTTTCAACCTAATTCATATTTTGAAAATAGTTTTGGCAAGCTCCTCAAACCTAACCATTATCTAGTGCAAATCATCGCCTCTGCACTCTCTCACATCACCAAAGTACACTCAAGAGTATCTCTAAATAAAATGTATTTAAAATTAAATTAACATTTTTAATTACACTCACTTCATGTGGTCTCTTAGGGGCCAAACAAAAGCTACCCACATATAACATTTGAAGTAGCAGGTTGGTTGGTTGGTATTCCTCATCCCATATTCTCACTGGCTGTATATAAACTTAACGAATGGCTCTGACACACTGTGCTTAGTTAGTCAAATTTGGTGATTTAATTAGTGTTGCAAATTACGATAGACATCAGCATTTTGGTGAATTGTGAAAGGCTTTTAAAAGGATACACAACAACACACCAGTAGAATAAACATCAACATATGTTTGCAACGAAAGGACTAAACGTAAAATGGTTAGCATAACATATGTGGTGTGTGTGTGTGGGTGCGTACGA
Organism: Haematobia irritans; assembly: GCF_050003625.1. NCBI lineage: Eukaryota > Metazoa > Arthropoda > Insecta > Diptera > Muscidae > Haematobia > Haematobia irritans. Next base: position 49,917,010 of record NC_134401.1, on the reverse strand, counting down.
CATTCAGGCATGTTTTTGGCGTTTTTTGGAAGCTCATATACAAAATCGAAAAAAAGCAAATGTTGCGGACATATTCCAAATATGTTAATTTTTTTCGCCTGTTCATATGAGAAAATTTCATGAAATGCAATTTCATTATAACTAAATGAAAGCTAAGTCCATTTATTCACAGGGCAATATATATATTTTTGTAGACTTGAAAAAAAACAAGTGAGTAAAGTAGAAAGTCGGGCGGGGCCGACGATATCATACCCTAAAGCACCCCTACTGAATTAGTAAACATAAGTATTTGGGAAATAAGCCGTTTTGCAATATTTAAGAAAATGGTACATGTTGTACCTGATATTACACTGAAAAAAATATTTATGTGATTTTAAAGATTACGCAACCTAAATTTTAGGATGCGAGATTTAAAAAATATTAAGCATACAATTCTTTAAAATAATGAAATATAAATTAAAATAAAGGTTATGAAACCTTTTCTTCGAAATTTGTTTTATTTATTTTAGGACACAAATTTTGGAAATTTGCGTCGCTCCATTAAGGGGGTACGTGTTTGAAATAATGCAAATTTTCCTTAAAGTAAAGAAACACATTTTTGATTTAAAGAAATCGTTCTTACATTAAGTGAAATATTGAATTATTAGATTTAAGATAAAAACGCTTCCAATATAGGGTAAGACTTAAAGAGTGATACGGTCAAAATTTGGTCAATAGAAAACGCGTGTAAATCGGTGAAATCGTTTATTTAAAAAATCAAATTAAATTTCTTTTTCAAGCTCAATTAGTATAAAATTCAGGAAAAATATTCAGTTAGGCTTTCGCTTTTCCAAATCCGAATTGCCGGGCCTCACGCTTGACACCTGCCATCAGATTTTGTACAGCCACCTTGTCCACCTTCTTGGCCGCAGAAAGCCAGTTTGCCTTGAACTGCTGCTCGTCCTTAGCAGTTTTTTTGGTCTTCTTCAGGTTCCGCTTGACAATATCCCAGTATTTCTCAATTGGGCGGAGCTCTGGCATGTTGGGAGGGTTCTTGTCCTTGGGAACCACCTGCACGTTGTTGGCGGCGTACCACTCCATGGCCTTTTAACCGTAATGGCAAGATGCCAAATCCGGCCAAAACAGTACGGAACAACCGTGTTTCTTCAGGAAAGGCAGCAGACGTTTATTCAAACACTCTTTCACGTAAATTTCTTGGTTGACAGTCCCGGAAGCTATGAAAATGCTGCTTTTCAAGCCACAGGTACAGATGGCTTACCAATCCAGATATTTCTTTGCGAACTTTGACAGTTTTATGTGCTTGAAAATATCTGCTACCTTTCCTCTTCCTTTTGCCGTATAAAACTCCTGTCCCGGAAGCTGCTTGTAGTCGGCTTTGACGTAGGTTTCGTCGTCCATTACTACACAGTCAAACCTCGTCAGCATCGTCGTGTACAGCATCCGGGATCGCGCTTTGGCCGTCGTATTTTGTTTATCATCGCGATTTGGAGTCACTACCTTCTTGTAAGTCGATAGTCCGGCTCGTTTTTTGGCTCGATGCACGGTTGTAGACGATACACCCAGCTTATTTGCGGTATCTCGGAGAGAGAGAGGTTAGGGTTTCGCTTGAAACTACCGGCAACTCTCTTTTTCGTCTCAGCGGCTTCCGGTTTTCGATTTCCCCCCGATCCAGACTTCCTGGCTGTCGACAAACGTTCCCCAAACACCCTAAATACATTTGTAACGGTTGATTTGGCAACTTTTAGCGATTTTGCCAGCTTTACGTGCGAGTAGCTCGATGCGCGAGCAAAATTTTGATACGCTGCTCATCTTGCTTGGACGACATTTTGACAACTGAAGAGTGAATTCCAAAATAAAAATAGGAGCAACATTCTACACACACACACCTTCAAAATGAGGGGTGTTCAGGTTTTTTAAATACAAAATTGAAAGAAATACGCCAAGTTTATATTGACCAAATTTTGACCGTATCACCCTTTATTTTGAGGATTTAGCATCTTAGGTTATAAAGGTTTGGAATTAAGACAACATTTGTTACTGTTGTTGAAGTATCCGTTATAATGTGGATTTTTAAATTGACATTTGTTTGTACGTAAATAGCTTTATTAATATACCGCGAAATGAGAATGAACATTTGATAAATGAGATCTGTATTCTAATTTTAATTTTATTGAACCTAGATTTAAAGCCAGATAGGTCGCTAAATAAATTTCTTCTAGTTTAAAGCAGCCATATCATTGGCTCGGAATCAATACAAAAATCCTTAAACGAAGGTCTTTTTTGGAACCGGAAGTAATGCAAAATTTAACATGGACTTGTAATAGGACGGATGTTCACCATTTCAACAACCGTTGCACTGAAATGCAGTGTTTTATATGTGAATTAAAAAATGTCATATTTTGACTAATAAATAATTTTTATACCCTACACCATAGGAGGGTATATTAACTTTGTCATTCCGTTTGTAACACATCGGAATATTGCTCTAAGACCCCATAAAGTATATACCCTCTAACAGAAGCATATTTCATCCGATCCGGCTGAAATTTGGTACATGGTGTTGGTATATGGTCTCTAACAACCATGCAAAAATTAGTCCACATCGGTTCATAATTATATATAGCTTGCGGAGCCTCAAAGAGAAGCAAATTTCATCCTATCGGGCTGAAATTTGGTACATGGTGTTGGTATATGATCTCTAGGTTACGTTAGGTTTGGTGGCAGCCCGATGTATCAGGCTCACTTAGACTATTCAGTCCATTGTGATACCACAGTGGTGAACTTCTCTCTTATCACAGAGTGCTGCCCGATTCCATGTTAAGCTCAATGATAAGGGACCTCCTTTTTATAGCCGAGTCCGAACGGCGTTCCACATTGCAGTGAAACCACTTAGAGAAGCTTTGAAAACCTCAGAAATGTCACCGGCATTACTTAGGTGGGAAATCCACCGCTGAAAAACTTTTTGGTGTTCGGTCGAAGTAGGAATCGAACCCACGACCTTGTGTATGCAAGGCGGGCATGCATACCATTGCACCACGGTGGCTCTAACAACCATACTAAAATTGGTCCATATCGATCTATAGTTATATATAGCCGATCTCAAAATCACACAAAAATTGGTCCATATCGGTTCATAATCATGGTTGGCACTCGAGCCAAAAATAATCTACCAATATTTTATTCCTACAGCAAATTTTGTCAATATTTTGACAAAATTTTGCCTATAGAAAATTTTGTCAAAATTGTATTTTTATAAAAAATTTTGTTAAAATTTTATTTCTATAAAAAATGTTGTCAAAATTTTATTTCTATAGAAAATTTTGTCAAAGTGAATTAAATACGTATTTGATCGGTCTTTTTTAATTTAATATATACGATCGGCAAGCGTTGGAGGGTACATAAGCTTCGGCCTGGCCGAACTTACGGCCTTATATAGTTGTTTACGATTTTTTGTGCATTCTAACGCTTGTCCGAAACGTTTGAATTAAAATATTTTGAAAAATTCGCATATATCACAATGGATTTAGAATTTTTTTCGACAAAATTTCAATAATTTGTGCCATTTTATTAAAGCTTACTCTTTTTGAAACAAAAAAAAAATACCCATTAAATATAAGAAAAAAGCGAGCTATAATTAATTGAATTAAAAGAACTTACTGTGTATTTAAAATAAAGAACATCTTTGGGAGTACATCTTTTGGAAGTGCTTTTAAAGTTGTGCCTTTGGAAGAACTTCCAAATTTTATTTGCTGGGTTATTATAGCCTGACCACTATGTGGTTTGGGTATAGAAAATAAGTCTACGACTTCAGCTTTGCCAAAATTGTGTACCATTTTTATTCTTATTAGTTTTTTTTCCAAAACACAAAATAAATCGCGCTTAAAAGAAAATTGTGATGTATTCCTTAATTTGCAGAGATCCCGTATAAAAATTGGGGGATCTAATTATATAGGATTAGATCTCAAAATTGGCCCCTTTAGATCTAAGCAGATTTACCCAGATATGATGAGACCAAAGTAGATATAATTATATATAATTCCATGTATGACGAGATCTAACATCAGATCTAATTATATATAGGGATAAATATAATTATATTTAAGACATTAGATCTAGGCCAATATTGAGATCTGATCAGATATAATTCCATAGTAATTAGATATGGTTAGATCTTAACATTTTCCGTATATACTCTTATCTAATTAATATCAAAATAGATCTCTCAATTTTTACTCGGGATGTTTAATTTTTAAAACTTAGATTTAGAATATTTTCATCGACAACGGAAATGTTGAGACAGATCCATGTGATTAACAAATGGCATCAAAAATTTCAATCCACCTAAAATTGAGTGTTAACCAAAACGAGACATGAAAGGACTTACTTAATATATACGCGCATTATATCCCACATTAACATTTTGTTCATGCCATCAGGACAATACGCTAAAATAAACATAAAATCTAAAGTTTGCATTACATCAATCTTAAATGTAACACAAATAGCACAGCAACATTACAACTGAAAATCTCTTTTTGAACAGACTCCTACACATTAGTTGGTTGGAAGAACTCTATTTTGTTTCTTCTTGAGAACACCAAAGAAAAAAAAAAAACAAATCCTTGCGAATCTATTTGGAAAGTTTTTCATTTAAGTAATACCACATGAGATGAGATATTCGGTGCTGGTTTGAATATTTATTTTATGTGTTCTCTGGATGTAGCTTTAGAGCTGACATGCACTTAAAACGTGACTTTGGAATATTGCCTCATTAGGATAGATCAACTAAAAGTTCCAAATTGTGTGCGTGGATAAATATTGAAAAGTTTTATTTGTTGCAATCAAATGAAGTAACATTGTAAGTGTGGTATATATTTTTTTATTCTTGATATGGTGTACTAATAATTTTCTCTTGATTACAATTAGTTTGATATTTATTTGTTTGATATTAAAAATTTATTAAGAAATAAAGGCTGCACACATGAACTAGTATTAATTCTACGAAAATCGAAATTAATGTGAATCTTGATGTTTTCAACTGTTTATCGATATCAATTCATTTTAATGGCTGGAAATAAGTTATTTAATAACAAATTTGAATTCTGTACATAAGAAAATATTTCCGTTTTTTATGAAAGAATTATTTAAATGGAATTGTTAGTTTGTTTTTCATTATAATTCATTTAATTGTTTAAAAAATTGATTAAATCATTTTTTATCACTCCCGGTCGGATGTCTTTAAGTATTGATAAAAAGGCTGCACACTAGAACAATTATTACTTTTGCGAAAACTAGAAGTTATATCAAGTTTCATAATTCCAACCATTCATCAATATCAATTCATTAAATCTTTAATGGCTGGAAATAAATTATTTAATAATAAATTTGCATTCTGCATACAGGAAAATATTTCTGTTTTTATGAAAAAATAATGTAAATAGAATTATTAGTATTGAATTGTTTTTCCATAACAATTTATCTAAATGTTTAAAAATTGAGTAAATCTTTTTTACATAAATCCCTGTTAGATGTGTTTAAGAATTGATAATAAAGGTTGCAAACATCAACTAGTATTACTTTGGCGACAACTAAAAGCTATGTGAATCTTCCTGTTCCCAACCGTTTGTCGATATCAATTCACCTTAATGGCTGGTATTAAATTTAATTTAATAACAAATTTGAACTTTGCACACAAGAAAATATTTCTGTTATTATGAAGGAAGAATGTAAATGAAATTGTCAATATAAAATTGTTCTTCCATAACAATTAATTTAAAAGTTTAAAATTTGATTAAATAAATTTATTATCAACTTATGTCAGATATCTTTAAGAACAGCTAATAAAAGCTTCACACTTGAACATGTATTACTTTTGCGAAAACTGTAAGTTATGTGAATCTTCCTGTTCCCAACCGCTTGTCGATATCAATTCATCTTAATGGCTGAAATTAAACTAAATTTAATAATAAATTTGAATGTTTCAAACAAGAAAATATTTATATTTTTATAAAAGAAGATTGTAAATAGAGTTGTCAATATTACAGTTATTCCATAACAGTTTATCTCAAAGTTTAAAACCGATTCAATCAATTTTTTATCAATCTCTGTCGGATTTCTTTAAAAATTTATAATAAAGGCTGCACACTTGAACAAATGTTACTTTTGCGAAAACTAGAAATTATGTGATGTTCCATGTTTCCAACCGTTTATCCACATCAATTCCTTTCTATGAATGTTTGCAAATATATTCTTGTAATGTTAGAAGACTTCGTACGATTTAGCACTTTCTTATGAATTTTCCGATCTATCTTACATTGATATCACTAGTTTACACTGAAAATGTACATTTGATGAGTTGACTTTGCATTGTGTATTGTTATCTGCTGAATTAATAAAAAATCAAAAAAAATTATATTTAGTTTTTCGCTCTTTTTTCACTAAACAACTTATATCTCAAGTTAGAAATGTCCGATTATATCGTTGTTGATCCTTAAATGAAAGGTCTTGAGATGACGAATAATCGTGTATAATTGGATAAGTTAAGTGGTTCAAAAATATCGATGCAAAAAGGAAATTACTAATTCAGTGCGCTTTAAACTATGTCTTTATTTACAAATACTACTACACAATTTTTTACCAATATTACTATCATCTCTAGTACATATTATTTAGTTATTTTAGTAGTTTTTTGAATTTTTAGTCAAAAAATAGATTTTCAATTTTGACTGCAGATTACTCAGAAGTACTATGAATTTTCCGGAAAAAGATATTTTAAAAAATAGCGCTTTGATATTTTAAATACAACAAACTTGATTTCAGAGAATTGGGTCAAAATTTAAGATGTAAATTTTTTTTTGCTAGTTGTATCTTAAAAGATACAGTGCGCATTTAAGTGTTAAGTTACCATATTAAAATTTGCAAAAGTCGACGTTTTCATATGTAGACAAAAATTAAAGAGTCAACTTTTTTTAAACTTCAAAAGTAGACATTTTCTCCAAAAATCGAAACTGAATTTATGAAACTTTTACTGTCGAAAAATTATCTTTTCCAAAATGTAAAAATTGGATTTTTGCCAAGATCAATTTTGGATTTGTTAAAATTTGTAAAATTCAATTTCTACTACTTTTGATTTTTTCTAAGTTGTCAGTATAAAAGACCCACATCATATTTGAAGATTAAAAAAAAAAGATTTTTTGGCATATATGTTATGTGACAATCACTAAGACCCTCACCTCAACGAGAATTCACAGAAATGTTTATTATTCTAAGATAGTAAATTAGGGCTCTGTTAATCATTTTCCAGATCGTGGAACTCTGTTATAAGAATTGTGTCTGTACAGACTGGCCCTGGGGGTGAGTTGAGTAATTGGTTGATGTATATAGCGAGGGTTTACAAGACCGAAACCATTTTTGTACTACAACCATTGCTGGGAAAGAGTCATGACTTCCCTCCGTGATTTAAAATTAATAATGAATCGCATCACTGACCAATAACAGGTTGGCTGATAAGTCCCCGGTCTGACACATAGATGGCGTCGCTAGTATTAAATGCATATTATTTTTATATAGTACCAAACTTCAAATGATTCGTGTCAAAATTTGACGTCTGTAAGTCAATTCGTTTGTGAGATAGAGCGTCTTTTGTGAAGCAACTTTTGTTATTGTGAAAAAGATGGAAAAAAAGGAAGTTCTTGTTTTAATAAAATGCTATTTTCTGAAGGGGAAAAATACGGTGGAAGCAAAAACTTTGCTTGATAATGAGTTTCCGGACTCTGCCCCAGGGAAATCAACAATAATTGATTGGTACGCAAAATTCAAGCGTGGTGAAATGAGCACGGAGGACGGTGAACGCAGTGGACGCCCGAAAGAGGTGGTTACCGACGAAAACATCATAAAAATCCACAAAATGATTTTGAATGACCGTAAAATGAAGTTGATCGATATAGCAGAGGCCTTAAAGATATCAAAGGAACGTGTTGGTCATATCATTCATCAATATTTGGATATGCGGAAGCTCTGTGCAAAAAAACAACGTGTTGATGATTCTGAGCTGTGTTTGCAGCTGTTAACTCGTAATACACCCGAGTTTTTCCGTCGATATGTGACAATGGATGAAACATGGCTCCATCACTACACTCCTGATCCAATCGACAGTCGGCTGAGTGGACAGCGACCGGTGAACCGTCTCCGAAGCGTAGAAAGACTCAAAAGTCCGCTGGCAAAGTAATGGCCTCTGTTTTTTGGGATGCGCATGGAATAATTTTTATCGATTATCTTGAGAAGGGAAAAACCATCAACAGTGACCATTATATGGCGTTATTGGAGCGTTTGAAGGTCGAAATCGCGGCAAAACGGCCCCATATGAAGAAGAAAAAAGTGTTGTTCCTCCAAGACAACGCACCGTGCCACAAGTCATTAAGAACGATGGCAAAAATTCATGAATTGGGCTTCGAATTGCTTTCCCATCCACCGTAATCTCCAGATCTGCCCCCAGCGACTTTTTCTTGTTTTCAAACCTCAAAAGGATGCTCGCAGGGAAAAAATTGGGCTGCAATGAAGAGGTGATCGCCGAAACTGAGGCCTATTTTGAGGCCAAACCGAAGGAGTACTACCAAAATGGTATCAAAAAGTTGGAAGGTCGTTATAATCGTTGTATCGCTCTTGAAGGGAACTATATGGCATAATAAAAACGAATTTTGACAACAAAAATGTGCTTCTCTTTGTTAGACCGGGCACTTATCAGCCAACCTGTTATTGCTCTACTTCCATTTTTCTAGAATACACGGAATATTTTTCTGGAATACTTCCATTCACATTTGCGGTTGGAACTAAGGACGAATATCCGACATATTTTGCTCCTTTTTAAGTTATTTGAAAATCCGTTACGCTTCCGCTTCGTTGGATTCTTAGGGCATATCTTAATGCTCTTCGCAAAACTCTTGTATTAGTTACTGTAACTAGATCGAATATGTAGTGAAAGCCAAAAATGTTAAAGTCTATCTTATCCATATTTGATATGGTCGGAAATACATAATTTGATTTATCACAATCGAAATGCTTATTTATTATACCCACCATTCTATGGTGGGAGGAATAAAAACCTTTCAGCATATTATATCTGCTTCTAAAAAAATTTATTTCGTTGTCCGTAATCACACAGGCAATTTAAAGCTGTTTTAGAGATTATAATCAAAAAATGCTTCAAATTGGGAAAAGTGCTAAAACAGATATTGCTTTCTAAGCTATACTCCATATTTTTTTAATACCGTTCTCATAACTTCATAAAATAAAAGATTAAAAACATAAATTAGTTCTTGCGAAAATTCAAAAAATTAGAGTATGCCTAAAAGTATGCAATTTTTTATGCTTATACAAAACATAAAACAGATTCTTAGCTTGCATAGGGTAAAAACGCAGTAAATAAAGAAAATTACAAAAGAAACCTTTTGAACCGAAAAAAAAACATTACAAAAATATTTTAACAGCTTCCTTGACTTTCACTTTGCCAGTGTTCACTCATCATAATTTGTTGTTTTACAATATTGTTTATTTATGCCCTTTTTTGTCTTTACTTCCATCATTGTCTTGTTTGTTTTACATTTTTCATTATTTTAATGTGCATTTTTGTTTTGTCTTAATTTTTTTCTCGGTTCATAAATACTCTCGTATACATGCATACCGAGAAATATGTTCATTTTTATGTTCCATTACACATGGTTGGCTGTGAAAGCAAAGAGAAGCCGAAAAAACAGGGAACGTGAGTCCTTAGTTATGAATCCATTTCCTGTAGCTTAATCGAGGATACTAAAGTTTTCAGCAATATTGTTGTTGAAGCAACAAATTTACGATGTGTTATAAAATCAATAATAAAACTGTTTATGAGGCTTTACGTTTTAAGCTCCTGCAGATGCAGATGAAGTGAGGAGGAAACTTTGTGAAAGAACTTAACACGCTGAATTCACGCTCCCTTATTCGTCCATGCTCCAGCAGCTGCAAATTTGTTAAGCATTTTCTTCATGTGATCGAAACAAAAGATACAATTTAAAAAGGTCGACTTGCTCAAAATTTTAATAGCAGATGTTTAGCTTTTTCGACATTTTAAAATTTGGAAAAAAATCAATTTATGTGGTTTTCACATCGAGACTTTGAATTTCAGCATGAAAACTTTTATTACAATTTTTTGTTAAATCAGTTTCGGTAAAATTGTTTACTATCAAATGACCAAAGTACAAGACCTAGTTAGGCGGTTTTAATCTATTTAAAAAAAATTCAATGGTCAAATAGTTATTAAGATTACATAAGGCCGGCTTCGATTTTTTTTTTTGAAAAAAAATCAATTTGTCTGAATCCCGGAATACACTTCTAACAAAATTTCCGTTACCCATAAAAAAATGCATTGCTATTTTTGCAACCGAAAATTTCGGAGGCGTTCTTATTGACTGTCTACATTTTGCTCCCAAAAATAAAAGATTAAAAGCATTAATTAGTCCTTGCAAAAAATTAGAGTACGCCTAAAAGTATGCAATTTCTTCTGAATACAAGCCATAAAAATCCTTAACTTGCATGGGGTGAAAACGCATTGAATAAAAAATTATAACAAGAGAAACCATTCGAATGGCAAACATTTTAAAAAGAAGATTTTTTGACATTTTTAAATTTGTAAAACTAGTTTTCTGCGATTTTGACGTTGCGACTTAGTATTTCAGCATAGAAACAGCTTCTACGACTTTTTGACTTACGACGCTTTTACGACTTTTCGACTTAAGAACTCGATTATGCGACCAGAATAAATTTGCAAAAATTCAAGAGTCAATTTGTCAGACCGGGGACTTATCAGCCAACCTGTTAGACCCCATAAAATATATACCGATCGACTCACAATCACCTCCTGTGTCGATCTTGCGCTTGGTGTCCGTCCATCTGTTCATGTATTTGTTGTTCACAGGATTCCGGTCGCAATTAATAACCGATTTGGATAAAATTTGGGGCAGGGTGTTTTTTGGGCACAAGGACGAACGCTATTGAATTTGAATTGAATCGGATCAAATTTAGATATAGCTCCCATATATATGTATCGCCCGATTTCAACAAATGGAGTCACGTTGGCTAAATGTAATCTTCTATAGCACTAACTGTAGGTGCAAAATTTCATCGAAATCGGTTCAAATTTAGATATAGCTCCCATATATATGTATCGCCCGATTTTGCAAAATTTGGCCGTAAAACCCTTATTTATCAACCGATCGTAACCAAGGTTGGCTAAATGTAATCTGCTATAGCTCTAACTGTATGTGCAATATTTCATCGAAATCTGTTCAAATTTAGATATAGCTTCCATATATATGTATCGCCCGATTTTCAAAAATTTGCTCCTAACAACCTTATTTTTGACCATAGTGGCCTCATTTATTAACTGATCTATTCAAATTTTACCCAAGGTAACTTTCTGTGGTATCAATCATACCTGCAAAATATTATACAAAATGGTGCAGATTTAGATATAGGTTCCATATATATGCATCGCTCGATTTTGTCATATTTGGCCATAATACTCTTATTTATTAACCTATGTTATTCAAATTTCAAATTTTGATGTACTAGTTGATCGTATTTAGACTTACATGTAGCTCTTACATTATAATATTGCCCGATTTGTACAAATTTGGATTTATTATCCACAACTAATTGACCGATTTCCTCTTTTTTTGATCGGCCAAAAAATGTGCCTACCAGAAATATTAATTTTAGACACCATAAAATATATACCGATCGACTCAGAATCACCTCCTGAGTAGATCTAGCGCTTGGTGTCCGTCCGTCCGTCTGTCCATGTATTTGGTGTTCACAGGATTCTGGTCGCAATTAGTAACCGATTTTGATGAAATTTGGTACAGGGAGGTTTTTGGGCACAAGGACGAACGCTATTGAATTTGGAAGAAATCGGATCAAGTTTAGATATAGCTCCCATATATATGTACCGCCCGATTTCGACAAATGGGGTCACGTTGCGCTTTTTTTCCAACGGATCGTCACCAAATTTGGCAAAAAGAATTCTTTTCCATTGCCCTTAAAGTCTGCAAAATGTCATTCAAATCGGTTCAGATTTAGCTATAGCTCCCATATATATGTACCGCCCGATTTTTCTAAACTTGGCCATAAAACCCTTATTTATCAACCGATCTTACCCAAATTTGGCTAAATGTAATCTTCTATAGCACTAACTATATGTGCAAAATTTCGGTTCAGATGTAGATATAGCTCCCGATTTTGAAAAATTCGCCCCTTATAACGTTATGTTTGACCATACAGGCCTCATTTCTTAACTGATCTTACTCAAATCTTGCACAAGGTAACCTTTTGTGGTATTAATCAAACCCGCAAAATATTATGCAAATTTGTTCAGATTTAGATATAGCTTCCATATATATGTATCGCTCGATTTTCCCAAATTTGGCCATAGTACTCTTATTTATTAACCAATGCTACTCAAATTTCAAATTTTGATGTAAAGCCGATCGTACTTATACGTACTTGTAGTTCTTACATATGAATATTGCTTGATTTTTACAAATTTGTATTTATTACCCACACTAATTGGGCGATTTTCTCTTTTTTAATAATGGGCTCAATATTAGTGACATACTAACCTCGTAGTTGCAATATCAACACAGCCAGTGTTGCTAGAAGTAGGGGAAATTCTCTATATGTAGGGTTTTTCTAATATTTAACGTCTTGTAGGGACGTAATGTACCACAATGTAGGGACATTTTCACTCAACACAATTTGTAATAATTTTTACATTTTGGTGGCTCTAGAGGAGGAAATTAGAAGCCGGCAAGAATTGATCTTTAACAATGTGTGGTAAACTTTATTCCTGTAGAAAATTTTGTCAACATTTTATTTCTATAGAACATTTTGTCAAAATTGTATTTCTATAGAATTTTTTTCAAAATATTATTTCTATAAAAAATTTTCTCAAAATTTTATTTATGTGGAATTTTTTCTCAAAATTTTATTTCTATAGAAAAATTTCTCACAAAAATTTGTTTGTAGAAACTTTTTCCAAAATTTTATTTTTATAGAGATTTAACAAAAAAGATTACTAATTTGGGTAAAATTCTACCAACTGTGGCAACCGTGGTGGTAATACAAATTTATATTCTAAGTTATATACGTTGCATATTCATGTTTTAAGATAATAAAGTACTTAGAACCATTTTTGTTTTATATTTTTTTTTTTTTTAATTTAAAATATAGTAGGGAAATTGTTTGTGAATGTATGGGAAAGTAGGGAACTTTTTTTGTCCTTGTAGGATAAACCGAACACTTTCCCTGGCAACATTGACTATGAGCAATAGTCAGATTGACACAAAGCACCCATAGACATGTACCCCATAATTTTCTTAAATATGCAATTGCGGTTTATCTCCCAGACCTATATGTTACCCCACAAATGTTTATGATTACTAATTCTGTAATGGTGGTTTAGGGTATGATATAGTCGGCCCCGCCCGACTTTCTACTTACGACTTTATTTACTTACTTGTTTAATAATGAACTCAATATTAGTGGCATATTAACTCTTGTGGTGCAAAATAAACTATAGCTCCTACACCGAAAAAATTGAACTGTTCTATAGGAAGAATGAACTACTTCGCACGAAAATTGAAGTAAATTTTACTCCACATTTTGAGATTTCCAGAAAGCGTTGTTAAAGCCAGGAAAATTAAATCCCTGTTGTACTTTTTAACTGCAGTTTTCGAAACTACATCCTCTCATAGAAGAAAAAATGAACTAAAAGTAAAGAAGAAAATCATTGGCGCCAAATCATCACCATTTTAACCGTAGTAGTAGTTCATTCTTACTATTTTTGGGAATCGCACGAAAATCTTCGTTTGCTTTAGTTCATATTGAAATTATGTCTACGGTCATTGAACTTTATACCCACGTTTAGTTCGTAAAATTTTTGAGACATACTTAAAAAAAGTAAGATTTCATTAAGCTGTAGAAAATTTCGAAGAAAATAATAAAATTTAACTATTAGCAAATATTTTTTTTTCAATAAAAATAAGTTAAATTTAGCGTTAGTTTAACTACGGAAATTTTTTTCTGTGTAATATTAGACATTTCTGCTCAGATTGTGACAAGACTCCCATAAACATGTACCCCCCTTTATGTTCTCCAAAACCGATACCAATGATACCCCAAAACCTATACCAATTATACCCCACAAATGCTTATGTTTTCTAATTCAGTAGGGGTGGTTTAGGGTATGATATAGTCGGCTCCGCCCGACTTTCTACTTTACTCACTTGTTTTTTTATTTTTTTTTTTCTAATATAAAAATTTAAGCTTCCATATTTAGAAAAAAAAAACAATCGAAAATTCTGGTTTTGTAAAATGCCTAACGTGATTGTTCAAAATACATGGATAAAAAAATTCGAAAATAAAATGTATCAAATGTTTATAGCCGATAAATCTATTGTTTCAAATCTGAAAAATTTGACAAGTTTGGTCAACGTTGACTTCAATTTTTCCAAAATTGAAAATCGACTTTTTTGATGGGTTTCCATCGACCACCATTATCGACTTGTGCGATTATGGAAAAGTCATAATCCCCTTTCAATCTACGAGTATAGTAGATTTTTCGATTTCTACACTAAAATTCGATTAACCGATTTTAGTCACCATCAAAAGTCTGCTAGTCGATTTGGTGCGAGTTTAAGAAATAGAAAATAGAAATTGGTAAAACGGGTTTCAACTTTTTTGGCAAAATTTTGATAAGTCGAAAAATTGATTTTCAACTTGGGTATCGCACATGTTGTTTCCCTTTCAATGAAAGTTATTTACGATTAGGATGACTAATCTTTGGTTTTAGACAATAGGTTTTTCAGTATAAGAATTAAATTGACATTTGGCACTTACTAAGATACTCGAAGATCATTACTACATTTGAAGATGATATTAAACGAGATCTCAAAAAGGTTTCAAATTCATTCAATCGTTTCACTGTCCTTCCTTGCTTCCTCTGGTTTTTTTTTTCACTTTCTGTGTTTATTTCAACTCTCAAAGTTTCTGTCATTGTCTATGGGGGGTTCTCGTTGCAGGTTCGTGTATGTGGTCTATCTACGTTTCTTGGGGGAATAAATTGATAAAGTATTGATACCCCCTGCTATCAGCAGATATTTGTTTGATAGTTGGCAAAAGAAAATTTGCAAATATTGCGAGGAAAAATACTCAGGTAATTTTCACTTTTGGCAAAAACATGTTTACATAATGTAATAATATTTATATGCATAGAAAAAAATCCGTTATAAAACTGATGATAAAATTAACTTATGTTTATTTAAAAAAAAAATATTTTGTTTTAGTTTATTATGAAAAATTTTAAAGAAATTTTCCCCCAGCCAAAGGAAATTTTCTTTATTTGAAGTATATCTCAACAATTTTATGACATTACTTTAGGTGTAAATTAAAATGACCGTAAATATAATTTCTACCAAATAAAGCAGTATAAAAATCCTCTGAACTATTTCAATAAGTATAAAAAATTAACTAAAACACATAATTTTAATATGATCATGATTTGGAGCCAACGATATTTTTCTTTACTTTTGGTTTATTTTTGCTCCTATGCGAAGGAATAATTTCGTTAATGGTAGTTAGTAAACCAATCATGCCAGATAATTGTCGTTATTTCACCAACGTTATGTGGACAAATTTAATACAATTTAATACATTATTTTTGACCTAAAGTATCTGTTGTGATATAGATTTTTTAATTGGCAAGGATATTATTATTATTATTAGTTTATTATTATTAGTTTGGCAAGGATAGATATGATAAATTGGTAGAATTCTTGGCTTTTTGGTGTATTTTTCAAAATACTCCAAAACTTCAATTATTAACGGATGATGGATTATATTTATGATTCCAATGGATAATTTTTTTGGGTTACCAAAATAGCCTTATATTTACGCAATTTGTAATGATCTCCTGGACTATCAGCAAAAAAAGCGTCGC
The DNA here is from genome assembly GCF_050003625.1 of Haematobia irritans. Classification (NCBI taxonomy): domain Eukaryota; kingdom Metazoa; phylum Arthropoda; class Insecta; order Diptera; family Muscidae; genus Haematobia; species Haematobia irritans. The sequence continues at coordinate 49,900,986 of NC_134401.1, read as the reverse complement.
CAAAAAAAAATAATGAAAAATTGACGCAGAAGCGATGAATTTAACATGGGCTTGTTATAGGACGGAAGTCCTCCATTTCAACAGCCGCTGCAGTGACTTTGCATCACTTCTTTAGGTGTGATTTGGATGTAAATTAAAAAAAAAATTGTAATATTTTGTAAAATAAATAATTTTTATAATTTTAATATATTTTAACGCTTGTGCAAAAATTCACATTTTTTTCAGATTGGATTTAGCATTTTTTCGACAAAATTTAAATGATTTGAACCATTTTATGAATTCTTACTCTGTTTTTAACCTATTTGAAACAAAAAAATTTTAAATTATCCATTAACGGCCATTTTCATGTAGCTCCGTTAGGCTTTAACCGCCAGTTAGCAGAAAGTAAATTGCAAATATCTTCTCTCCGGTTAACTTTAACTAAAAAATTTTCGTCAGTTAAGTTCCTAACTGGCCTATGGAATATAAAGCCAAGATGACAGCTTCGTCCATAATACGGTTTAAAACTTGGTTAGCTAACGGAACACTAACGGAGCTTTATGAAAATGGGGGTAAAAGTGTGAAAAAACCAAGTTATAAAAATTGAACTTCCTGTACCCTCAAAAAAATCGCTTCTGTGACATATACCCCAAACACAAAATATTGTTTGTATTTTTCAAACATATTATGTTTCACCTTAGGGCATCCACTGGTAAAAAAAAATTTAATGAAAATTTCCTTGTGTGGATATATTTTGAAGGCGACAATTGGTTACTTCAATTATTTTACTTGCAGCATACTCTCTAGATCTCCCTTTCTAAACACATATATGTTTATAGGCAATTTCTAAATTAATATATGTTTACATCTAAGCATATTATATTTACAGACATTTTATGTCCCAAACATAATATGTTCCAACATATTAACATATATGTAGCAAACATGTTATGCTAGTTTATGAACATTATATGCTTGCACTTAAAAATATTATGTTAAAAAATTTGAGTTCCAAACATATAATTTTTACACCCAAACATATGAAAAGCAGTCTTTTTCGTCCGTGCGGGTAGTTAAAATAAAGAACATCTTTGTGCCTTTGGAAGAACTTCCAAATTTTTTTGCTGTGAAGTTAAAAAATCTTATTTGTCGCTGCTACACTCAAAAAAAAGTGATCGCAGCACGATGGGCAATTTATGTTAATTCTAGAAAAATTTAACTAAAGATGGGCTCATTTGTAGTTAAATTTACAAATTTTAAGAAATTTTGAAAAATTTTGAGGGATACACGAATTTAGTAAAACTTTATGCTTCATTTGTGTATAATTTTTTCGTTTTTTTTTAGTTAATTAAACTAACGTACAAAAACAAAAATTTATAAAAGTTAAGTAAGCTTTCTCATATTGCAAAAATTTTAACTTAAACGTTATAATTTCCATGAACGAAATTGCCCTTAGTCCCCTGGAGGGTTCACGTTTTTTTGAGCGAACGTAATTTTGGTACTCATATTATATAAACATAAACCATCAAAGTCCATTGTGATAGCACATGTACTGATGAAAAATATTTACGTAGTATTTAAGATTACGCAACCTAAATCTTGGGATGCCTAATTTATACAATATTAAGAACAATTTTTTTTCAAATAATGAAATTTTAATCAAAAGAAAGTTTATAATCTTTGCTTCAAAAATCGTTTCTGTTAAATTTAGGACAAAAATTTTGCTGAAATTTCCGTCCCTCCGTTAAAGTCGTATGGCTTTGAACTATGGTAAATTTTCCTTAAAGTAAAGAAAAACATTTTTGATCTAAAGAAATCGCATTAAATTAAATGTGTGTGAAGATAAATTCGAATTTGAAGTTTGCAGAAAAAAAAACTTAGCCGAGACACAAACCAGCATAAATTTGGATTTTTAGTATTTGACTTCCCAGCAAAAAAAAGCGTCGCCAAATAAGTAATGAAAATGTTCTTTTTGAATCCGGAAGTGGTGCAAAATTGCCGCAGAAGCGATGAATATTACCTGGGCTTGTCATAAGACGGAAGTCCTTCATTTCAACAGCCGTTGCACTGAATTTGCATCACTTCTTTAGGTGTGATCCGAATTCAATGTTTTGGATGTAAATTAAAAATTTCTGTGATATTTTGTCAAATAAATAATTTTTATAATTTTTTATAATTTTTAATGGATTCTGACGCTTGTCTGAAACGTTTGACCTCAAATATTTTCAAAAATTCACAATTTTTCAGATTGGATTTAGCATTTTTTCGAAAAAATTTAAATAATTTGTACCATTTTATGAATTCTTACTCTGTTTTTAACCTATTTGAAACAAAAAACGTTAACATTACCCATTAAAATATAATATATATAATAATATAATTAAATTAAAAGAACTTCCTTTGTAGGTAAAATAAAGAACATCATTGGGAGTACATCTTCTGGAAGTACTTTTAAAGTTGTTCCTCTGGAAGAACTTCTAAATTTTTTGCTGGGTTATTATCCAAAAAGTAAGCCACGTGCGGTATAGAAACAAGGTTCATTGGAAAGGGCTTGAGCTCAGCTTTCATAATCACAATAGTCTTCATTAGAAAACCAAATTGGAGAATACAATAAAATATGAGATCTGTATACTAATTTTAATTTTATTGGTCCTAAATTTAATGCTAGGGAGCCACCGTGGTGCAATGGTCGAAACCCAGTTTCGACCAAACACCAAGAAGTTTTTCAGCGGTGCATTATCCCACCTCAGTAATGCTGGTGAAATTTCTGAGTGTTTCAAAGCTTCTCTAAGTGGTTTCACAGCAATGTGGAACTCCGTTCGGACTCGGCTATAAAAAGGAGGTCCCTTGTCATTGAGCTTATGTTAACATGGAATCGGGCAGCACTCAGTGATAAGAGAAAAGTTCACCACTGTGATATCGCAATGGACTGAATAATCTAAGTGAGCCTGAAATATCGGGCTGCCACTATCCCTAACCTAACCAAGATTTAGACCTACATAGGCATCTAAAAAATGTCTTTGTTTTAAAGAAACCACATCTTTGGCTCGTAATCAATACAAAAATCCCCTTAAGGGTTAAAATCTTTCGATTCAAGTTCACTTTTTTGAGTGAAGCAACACCTTCTTTTTGTAGAAGCACTAACTTTCCCTTGTTAGGCCAAATTAAAACAAGAAAATTTATAGACCCAAAAAAAAAAAAACATATTATATAATCTTAAGTTTTAAGTTACTAAGTTAAAATTTTAAAATTTTTGGAATGTCATAATTCATTGAAAGAATAGCATTTGGTATAAGAATAAACTCCAACATTTCATCAAAAATTAAAAACGAAAAATTTTAATATATCGTAGACTATGGGACTGTATCCTAATTTTAGTTGAATAAGAACTAAATAAAAACCAAATGTCTTCTTAAAAATATCTTTATTTTAAAGAAGCCTCATCTTTAGATCGGAATCAATACAAAAATCCTTTCAGGGGATATAAACTTTTTTGAGTGTAAAAAATACTGACTTAATATAAATAATAAATGGAATAAACATCTTAGGAAACGTAATATACATAATATTAAGAATAAATTCCTTTAAAATAATTAAATTTTAATTAAAAGCAAGTTTAAAATGTTCGCTGCAAAACAATTTTTTTTCATTAAATTTTGGACACAAATCTTGGGAATTTGTGCACCTCTGTTAAAGTCCTGTGTATTTGAACTAAAGAATATTTTTCTAAAAGTAAAGAAAAAATATTTTTGATTTAAAGAAATCATCAAAAACGCTACAAATTATTTTGAAGATATTCCAACAAAATCCCCTTGAGCGAAGGTCAAAATCTTTGGATCTAAGTAAACTTCTTTTGAGTGTACATAATTATAATAATGACTATTTTATTTTGCTAAATTTTGATCTAAAACATTAGAAGTTGTCCGTTCATTAGAATTTCTACTCGCACTAATAGAAAAAATTACGTTCCATAGTCGTGAACGGACGGTGACAAAATGAAATGGAAACGTTCACAAAAAATCAAAACGGAATGTTCACAATTTCGTCCACGGGCGTTCACGATTTCATGAACGGCATTCGTTTTTCTTTGGCCATGAAAGGTCTTAAAATAATCGTTAGACGTTAATAATACAACTCCCTCGGTGGTGTAATGTTCTAAGGCGATTGTTAATGCGTATGGTGCAGAAAACACAGGTTCGAGTCACGGTAGCGGAAATATATTTTTTTAATTTTCTTTATAAAACCGTAACCATAACGTTTTCAGATCATGAACGCTGGTTGTTGTTTTGACAACGCATGGTGTCATTTTATCGTTGTCAGATTGACAACGGCTGTTCTCCATTTGACACCACATGTGTGTTGATTCACTTTCATGAACGAATCATTTTTAAATGAGCACGCCGTGCAAGATTTTTTCTATGAGTGCATATTTAGTTCATTAAATTTTTGGGGAATACAAAACATTTATTTAGGTTGGGGAACGTTTCTTAAAAAATGTTTACAAATAAACTAAAACAATATAATTTTTTTGGAATAAAAATAATTTTATTTTAGCATCAGTTTAACGACGAATTTTTTCTGTGTAGATTGCCATAATGAAGTCCAGTTTAATAAATACTTGAAACAAATTTATTTCATTATTCATAGATTTCAATTTTCCTATTTAGACAATTTGCCCAATCCTTAGCGTCACTATGAATCTAAGAATAAAAGATTTGCTATCCATATCGAAAACAAATATTCACTAAAATAGGATTTATATCACCCACACTTATTCGCACACAAATATTCCTTAGTCGATAATAGTGGAACTCTGAAAGATTTTCTATACACAAATATATTGGGGCAAATGATAGTTGTGTGGACTCATTACAAAAAAAAAAAAAATATTCACTATAGTAGGATTTATTACGCCCACACTTATGCAATAATGAAGGGAGACTAATATGCCTAATTATAGACACCTACATCTAAATTCTCTCTCTCTCTCTCTCTGTCTCTCCTTTAGCTAATCAAAACAAAAAAATATTTTCCCATTAGATGCTCCTAAAAATATGTGTGACAAATAACTGTGGGTCATAAACTCCCACCACAAAAGCGCTTCATTGTGGCTCATATTGGTTGGTCTTATGTCAGAGATTAGGGATTTTAATAAACGGATTTTCACAAATTAAAGCCATAAACAAAAGTCAAGTAAAGCAGGAGGCTAAAGGCATCATAAACAGTTGGTGTAGTAAGCCATAGGAAAATGTATCCGAAATGGTGGGACTTAGAGCAAACGACGATAACCAAAAATATCCAAAATCACATTTGCCCACTCTCTAGAAGTGGGCAGCATACTGACTTCTAGCCATCCTCCAACCATAGAAAAAGGGGGAAATTATTAGTTATTATATGGCCACAGGATAACAGTTTTGTTGTTATTACCAACACGTTGCAAAAACGTGTTGGTAATAAGGATACGTTTATCCTCTTAACATTCTCTAGTCAGTGCAGTAATCAAAACTAGCTCTGGCAAGCCAAATGGGAAAAATGTATAGCAGGAATTTTTCCCAGAATCTTAAATGACTATGACTAGAAGGTCGTGTGTCTGTAGATGACAGCAAGATTAGAAAGACCACAAATACAAATAATTTTGGTAGTTGGCTATGACATCTGTAGCTTCTCTAATATCTGGGGAATTGTGGTGTAATGTCAAGGATATTAAGAGTAATTAATTAATATGGTAAAATTCCAAAATCATTTTACCATCGCTTCCGGTAATGCATTCATAAATTTCCCACAGGAGAAAATTATTTTTATACCCTCCACCATAGGATGGGGGTATATTAACTTTGTCATTCCGTTTGTAACACATCGAAATATTGCTCTAAGACCCCATAAAGTATATATATTCTGGGTCGTGGTGAAATTCTGAGTCGATCTAAGCATGTCCGTCCGTCCGTCCGTCTGTCCGTCTGTCCGTCTGTCCGGCTGTCCGTCCGTCTGTGGAAATCACGCTAACTTCCGAACGAAACTAGCTATCGACTTGAAACTTGGCACAAGTTGTTGTTATTGATGTAGGTCGGATGGTATTGAAAATGGGCCATATCGGCCCACGTTTACGTATAGCCCCCATATAAACCGATCCCCAAATTTGGCTTGCGGAGCCTTCCGGAGCAGCAAAATTCATCCGATCCGGTTGAAATTTGGTACGTGGTCTAAGTATACGGTCTCTAACAACCATGCAAAAATTGGTCCATATCGGTCCATAATTATATATAGCCCCCATATAAACCGATTCCCAGATTTGACCTCCGGAGCCTCTTGGAGGGGCAAAATTCATCCCATCCGGTTGAAATTTGGTACCTGATGTTAGTATACGGTCTCTAACAACCATGCAAAAATTGGTCCATATCGGTCCATAAATATATATAGCTCCCATATAAACCGATCCCCAGATTTGACCTCCGGAGCCTCTTGGAGGAGCAAACTTCATCCTACTCGATTGAAATTTGGTACGTGGTGTTAGTATATGGTCTCTAACAACCATGCAAAAACTGGTCCATATCGGTCCATAATTATATATAGCTCCCATATAAACCGATCCCCAGATATGACCTCCGGAGCCTCTTGGAGGGGCAAAATTCATCCGACCCGTTTGAAATTGGGTACCTGATGTTAGTATACGGTCTCTAACAAGCATGCAAAAATTGGTCCATATCGGTCCATAATTATATATAGCTCCCATATAAACCGATCCCCAGATTTGAACTCTGGAGCCTCTTGGATGAGCAAAATTCATGCGATCCAATTGAAATTTAGTACGCGGTGTTAGTATATGGTCTCTAACAACCATGCAAAAATTGGTCCATATCGGTCCATAATTATATATAGCTCCCATATAAACCGATCCCCAGATTTGACCTCCGGAGCCTCTTGGAGGAGCAAAAGTCATCCGATGCGGTTGAAATTTGGTACATTTCGTTAGTATATGGCCTCTAACAGCCATGTAAAAATTGTCAAATTTTATTACTATAGAAAGTTTTGTCAAAATTTCATTTCTATAGACAGTTTTGTAAAAAGTTTATTTCTATAGCAATGTTTGTCAACATTTTATTACCATAGAAAATTTTGTCAAAATTTTATTTCTATAGAAAATTTTGTAAAAAATTTATTTCTGTAGAAAATTTTGTCAACATTTTATTTCTATAGACAATTTTGTCAACATTTTATTTCTATAGAACATTTTGTCAACATTTTATTTCTATAGAAAATTTTGTCAACATTTTATTTCTATAGAAAATTTTGTCAAAATTTTATTGCTATTGAAAATTTTGTCAACATTTTACTTCCATAGAAAATTTTGTCAACATTTTATTTCTATAGAAAATTTTGTCAAGTTTTTATTTCTATAGAAAATTTTGTCAAAATTTTATTTCTATAGAAGATTTTGTCAAACTGAATTATATACGTACTTAATCGGCCTTTTTTTGTTTAATATATACCCCTTATGGACTAACTTACAATTTAGAAGACAGTGTTAAAAAGTTTTACGATACCTTGCCATCGGCAAGTGTTATCGCAACCCAAGTAATTCGATTGTGGATGACAGCCTTTAGTAGAAGTTCCAACGCAATCCATGGTGGAGGGTACATAAGATTCGGCCTGGCCGAACTTACGGCCGTATATACTTGTTATATATTAGAGACATATTTTCTTAAGCATTACAGTAATTATTCATCGCTTGGGCAAATAATCTGTGCATGCGTTCTAAGATACGTAAGATACTAACAAAAAAAAAATCAAGGTAAACAGAAATAAAGGGTGATTTGTTAAGAGCTTGATAACTTTTTTTTTTAAAAAAACGCATAAAATTTGCAAAATCTCATCGGTTCTTTATTTGAAACGTTAGATTGGTCCATGACATTTACTTTTTGAAGATAATTTCATTTAAATGTTGACCGCGGCTGCGTCTTAGGTGGTCCATTCGGAAAGTCCAATTTTGGGCAACTTTTTCGAGCATTTCGGCCGGAATAGCCCGAATTTCTTCGGAAATGTTGTCTTCCAAAGCTGGAATAGTTGCTGGCTTATTTCTGTAGACTTTAGACTTGACGTAGCCCCACAAAAAATAGTCTAAAGGCGTCAAATCGCATGATCTTGGTGGCCAACTTACCGGTCCAATTCTTGAGATGAATTGTTCTCCGAAGTTTTCCCTCAAAATGGCCATAGAATCGCGAGCTGTGTGGCATGTAGCGCCATCTTGTTGAAACCACATGTCAACCAAGTTCAGTTCTTCCATTTTTGGCAACAAAAAGTTTGTTAGCATCGAACGATAGCGATCGCCATTCACCGTAACGTTGCGTCCAACAGCATCTTTGAAAAAATACGGTCCAATGATTCCACCAGCGTACAAACCACACCAAACAGTGCATTTTTCGGGATGCATGGGCAGTTCTTGAACGGCTTCTGGTTGCTCTTCACTCCAAATGCGGCAATTTTGCTTATTTACGTAGCCATTCAACCAGAAATGAGCCTCATCGCTGAACAAAATTTGTCGATAAAAAAGCGGATTTTCTGCCAACTTTTCTAGGGCCCATTCACTGAAAATTCGACGTTGTGGCAGATCGTTCGTCTATTCATGATGAAATGTCAAAGCATACTGAGCATCTTTCTTTTTGACACCATGTCTGAAATCCCACGTGATCTGTCAAATACTAATGCATGAAAATCCTAACCTCAAAAGAATCACCCTTTACTTTCAGTTCAAGCGAAAGATATATATGGGAGCTATATCTAAATCTGAACCGATTTCTTCAATAGGGTTCTATTCTGAGCCAAAACACATACTTGTGCCAAATTTGAAGTTGATTGGACTAAAAGTGTGACCTAGACTTTGATCACAAAAGATGTCAAACCAATTGTAAAAGGTGTCGAACAGTGGCACATTTTTTTGACAGAAATTTCGTTGGTGCAGTTAGATGTATTGCCCTGCAAAAAAGCGTCGCCAAAAAAGTAGTGAAAATGTTCTTTTTGGATCCGGAAGTGGTGCAAAATTGGCGCAGAAGCGATGAATTTAAAATGGGCTTGTCATAGGACGGATGTCCACCTTTCCAACAGCCGTTGCACTGAATATGCACCACTTCTTTGGATGTGATCCTAATTCAGTGTTTTGGATGTGAATTAAAAAATTTTGTGGTATTTTGACAAATAATTAATTTTTATAATTTTTATGATTTTTAATGAAATCTAACGTTTGTCTGAAACCTTGACTTCAAATATTTTCAAAATTTCGCAATTTTTCTAGAATGAATTTAGAATTTTTTTCGACAAAATTTAACTAATTTATATCATTTTATTAATACTTGCCCTGTTTTTAACATATTTGAAACAAAAAATGTTAAAATTGCCCTTTAAAACTATTAAAAAAAGGGAGTTATAAAAACTTGAATTAAAATAACTTCCTGAGAGTTAAAATAAAGAACATATCTGGAAAGACATTTTTGGAAGTGCTTTTAAAGTTGTGCCTTTAGAAGTACTTCCAAATTTTGCGGATGTTAGGAGAGTCAAAAAATCGATTTTTTTAAAGTTGAACAAAAAAAATCAACTTTCGACTTTTGCAAAAGTCAACTTTAAACTTTTGAGTTGAGTTCTCATGTACTTTTGAGTTGTCAGACCTCACAAATCCTTTTCAAGTTAAATGTCCATTTGAGCCTAACAACTTTTCAACTTTTTTGAAAAAAGAAATCAATTAGTTCAAATGCCGATTTTCGCTATTAAAATAAGCCATTTCAAAGTGTGTCTTTTCATGTTCGCGGACTTCTACTCAAAAAGTTGTACTAAAATTGCCTTTGGCATAAAAGTTATCACAATTGTAAAAATAAGTGGCTGAGGAAGTAACACTATTTTTTAGAGAAACTTCGTGGGAGTAGTTCAGTGTATTAGGAATTGTAGGACAATCGACTTTGGGAACATGAACTTTCGTCTTTTGTAAAAGTCAACTTTTAGATCTTTAGAATTTTTGTAGATTTTTTGATTAGTCGTAAAGTCGATTATCGATATTAAAACAAGCCATTTAGAACTTTGTCTTTTCATGTTTGTACACTTCTGTCAAAAAAACTCGCAAAAAGTGTCAAGTGGATAAAATGTGTCACAGTAATTACAAAAAAACAAGTATGTTCAGCAGTAAGTTCGGCCGGGCCGAATCTTAAATACCCACCACAATGAATCAAATATAATAGTTTCCTTTGAAAATTCTTCGTCGGTGCGGGTATCTTGATAATATATGTATGTAGGATTTAGGGGGACAGATATTCTACCAAGCAGATTAATTCAACCAGTACACTTCCCGAACATAAATTTAAAGATTCTACCTATGAAGACTAGATCAGATTCTGGATTTATAAGAACCACTTTTGTTTGAATTTTAGAAAAACCATGAACATATCATGTAAATGATGAAAAAAGCCTTGATTTGAAATCGTAAATCCGTAGATTTTTATCGCCATTATTTAAATGACAACGAGGAATAAAATCTGGAAATTTTACTTTTAGTTTCAATCAATTTTTATGATCAGTGCTCCTGCTATACCCTCAAGAAGTGAAATCGGTCGATCGATCAATGTCTTACAAAATGGACCGGTAGAAATAAAAGCGATACACATTTTTGAGGGTCTAAAATACCAGTATATTTACATTTTCAAGTAAAGTGAATAAAAACTATAGATTGTAGCAGCATAAGAAATAAATCCGGGAGGTAGGTCTATATTTTCGACACACCTCCTAATGTTCCACGAATACCTCTAGAATTCCAATTTCAGACAAATTGGGTAAAAACTACGAAATCTAAAATCGGGCAATCAGTCTATACCAAAACTTGGACCGATACGGACCATTTTCTATACACCCCTTTATGGTCCTAAAATACCTCTAGATTTCTAATTTCTAATGGCAAATTGGATAGAAACTACGAATTCTATAAGTCTAAGAAGTAAATTTGGGAGATCGGTCTATATGGGGGCTACAACGAAACATGGACCGATAAACCCCATTTTCTGCGCACCTATTTGTGGTCCAAAATACATCTCGATTTCCAATTTTAGGCAAATCGAATAAAAACTACGGTTTCTAGAAGCTCAAGACCCCAAATCGGGGTATCGGTTTATATGGGAGATATATCAAAACTTGGACCGATACTCCCCATTTTCGACACACCTATTTGTGGTCTTAAAATACCTCTACATTTTCCATTTCAAACTAATCGGATAGAAAATACAGAATCTAGACGCCCAAGAAGTAAAATCGGGAAATCGGTCTATATGGGGGCTATACCAAAACATGAACCGATACTCCCCATTTTCGACACACCAATTTCTGGTCATAAAATATCTCTAGATTTCAATTTTCACGCAAATCGGATAGTAAATACAGTCTATATGGGGGCTGCACGAAAACATGGACCGATAGGCACAATTTTCGGCACACTCTTTGATGGTCCTAAAACACCTCTAGATTTCCAATTTCAGGCAAATTGGATAAAAACTACGGGTTTTAAAAGCCCAAGACCCCAAATCGGGAGGTTTATATGGGGACCAGGGCTGTGGAGCCGGAGTCGGAGTCGGAGTCTGAAGATTTTGCTGAAGTCGGAGTCGTAAAAATTTTGCTCGACTCCGACTCCGGCTAAACCAAATTTTTTAAAACACTTCACATTTTTGTAACTAAGCAAGTTTTTACGCAAATTTATTAGTTTAGTTTCTATTGCGTTATTCATTCGATCAATGTACAGCATGATTGTAAATGAAAATCAACTTCCAATTACGTCTATCTTTTTATGTTTCCTAGAATGTTAGACTAGCAGATGGGCTGTATCGATCCATTTTAATGCCCATATCAATTTATTTGAAATATTTCGAACAATCGAAATTATTTTTTTTAATTTTATTTTAAGGTCATATACATATGTGGAATATTGACGGAAAATGTTTTCAAAGTTGTTTTTTATAGAAAATTTTGTCAAAATGTTGTTTAGGAAAAGAGATATGTTTGTTTCGAGTTTATTTCGGCATAAGCCGGCTATCAATGTAAAACCTTTTTTCGGAGGGTTCAAGTGTGGTTTTTGTTGGGTTTAATAAACTGCCTGAATTTATTCTGATAATTGGTTGATAGTTTTGCTGCAAGTAGAGGATGCTGATGAGGAATGTGGTAATTCCGAAACGTGCGTCCATCCAACCATCTTGCAGTCTATAGGGCTTTGCCCAAATAAATTTGACAAACATTCTTTTCTTCTGTTGGTTAAGCTACTCTTGTAGTTTAGTCAATGTATGGTTTTAAGCTGAAATAAAAAAACAACAACAATGCTTAAAGAACAAAACCAACGATAACAAAACAAAACAAATGGAAAATGTTATTTCTATAAAAAGTTTTGTCAAAATTTTATTTCTATAGCAAATTTTGTCAAAATTTTATTTCTATAAAAAAATTATTCAAAATTTTATTACTATAGAAATATTTTTTTTCTATAGAAAATTTAGTCAAAATTTTATTTCTATAGAAAATTTTGCAAAATTTTGTTTGTTACACAAAAATTTTTTAATAAGTTTATTTCTATAAAAATTTAAGTCAAAATTTTATTTCTATAGAAAATTTTGCCAAAATTGTATAGTAATAGATTTTTTTATTAGAAAATTTGGTCAAAATTTTATTTCTATAGAAAATTTAGTCAAAATTTTATTTACTAGACAAAAATTTTTCCAAAATTGTGTGCTCACTGATACTCACTGCTAAGTCGAAAACTTGGAGAAATTACTCAAATTTTTACATTTTCCAATGAATAAATCATAAATGCATTTTTGTGAAATTGTCTAAACAATTATAAATATTTCCCAAATATTGCCCGAGATTTTGTAGAAGTTTGATTTGAGATTTTATCAAAGTGTAGATCTAAATACAAAATTGTGCAGAGTATATTATAATCGGCACGCCCGACTTTAGACTTTCCTTGCATTTTTATTTTTTGTTATTTAAATTTTAAGTACATAGATTTTGTAGAAGTATATACAATTTTGTCTAAATCGATTCAGATTCAAATTCATGCATATGGGAATATAAACCTTTATATAGCTCGCAACAAATTTAAAGGATTTGAGATAGTATCAATAATTTTGCTCCACAAATACATATACTGTTGATATCTTCTCATATTATGATGGGTATTTATATCATTTTTTATTTATTAAACATTGCCCTAAATTTGAAATATAGAGTTCAATTGGCATCTAATGTGAAATTAAGACCTTTTTTTGCACACATAAATAAATACGATACTTTATCTCGATCCACTTACGGTACCACCACAATATAACTACAAATCAGTGGTAGTCGAGCTGATGAAAAATGCTGGAAGCGGAGTCGGAGTCGAGCAAAATTGGCTCGACTCCACAGCCCTGATGGGGACTATATCAAAATTTGGACGATATAGTCCATCTTCGAACTTGACCTGTCTGCAAACAAAACACGCATCTGTGCCAAATTTCAGGACGATAGTGCCATTATTGAAGGCTGTAACGTGATTACAACAGACAGACGGACATGCTTATATCGTCTTAGAATTTCTCCCTGATCAAGAATATATACACTTTATACAGTCGGAAATCGATATGTTACAAACGGAATGACAAACTTATTATACCCCCATCACCATTCTATGGTGGTGGGTATAAAAAAGTGTAGTAATCCACAGTTGTGTCACTTTTTTTTCGATAAGTCTACTAAAACAAGACATTTATAACTTTGGCTTTTCATGTTCGTGAACTTCTTGTCAAAAAGTCGCAGAAAAAGTGGCATTTGTATAAAAGGAGTTCCTCTACTAATTGTAAGAAAGAGTTTGTCGGTCACCTTTAGCACTGTTTTTTACAGAATTTTCGTGGGAGTAGTTCGTTCTCTAAATTTGGAAAAATCAAATTTCGACTTTCGCAGACTATTGGGTTTTTTAATTTTTTGTCAATTTTTCGAATTTTGCGATTATGAAAATTTAGACTTTTAACTTTGTGACTTTAAGTACTCGGTTTTCATTAAAATTTGATAAGTTGTTGACAAGTTTTTTTATCAGTATCAGTCGATTTGACCAATAACGCGTCGAGAAGTAAATTTGTCCCGCACAGAAGTGCACAACGCTAATTCCACTTTTAGCAATCAACTTTTCCTTAACCCTCTAATGCCCAAGACAGCCATTAAGCGTGTTGCGCTAAAGCGGAAAGCTTTTAATAAAACACATTTAAAAATAACAAAAATTGGTCAAAACTTAGTTAAAACTTTACAAAAGATATACAAGATTTTACCGCAGAGGTTTTGTTAAGTTTTTTTGATTTTGTGTTATAAACTATGAAAATGTTATCAGCTTGCAAAAAATGGGACATTAACCATTAAAAATTCGTCGTTTTAACGGATGTATTTTCACTTCGCTAAATCAACCATTCACTATAAGGTCTTCGACATTTATCCATTTATAACTTTGTTTTTCGATGTCTGTCCACACCTTCTGTTTTTCTTTTGTTTAACTAATAATATAACCAAATAAAAACGTTTATTCAAATGCCTTAATTTGCCTTTATGGTTCCATATGAGAAACACCATAAAACGGACAAAAGCAGTCAGCAGGGTATAATGAAAATCAGAACATTTACGAGCAGTAATATCAAAAAAATGGAAATTCACTGAAAATCTCAAATGTGTGCAAAAACAAAACAAACAAACCAAAAAAAAAGCACTACTTTTATTGCTAATATTTCCATATTTCAAATGAAATGAAAATTCCAATTTGACTTATATCCCAGTGGGGGGTCGCTTATGGCTCCCTCATCTTAGGAGGTAAATAGCTTGGCATGTTCATTCCAATAAAACTGTGACTTCAAACACTCACATCAAAATGCCATAAAAATGAAATTATACTTTCAGCGATGTTCCTTCCTTCCTCTGTTTGGGTTCATTTTGTAAATTTTGATTTATTGTTCTATTTTGTATACTATTTATTGATATAAAATAAGACAATTATTCAAGGAATTCTTTAGCCCTTTATGAAATAAATAAATAAAAAACAAAAAAAAAAAACAAATTTTGACAGGCTGGAACATTAGCGGGTTAATAAATTTTTAAACATAATTTTATGTTAAATTACTTCTAAAACCAATAAATATATTTTTTAATGTTTCGACATAAACAATTTATTATTTTTTTTTTAAATTTATTTATATTAAAATTTTTCGATTTATAAATATTATATCCTTAAAAATGTTTGTAAGTGTAGTCATTGGTAGACAATAAAAGAAAAAAGCGCATGTACTCATAAAATTATATTTTAATATGCCGTAATGTTCCATTGTTGTTTATTGGTTATTATGCTTTCCTTTTTCATACTTATAGACAAATACACACTCACAGAGAGACAAGACCACACATACACAGATGAAACTGTAACCATATGCAATGCAATAAAACTTGAATGCAGATACATATGAGTTCGAACAAAATTTCCAAACGAAAATATTACCGATGCCAATGGTACTAAAGTGGAATGGTGGTAAACATTATGAATAATTGTTTTTGGTGGATTAATTTTGCTTTAGAAATGAAATTAGAAGGATATCATGTAATGATCACCATGCAGGGATGATAAATGATGTTGACGAAAAAGTACTAAAACTGTATTAAAAATGTACTTTTCGAAGCCAAAAGGTGCTAAAATTACATAATATCAAATTTAAAGACTATTGTAAAAGTATACGTATATTTAAATTTAGACCGATTTGGACAATTTTGTAATAGTTTCGAAAAATATAATTTTGCAAAAATTTATTTCTATAGAAAATTTTGTCAAAATTTTAGTTCTGTAAAAAATTTTGTAAAAATTTTATTTCGGAGAAAATTTTGTAAAAATTTTATTTCTATAGAAAATTTTGTCAAAATTTTATTTCTATGAGAAATTTGGTCAACATTTTATTTATATAAGAAATTTGGTCAACATTTTATTTCTATAGACAATTTTGTCAAAATTTTATTTATATAAGAAATTTGGTCAAAATTTTATTTCTATAGGAAATTTTGTAAAAATTGTATTTCTATATAAAATATTATTTCTATGGAAAATTATGTCACAATATTATTTCTATAGAAAATGTCAAAATTTTATTTTTATACCCTGCGCCACACTGTGGAACAAGGTATTATAAGTTAGTGCATATGTTTGTAACACCCAGAAGGAGACGAGATAGACACATGGTGTCTTTGACAATAATGTTTAGGGTGGGTCCCTGAGTCGATATAACCATGTCCGTCTGTCCGTCCGTCTGTCTGTCTGTGAACACATTTTTGTGATCAAAGTCTAGGTCGCAATTTAAGTCAAATCGCCTTCAAATTTAGCACATGTTCCTAATTTGGGTCAGAATAGAACCCTATTGATTTTGGAAGAAATCGGTTCAGATTTAGATATAGCTCCCATATATATATCTTTCGCCCGATATGCACTAATATGGATCCAGCAGCCAGAGTTTTAAACAAATTTGCTTGAAATTTTGTACAAACATAACACTTAGTCGTATAGTCAAGTGTGCAAAATTTGATTGAAATCGGTTCAGATGTAGATATAGCTCCCATATATATCTTTCGCCCGATATGGACTTATATGGCCACAGAAACCAGATTTTTGGCCGAATTTGGTTGAACTTTTGCACTAGGAGTACAATTAGTAGTATAGCCAAGTGTGCAAAATTTGATTGAAATCGGTTTAGATTTAGATACAGTTTCCATATATATCTTTCGCCCGATATGGACTAATATGGTCCTAAAAGCCAGAGTGTTGGTCCAATTTGGTTGAAATTTTGCACAGGGAGTAGATTTAGCATTGTAGCTATGCGTGCCAAATTTGGTTGAAATCGATTCAGATTTAGATATATATCTTTCGCTCGATATGGCCTAATATGGTCCTAGAAGCCAGAGTTTTGGCCCAATTTGATTGAAATTTTGCACTAGGAGTACAATTAGTAGTGTAGTCAAGTGTGCCAAATTTTATTGAAATCGGTTCAGATTTATATATAGCTCCCATATATATCGTTCGCCCAATTTACACTCATATGATCAATCTTTTACTTCGATTTAATTGAAATTTTGCACAGGGAGTAGAATTAGCATTGTAACTATGCGTGCAAAATTTGGTTGAAATCGGTTTAGATTTAAATATAGCTCCCATATATATATTTTTCTGATTTCGACAAAAATGGTCAAAATACCAACATTTTCCTTGTAAAATCACCACTGCTTAGTCGAAAAGTTGTAAAAATGACTCTAATTTTCCTAAACTTCTAATACAT
Source organism: Haematobia irritans (assembly GCF_050003625.1). Taxonomy (NCBI): domain Eukaryota; kingdom Metazoa; phylum Arthropoda; class Insecta; order Diptera; family Muscidae; genus Haematobia; species Haematobia irritans. The sequence continues at coordinate 49,883,668 of NC_134401.1, read as the reverse complement.
ATATATCGAGCGATAAATCATAAATAAACTTTTGCGAAGTTTCCTTAGTAAACTTAGTAAACTAACATTGTGTTCCACCCTAGTGCATTAGCCGACTTAAATTTTGAGTCTATAGATTTTGTAGAAGTCTATCAAATTATGTCCAAATCGAGTGATATTTAAATGTATGTATATATAGCCCCCAACACATTTGACTGATGTGATATGGTATCGAAAATTTAGATCTACAAAGTGGTGCAGGGTATAATTTAGTCGGCCCCGCCCGACTTTAGGCTTTCCTTACTTGTTTATAGTAAATTTTGTCAAAATTTTATTTCTATAAGAAATTTGGTCAACATTTCATTTCTATAGAATTTTTTTTGAAAATTTAGTTTTTATAGAAATTTTTGTCCAATTTTTATTTTATAGGAAATTTTGTCAAAATTTTATTTTTTATTGTCAACAATTTATTTCTATAGAACATTTTTTAAACATTTTATTTCCATAGAAAATTTTGTCCATTTTTTATTCTGTAGGAAATTTTGTCAAAATTTTATTAATTTCTATAGAAAAATTTGTCAAAATTGTATTTCTATAGAAAATTTTATCAAATTTTTAATTGCATGAAAAATTTTATTTCTATAGGAAATTTTGTCAAAATTTTATTTCTGTTGAAAATTTATCAAAAAGAAGTACCTCTTTGCAAAATCTGTCAAAATCAAGAATTCTACCAATCTACAAAATAGTAAAAAATTTACCAATTTTTATAGAATTCTATCAAATGTGGCAACCATTCTGGGCGTTTCAAATATATAGACGTGGCCGAAAAAAAATCACACTTCACGTTTCATATGTGCGAACGAATGTGGCATAGACAATATTCCTCTCAAAAATTTCGAGAATAAAAACGAAAATATCCTTATTTTGGAATATGTTTATTTCTTTAATGTCCGCTATTTATAATTTTTAGAGTTGAGTTGATATCAGACAAACATTTAGGGCAGAATAACCCTATATAGAGTAATTGTGATGAAAAAGTACCAAATGGCTCACGGTCGTGCCGCGGTTCTTTTGGCAGTCGAAATGTATCAAAAAAAGCACAAAAGTGTCAACTTTATCAACCTTGTTACCATGTCTGCCTTATATACAAAAAGATCATGGGCACTATTGCCATCCGTGCCATCATAATTAAAAAAAAATTATCAAAAATATACCAAATTAAAAAAAATCTTAATTTTGTTGTCTTAATTGTTGATAATATTTTTGTGGTTAGTATAAAAAAGTTTATTTTATTCGAAAGAAATGTTTTATATTGAATTTACAAAAATTTTGTCAAAATTTTATTTCTATTGAATATTTTGTCAAAATTTTATTTTTGGAGAAAATTTTGTCAACATTTTATTTATATAAACAATTTTTGTCAAAATTTTACTTCTGTAGAAAACTTTGCCAAAATTTTATTTATGCAGAAAATTTTGCCAAAAATTGTATTTCTATAAGACATTTTTGCTTAATTTTATTCTATAGAAAATTTTGTCAACATTTTATTTCTGTACAAAATTTTATTTCCATAGAAAATTTTGTCAACATTTTATTTCTATAGAAAATCTTATCAAAATTTTATTTCTATAGAACATTTTTGCAAAATGTTATTTATATAGAAAATTTTGTCAAAATTTTATTTTTGTAGACAATTTTATCAAACTTTTACATCTATAGAAAATTTTGTCAAAATTCTATTTCTATAGAAAATTTTTACAAAAATTTGGTCAAAATTATATTTCAATAGAAAATTTTGTCAAAATTTTATTTCTATAAAAAAATTTGGCAAAAGTTTATTTCTATAGAACATTTTTGCAAAATTTTATTTCTATAGAAAATGTTGTCAGAATTTTGATTTCTATAGACAATTTTGCAAAAATTTTATACCCATAGAAAATTTTGTCAACATTTCATCTCTACTGAAATTTTATTTCTAGAGAAAATTTTCTATAAAAAAATTTTGCAAAAGTTTAATTCTATAGAACATTTTTGCAAAGTTTTATTTCTATAGAACATTTTTGCAAATTTTTATTTCTATAGAAAATGTTGTCAGAATTTTGATTTCTCTAGAAAATTTTGCCAACATTTTATTTCCATAGAAAATTTTGTCAACATTTCATCTCTACTAAAATTTTATTTCTAGAGAAAATTTTCTATAAACAAATTTTGCAAAAGTTTATTTCTATAGAACATTTTTGCAAAATTTTATTTCTAAAGAACATTTTTGCAAATTTTTATTTCTATAGAAATGTTATCAGAATTTTGATTTCTATAGAAAATTTTGCCAACATTTTATTTCCATAGAAAATTTTGTCAACATTTTATCTCTACTGAAATTTTATTTCTATAGAAAATTTTGTCAAAATGTTACTTCTATAGATCATTTTTGTCAAAATTTTATTTCTACAGAAAGTTTTGTCAAAATTTTATTTCTATAGAACGTTTTTATTTTTTCAGTAAATTCTAGCAAAATTTTATTTCTATAGCAAATTTTGGCAAAGTTTTATTTATACAGAAATTTTATTTCTATAGAAAATTTTGTCAAAATTTTATTTCTATAGAAAATTTTGTCAAAATTTTATTTCCATAAAAAATTTTGTCAAATTTTTATTTTTATAGAATATTTTTGCAAAATTTTATTTCTTTAGTATATTCTAGCAAAATTTTATTTCTATAGAAAATTTTGTCTAAATTTTATTTCTATAAGAAATTTTATCAAAATTTTATTTCTATAGAAAATTTTATCAAAATTTTATTTAGTTAGTAAATTGTACCACAATTTTATTTCTATAGAAAATTTTATCAAAATTTTATTTCTATAGAAGTATATATTTAGAAAAAAATTATTTCTATAGAACATTTTTGTAAAATTTTATTTCGTTAGTAAATTCTACCACAATTTAATTTCTATACAAAATGTTTGCAAAATTTTATTTCTTTAGAAAAGTTTAAAATTTTATTGCTGTAGATTTTTTTAATTTTATTTCTTTAAAAAAATTATATCTCTTAATTGGAGACATTTTGCAAAATCTACCAAACCGTCAAGAATTCCCCCAATCTACCAAACATTAAAAAATGTTCTTTTTTTGGTAGAATTCTACGAACTGTGGCCAACGTGGTCATGGGTTCGCACTTTTGGCTGAATAAAGTTTATCAGTACGGTGAGATCCCATAAAGAAGATTTACAAAGACTCACAAATCTCAACAGTATTTTTGAGAGGAAAGAAAGCACCATTTGAAAACTTTTGAAAAAAAGAGGAATATTTGCAATGACACTAGCTGACTATAGTAGAATTTCTTTTTACGAAAAAATCGTAAATTTAAGCCTGTAAGGAGTTTTGCTGGTATTGGAAATTTTTTCTCATATTGAGGAATTTTTCCGTGAATGCGGATGAAGTTGTTTGGTTGGGGAGTTTTGGATTTGATGTGGAATTATCAAAAATTTGGCGACTTTCCTAAAGCTTTGCAGCACTAGCACATAAGTTTGTTCGTTTGGCCAAAATTTCAAAAAGAACTGAATTTATAAACAAAATTCAGCGAATTCCGGCAAAACTATTTCATTCAACGGGAAATTGGTGCAAATTGTTATTGGCGGACATTACCCATTTTGTAGCTATGTTAATGCCCTCGATTTAAGTTTTTGTATTTAGATAAATTCCATATTTTCAGTTATTTAAACAATCACTCATGTCATTAAAATGTGACATGGAAAACAATAAAGTAATTGAAAGATATTACAAAAAAAAAGTAGAAAATAACATAATTTGGATTAGTGCCAAATATGGCAACGATATTCCATAACAAATAAAGAGACTTCAACACATTGCAGCATAGCCGCCACATTTGTTTATATTTAAATCAATTAGGATAAAAAAATATTTGTGAAATCCATACACATAGATTAGTTGTATAAACAAAAACTTATGCGCCAATATTTATTAAACAAATTTATTATAATAATCGAATGTTTGAAATATTAAAAGCGAGCCATTTTGGTTGGTTTTCTAAATAGGTTTAAATTTTATTAATAAACTATAAATATTAGTGGCATATTTTTTAAAAGGACTAAATTTTAAATACTTATTTAAGTCAACACACCGATAGAAAAAAAAATATTAACGGCGTTCACATATCAAAAGGGTGTGTTCATAAAAGTGAATCAACTCACATATGGTGTCAAATGGAGAATAGATGGTGTCCATCTGACAACGATAAAATGACAGTGTTCCTTATCGAAACAGCAACCAGCGTTCATGGTCTGAATTCACCGATAAACAATGGTCCTTGATAGCATGGGTAATCCAACTGAAGTCTTAGATTACTTCAAAACGAATTTCGTGAAGATCGTCCAAAATCAGTAGTGGTTCCGGAAACCATTGTTGCTGTGTGCCAACTGATGTTGCCAGATCGTCATGTACCCAATCGTGAAATTGAGACAATCTTAGGCAGTAGTGGAGCCAGCATATATTCAATATTGCATGTACATTTGACCTCAAAGCTATTTGTTCGCTTTGGATCCCACACAATTTGTCAATCGCTCAAAAAAGGCTCGTGTCGTGATTGGTCCACAAAAAATCCTCCGAAAATATTACCGCGGTACTTCGAAACACATCTATGGCATTGTGACTGGTGATAGATCGAGAATTTACGCGTATGAGCCCGTAAATAACCAGTAGTCGATTGTATTGGCGTTTCAACATGAGCCAAATACAACAAAAGTTGCTCGCACACACACCACTAACGCAGAACAGACAATTCTGAGGGGTACATAACACGACCTCGTGCCAAAAATGATTTACCAAAATTAAACAAGTATATACGGCCGTAAGTTCGGCCAGGCCGAATCTTATGTCTCCACCATGGATTGTATAGAAACTTGTACTAAAGACTGTCATCTACAATCGAATTACTTGGGTTGTGGTATCTTAAAACTTCTTAACATCGTTTTCTAAATTGTGAGTTAGTCCATACGTGGTAGAGAGCCAGAATTGAAATATGGGGGTCGTTTATATGGGGGCTATATAAAATTATGAACTTGATATGGACCAATTTTTGTGTGATTGGGGATCGATTTATCTGAGGGCTATATATAACTATAGACCGATATGGACTTAGTTAGGCATGGTTGTTAACTGCCACATACTAGCACAATGTACCAAATTTCAACTGACTCGGATGAAATTTGCTCCTCCAACAGGCTCCAAAACCAAATCTCGGGATCGGTTTATATGGGGGCTATATATGATTAGGGACTGATAGGGACCACTTTTGGTATGGCTGTTAAATATCATATACTACCATCACGTACCAAATTTCAACCAGATCGGATGAATTTTGCTTCTGCAAAAGGCACCGGAGGTCAAATCGGGGGATCGATTTATATGGGGGCTATATATAATTATTAACCGATGTGGACCAATTTTTGCATAGTTGTTAGAGACCATATACTTACACCATGTACCAAATTTCAGCCGGATTGGATGAAATTTGCTTCTCTTAGAGGCTCCGCAAACCAAATCGGGGGATCGGTTTATATGGGGGCTATATATAATTATGGACCTATGTGGACCAATTTTTGCATGGTTGTTAGATATCATATGCTGACACCATGTACTAAATTTTAGCTGGATCGGATGAAATTTGCTTCTATTAGAGTCCCCGCAAGCCAAAGTGGCCCATTTGCATCCGACCTACATCAATAACAACTACTTGTGCCAAGTTTCAAGTCGATTGCGTGTTTCGTTCAGAAGTTAGCGTGATTTCAACAGACGGATGGACGGACAGACATGCTCAGATCGACTCAGAATTTCACCACGACCCAGAATATATATACTTTATGGGGTCTTAGAGCAATATTTCGATGTGTTACAAACGGAATGACAAAGTTAATATACCCCCATCATATGTTATGGTGGAGGGTATAAATTAAAAAATTACAAATAAATTTGACAAACATACATTTCCTCTATTGGTTAAGCTACTCTTGCATTTTAGTCAACGCATGATTTTAAGCTGAAATCAAGACAACAATAAAAATTTGATTTCTACAGAAAATTTTGTGAAAATTGTATTTCCATAGACAATTTTGTCAAAATTTGATTTCTTTAGAAAATTTTGTCATAATTTCATTTCTATAGAAAATTTTTCCAAAATTTTATTTCTATAGAAAATTTTATTTTTTTTTATTTTGTCAACATTTTATTTCTACAGAAAATTTTGTCAAAATTTTATTTCTATAGAGAATTGAAGTACCTCTTATTTGGAGAGAAATGTTTTGCACAAATCTACCAAAACCTTACGAATTCTACCAATCTACCAAACTGTAAAAAATCTACCATTTTTAGTAGAATTCTACCAACTGTGACAACCGTGGTATACAATCATTTGTTTGCAAATGGTGTTCGAAGAAATCAGGAAAATCAACCGCTGAAGACGGATCACTCTTCACAACAACAATGCAAGCTCTCAAACACCTGAATTTTTGAGCACTCATAACATCCATTGATGAGCATATAGTCTGAGTTGGAACTAGGGTTTTTTTCCTGGACTTTTTTTCATTCCCGGGAAAGCGGGATTTTTTTGCGAATTTCCCGGGATCCCGATCAAACCTGCTTCGATGAGGCATATATTTAGACATTTTAATAAATTAGAAATCGCCTAAAGCTACGGTTATAAGGCGCAGTCTGGACCACTAACAATGTATATTATCTCTTACATCAGCCATAAATCATTCTAAAAAAGAAATATTTTGTAATACAAAAAATACAAAAAAAAACTTTCACAATGACTACAATGGACAGTCTTTACGGATATAGGTGGATTTTTGTGACATTAAACATTGTATGGAAATGAAAGTAACTTATTTCGATTTCACCATCATAAAACAGAGTCACTATATTTCACTACATGCACATGTTGGATCAATATTCCCAGAACCATCTATATTTGAAATTAAAGTAACTATCATAATAAAAATATCCATTTTCATATTTCATAAACACATCCTTGCAATAATTATGAAAATATTTTGAAATTATACAATTTCAAAAGTGGTTATATAAGGTAAAATGACCCATTGCTTATAAAGAGCAACATTCTTTTGAACAATTGGAAGGCCATTAGAACACGGGCTAGAATCCACGACTATGTATGTATGGACAAGGCAACTATTACTACTTGGTACCATATTTAAATAGGAGAATGCAATTTCGAAAATAATTAAAATTTTTTACTTAAATTATTTCATTTCATAGTTTATTTTATCTAAACAAAAATACCAAAACAATTAAATTATTTTGTATATTCCTTTCTACTTAGGCTAAACTATAACCCATTCCCATTAATCGCAAAATATACTAAAATTGGATTTTAAATCCATTATTTCCAAAGAAAATGCCAGTTGAAAAGTAGTTAACATAGATTTTTGGAAGTGTAATGAGAATGATGTATTTACACAATGCACATTGGGCCAAATTTGGATAAATCTGCAATATCTACCATATCATTAATAATTGGTATATAAAATAAAATGTCGTCCTGGGTGTCTTTCTTTAACTGATTCGTCGATACTGGTTCCGTTGCAAAATGTGCTAAATCAAAATTTGCTAAATCTGCTATATGTACGTAATATAGACTTACATATAGCAGAGTGTTAAGGTAGTGACACGTACAGAGGTAATATAAATACTTCAAACATGTTTCAAGAATAAAATGTTATTTTCGGATTGAGAACGCAAAAATGTTTTTTGTTTTCGACAAACTTATTTATTGGTAAAATCTGGACATTTTTTAACGAATATGTTTCCATTTCTACGTAGTGTTCCAGAAATAGTGGTATTCAAAACTTTTAGCTAAAATGAGAGTGTAAGAGATTGAATTGAACTAAAATTGTTGGAGTAACAGTGTGCATCAGTTCTAATCTAGATTTTTAGTTTCCAATGTTATTACATATTGATATATTTAATTTAGTGTATGACAAAAGTGGTTGAGATACATCCTCCATTGGAAAGTGGGCGGATCGTTCCGAAATGTTGATCATACTTTATTCTCATTCCCAGTGGTACATGTACAAAATTTCAGACATCTAGGCGCTTCCTTTGGGTTGAAATACGCCCTTCATTTGAAAGTGGGCGTGGCAGTGGTCGGATCGGTTCAAAATATTTATCATATTTTATTTTCATTTCCATTGGTACATGTACAAAATTTCAGAGCTCTAGGCGCTTCCTTTGGATTGAAATACGCCTTTCATTTGAAAGTGGGCGTGACAGTGGGAGTGGCAGTGGGCGGATCGGACCAAAATATTTATCATATTTTATTCTCATCCCCAGTGGTACATGTACAAAATTTCAGAGCACTAGGCGCTTTTTTTGGGTTGAAATACGCCCTTCATTTGAAAGTGGGCGTGGCAGTGGGCGAATCGGTCCAACATTTTGATTATACTTTATTCGCATATTCAGTGGTAAATGTATAAAATTTCGGAGCCCTAGGTGTTTCCGTTGATTAAATGCGTCAAAAACCTGTCATTTACTACAAATATTGTTTTTATACCCTCCATCATAGGATGGGGGTATATTAACTTTGTCATTCCGTTTGTAACACATCGAAATATTGCTCTAAGCCCCCTAAAGTATATATATTCTGTCCGTCCGTCCGTCCGTCCGTCCGTCTGTTGAAATCACGCTAACTTCCGAACGAAACAAGCTATCGACTTGAAACTTGGCACAAGTAGTTGTTATCTATGTAGGTCGGATGGTATTGAAAATGGGCCATATCGGTCCACTTTTACGTATAGCCCCCATATAAAGGGACCCTCAGATTTGGCTTGTGGAGCCTCTAACAGAAGCATATTTCATCCGATCCGGCTGAAATTTGGTATATGGTGTTGGTATATGGTCTCTAACAACCATGCAAAAAATGGTCCACATCGGTCCATAATTATATATAGCCCCCATATAAACCGATCCCCAGATTTGGCTTGCGGAGCCTAAAAGAGAAGCAAATTTCATCCGATCCGGCTGAAATTTGGTACATGGTGTTGGTATATGGTCTCTAACAACCATGCAAAAATTGGTTCACATCGGTCCATAATTATATATAGCCCCCATATAAACCGATCCCCAGATTTGGCTTGCGGAGCCTCAAAGAGAAGCAAATTTCATCCGATCCGGCTGAAATTTGTTACATGATATTGGTATATGGTCTCTAACAACCATGCAAAAATTGGTCCACATCGGTCCATAATTATATATAGCCCCCATATAAACCGATCCCCAGATTTGGCTTGCGGAGCCTAAAAGAGAAGCAAATTTCATCCGATCCGGCTGAAATTTGGTACATGGTGTTGGTATATGGTCTCTAACAACCATGCAAAAATTGGTTCACATCGGTCCATAATTATATATAGCCCCCATATAAACCGATCCCCAGATTTGGCTTGCGGAGCCTCAAAGAGAAGCAAATTTCATCCGATCCGGCTGAAATTTGTTACATGATATTGGTATATGGTCTCTAATAACCATGAAAAAATTGGTCCATATCGGTCCTTAATTATATATAGCCCCCATATAAACCGATCCCCAGATTTGGCTTGTGGAGCCTCTAAGAGAAGCATATTTCATCCGATCCGGCTGAAATTTGGTACATGGTGTTGGTATATGGTCTCTAACAATCATGCAAAAATTAGTCCACATCGGTTCATAATTATATATAGCCCCCATATAAACCGATCCCCCGATTTGGCTTGCGAAGTCTCCAAGAGAAGCAAATTTCATCCAATCCGGTTGTAATTTGGAACATGGTGTTAGTATATGATCTTTAACAACCGTGCCAGAATTGGTCCATATCGGTCCATAATTATATATAGCCCCATATAAAACATTCTCCAGATTTGACCTCCGGAGCCTCTTGGAGGAGCAAAATTCATCCGATCCGATTCAAATTAGGCACGTGGTGTTAGTATATGGTCGCTAACAACCATACCAAAATTGGTCCAATCACACAAAAATTGGTCCATATCGGTTCATAATCATGGTTGCCACTAGAGCCAAAAATAATCTACCAAAATTTTATTTCTATAGAAAATTTTGTCAAAATTTTATTTCTATAGAAAATTTTGTCAAAATTTTATTTCTAGAGAAAATTTTATTAAAATTTTATTCGGTTCATAATAAAATTTTCATCATTGTCAAAATTTTATTTCTATAGAAAATTTTGTTGAAATTTTATTGCTGTAGAAATTTTTGTCAAAATTTTCTTTCTGTAGAAAATTTTGTCAAAATTTTTATTTCTATAGAAAATTTTGTCAACATTTTTATTTCTATAGAAAATATTGTGAAAATTTTATTTCTATAGAAAATTTTATTATTATGTCTACTTTGTCAAACTGAATTATATACGTATTGGATCGATCTTTTTTGATTTAATATATACCACGTATGGACTTACATACAATTTAGAAGATGGTGTTAGGAGGTTTTAAGATACCTTGCCATCGGCAAGCGTTACCGCAACTTAAGTAATTCGATTGTGGATGGCAGTGTTTAGATGAAGTTTCTACGCAATCCATGATGGAGGGTACATAAGCTTCGGCCTGGCCTAACTTACGGCCGTATATACTTGTTTTTTTTTTAGTATTTATCCCTCCATTTTATATAAAATATTGTAAAACAAAATGCGCGCACTTAATTCCTGGGAAATCAGGAGCGAAAAAATAGCGAATTTCCGGGAATTCCCAGGATCTAGTTCCCGGAAAAAAAATCCCTACTTGGCACGGAGTGACTTTTTTTATTCCCGTACGTAAAAAAATAAAATTAGAGGTCAAAGATTTCAAACCCCTGAAGGAGTGGTTAATTCATTTATAATACATGTTGTAGATTTGCCTTTCAACCCACCCGTTATTGATTGAAAGAGCTTATGGGGGTTTTATATTGAAAAGCCTTATTTAACACGTTGATGAACATAAGGGCTTTTGAGTTTGGTTTCGTTTGGCTATCGCGCACGTCGTATAGCGCGAAGACTAAACTTTTCTTAACGAAAAGACGTTCGTTTAATTTTCTTTTCTAAGAATTTTTTGGTCTTCGTGACCTTCTTCTTCTTTGACAATTCAACCGTAACTAAACTCTAGTAACGAAAACAATAGAAAAATAATAAATAAAAGTAAACAATGAAATTCGATAAACTTAAATTAAGAAAACATAACAAACATTCTCTTAGAGAACAGAATATTCAAAACTTACGAGAATAAGGAATTATTCAATAAAAGAAAGATGAAATTAATGTAAAAGCAATAAAAAGTGTTGTTGGAGCGAATCCTAATACGCCCTACAATAAAATTGAAGTAATGTTGTTGAACTCCCTTCAACACATGTTTTGCAGATACCTCAATCAGAGTGGCAAAAGTGCTTTGAAAAGTGGCTCAAACCCATGCATGAAGCGATTTTCGACGATTAAAATTTGTTTTTGTTCTCTAATCCCGAAGTATAAAAGGCAACCCTTGTATTTCCTTGATCAACAAAACCAACCACAACTGGGTACTCCAATAAAGGCCATTTGTCCATAACCAAATGCCTATGAAACCAACCAGTAAACGATTATGGTAAATATTTTTCCATTCCAAATGGGATTTTTGTTCAGAATTAGGCGAAGTTAATATTAATATTGACATTTAATAACTAAATCCGCTATTTTCACATTAAAGCGCTCTTTTCACACAAACAGTGTGGTTTTTAACATAGTATGTATATGGCATTTTAGTATACTAGCTGAACAACGGTTTAAATTTCAATCTTCATAAAGGCCACAGGTGCGTATAAGTTATCGCAATAGACTTTGTTCACAGTCGTCATACGCCACCTTGTACCATTAAAATCAAAACGATGTTCATGGCCTACTTAATAAAAACAATATTTTTCTGAAGTAACCACAAAGTGTATTGCTGTCATATTTTCATGTCTGAAATGTCTACTTGTTGGTCAAATACAAGCTAACTTTCTTTCCCTAAATAACGAAACACAATAAGCAAAGAAGATTCCAGAGATCAAAGTTCAAATTTTCAACATTGTTTACAGGATGTCTAACACAAAAAGCTGGAACATAACAGCAAAGACATGCTATACTTCCTTTTTGGGGGTTGCTTTTAGAATGTTTTTGCCTGAATTGTTTGCTGATTTTTTGGAAGCAACAACCCGAGTGGTTGATATTCATTTAGGTTCGTTGTTTAGCATGGGCGAAATGTTGGCATCACCAGAAAGTGGGGTAAGTACTATGTCACATACTGACTTACATATAGACTCTAACTCTTACTGTCATATTGTCACGCATACATACATAAACTTTCGACGTTTTTGTTTGTCATTATATTGGGGAATATGTGATCCCATGGCTAAGGGTTAAATTACATAGTTTTGCACTTAATTTGTTATAATGGAATTGTTCTCGCTTATATTGCGGAATTCGAGGCTTGTAGATGAAGTTTTCGTAAATTGCAATGAGCTTAGAGAGTAATACGGAATACGAAAATAGAAATAGATATTGTATATTATTTTTTTTTAAATTTTTTTTTTAATTTTTTATTGCTACAGATAAATAAAAACCTATAACATAAAATCCTCCATAGAAGAATTATATAAATTCCTAATGGATAAAATATTTGATATCCTATAAAACGTGTTTTGTTAACAAATAAGGAAGAATTCGGCATCATTCCTTTACCTTCAAATTTATAAATTGTACATTCGTCTACTTATCCGACAAATTGGAAATGTATGTTGAGTATTTGTGTTGATAATACATCATCTCTAGCATATTAATTTATGGGTTTAGGGCAAATTGTGGTAACTATCTTCGTTTGTGATGAAATGGATCAAAATTGCAGTTTACTAATGTCGAGTGATTATTCTAGATTACTTACAGATCAATGGCCTGCTCCGATGCACCTTCCACAACTTTTTTTAGATGAGAGAATATTTCTTAAAAATATCGACTTTTTAGGGAATACTTTAGATTAACAAAGTCAACAATATCATTCACAGACTATTTTGCGGGAAAAGATAATAGATAATTTTTCTAAAAAAAAATCCAGGGGATTTCGAGTTAATTTCGAAATTTCCATGAATATGGATTTCAATTGGTGGAATTGATCACGAGTTTTTATATCCTTCACCACTACTGTGGTACAGGGTATAATAAGTTTGTTCATTTGTAGGTAATGCCATGAAGGAGCAGTCTTAAACCCTCCGTTTTGTATACAGATCGTCTTAGAATTAAATTCTGACTCGATTTAGCGATGGTCGTCTGTCCGTCCATCTGTCTGTATATGTAATTATGTGTGCAAAGTACAGCTCGCAGTTTAAGTCCGATCGTCCTCAAATTTGATGTAGAGTCTTTCTTCAGGTCAAAGACATTCGCTATTGATTTTGGAAGAAATCAGTTCAGATTAAGATATAGCTGTCATATATATTTATCCCCGATTTGATCATAATTGACCCATTTATGAACCGCTCTTATTCAAATTTCGTACATCTGAATGTTTTACAAGTCCCGATATGCATTTATATGTCCCAATAGACCAGCATTTCATATTGATTTGCTTCAAATTCTGCACAAGGAGAACAAATGATGACATCGTCACGTATGCCAAATTTGGTTGCAATCGGTTGACATTTAGATATAGCTCCAATATATATGTTTTGCTCGATTTACACTATTATGACCACGGAGGCCAAAGTTTTACTCCTGAGATAGTAAAATTAATGTTATAGCTATGCGTGCAAAAATGGATCAAAATCGGTTCTGATTTTTAAATATAGGTCCCCTACATATCCTTCATCATAATTAAAAGAAAATTCATAATTTTTGCTTTAATTTTTTTTTTCATTTTTTTCCTCCCTTAAAGTAGTATCCCTCTGAACTAAGGCAAATTTTTCGTAAGGTAAAAAGACACATTTGTGATTTAAAGAAATCGTCGAATCGAATCGAAATCTCTTTCCCAATTTAAATTTTGTTGAACATAGATTTAAAGCCACATAGGTCGCAAAAAAATGTTTTTATTTTAAAGAAGCCGCGTCTTTGGCTCGGAATCAATACCAGAATCCTTAAGGGAAGATCAAAATCATTGGATCTAAGTAAACTTTTTTTGCGTGCAGGATTTTCTGAGGATTTCAGATTTATGGTTTATACTTTTTTTTTGAAATTTAGAAAAAGTTTTATTTTGAAATATCTCTTAGAATTTGGAGTTTTTAACTGACATTTATTTGTACGAAAATAGCTTTTTTAATATATCGCAAACAGAAAACGAAAACTCGATAAATGAGATCTGATTTCTAGGTCTATCCCGTGCAGACTAAAATTCCGCATGTTTAGAATTAATACCAATATCTTTAAGGGAAAGTCGAAATCTTTGGATTCAAGTAAACATTATTTTTTGAGTGTATCACTTTTACACTTTAATGTACAAAATATCTGTGTTCAATTATTTTCAATCTCGATCACGTATGATTTTTTTTTTTTGGTTTTCGATATTTCTATATATAATTCGAAATCGTCCAGAAATGTTGCCAATATTATTGAGTGGCTAAAAGTGAGTAAAAACACCTTTGATATTTGTGGGTCTGGAAATAGGACCACGTTTGCCACAGTTGGTAGAATTCTACCAAAAATTGGTAGCTTTTTTACGGTTTAATAGAATTTTTGATAATAAGAGGTTCTTCAATTTTCTATAAAAATAAGATTTTCACTAAATTTTCTATAGATATAAAATTTTGACAAGCTTTTCTATGGAAATAATATTTTGACAAATTTAGAATTACAATTTTGATAAAATTTTCTACAGAATTAAAATTTTGACAAAATTTTCTATGGAAATAATATTTTGAAAAAATTTTCTATCGAAATAAAATTTTGACAAAATTTTCTATAGAAAAAAAAAATTTGATAAAAATTTCTATAGAATAAAAATTGAGAAAATTTTCTATAGAAATAAAAATTTTAGAAATTTTTCAATAGAAATAACATTTTGAGAAAATTTTCTATAGAAATAAATTTTTGAGAAAATTTTCTATAGAAATAAATTTTTGAGAAAATGTTCTATAGAAATAAATTTTGATAAACAAAATTTCAAAAAAATAAAATTTGGACAAAATTTTCTATAAAAATAAAATTTTACCAATTTATTTATTTCTATAGAAATAAAATTTTGACAAAATTTTCTATAGAAAGATATTTTTGATAAAAGTTTCTATAGAAATAAAATGTTGACAAAATTTTCTACGGAAAAAAAAAAATTGACAAACAAAATTCCAAAAAAAAAAATTTGACAAAATGTTCTATAAAAATAAAATTTTGCAAAATGTTCTACAGGAATAACATTTTGACAAAATTGTGTATAGAAAAACAAATGTTGACAAAAATTGTCTATAGTAATAAAAAGTTTTTTTAAATAACCACAAAAATGTGGTTTTTAAATAACCACAAAAATGTGGTTAAAAACTTAAAAAATATTTTTTTTAAGTTTAATAGATTTGTGGTAAAATTTTGTTCACATTTTAGTTGATTATTTATTGTTGCCACGAGTGGCAACCGTGACTAGGACCCCCTTAGGATTCACGTTTATCGAAATTAAGAAAAAGTTTTATTTTGAAATATCTCTAACAATAAATTTTGATAAAATTTTCTGTGGAAAGAATATTTTGAAAATTTTCTATAAAAATGAAATTTTACCAAATTTTCTATAGAAATAAAATTTTGAAAAAAAATTTTATAGAAAGATATTTTTGATAAAAGTTTCTATAGAAATAAAATTTTGACAAAATTTTCTATTGAAAAAAAAATTGACAAACAAAATTTCAAAAACAAAATAAAATTTTGACAAAATTTTCTATTGGAATAAAATGTTGCCAAAATTGTGTATAGAAAAAATAAATTTGACAAATATTGTCTATAGTAACAAAAAGTTAAAAAATGGAAATAAAATTTTGACAAAATATTCTACAGAAATAAAATTTTGAAAAAAAAAAATCCAGAATTTTTTAAAATAACCACAAAAATTTGATCGAAAACTTCAAAAAAAGTTTTTTTTTTTTTTTTTAAGTTTAATAGATTTGTGGTAAAATTGTGTTTGATTATTGTTGGTTGGGCTTGGTAGACCTTGATCTTTGGTGACTACTTTCTGGCGATAAACGTGAATCCCTTTGGACCCAATCTCATTAAGCTGATTTTTAATACAATCCTATAACTAATTCGTTAACCTTGTCCGCTGTGCAACCTTATTGGCTTAGTCCTTCGTAGCTTTAAACGTAGCCAAACTTTTAAGGAAAATTTAATCCTTATAAAGATACCTTATACATTTGAGTCACACAAATAATAACTTTTGATAGGTACACAAATAAAAGCTCTAACTGTCATAGTTATATCTATTTTATATCTTAATTAAATGCACAATTTAGCCTCATGCTACAGACTTTTAAATCTCAAATCAAGTGAAAGACATTTCACAACCACCACCATCGCAACCACTACTGCCATTACACAGGAAACGGAAGTCAGGTTTTTGGACAACATAGATTACCCCAATGAATAAGGGAGAAAATTCCATAAAAATAATGTGACATTCCCTCACGTTAGGCATTAAAATCTGGAAAAATACGAGTGAATCGAGATATGGCTGAATAAGCAAACATAAAAAAGTCGGAAAATATTCCATAGAGACTTTGTTCTTCAGATACTGAGACCAGATACTACTAGCCAGCCAACACAAACTCAATTAAAAATAGTGAGGATGGTATTTTATGTGGTATTTGGATAAAATAAAACGAATACTCAGACACGGATAATCGTAAAAACAAAACGATAATCCAGACAAATAAAAAATAAAGTAAAAACAGAAGGAATAAAGATTCAGTTGGGACGAAACTCCAGTACCCTACATCAGGGATTTGAATTCTTATGTTAGCATACCCGGCTGACATACAAATGGTCATGGATTCAATTCCAGTTTTGGTTGAATACCAAAACATTTTCAGTCAGTACGGCTGGCGAAATTTTGTGAGGATATCAAAGTGGTTTCACACATTGTGATTGGTAATCGATAAAAAAATAGTTTTACCACATTATTTTTACGTGCACGAATATAATGTTCATAAACTAGTATAACAATTTAGGGACATAGTTGTTAATATGTTGTAACATATTATGTTTGGGACATTCCATATTCTTAAATATGATGTGTTTGGATGCCAACATATAATGATTAATAAATTTCATATAAACATATATATGTTTATAAACATCGGAGAGAGGGAGAAAAAAAAGATAAAGATGGCGACAGAGATAGATAACGAAAAAAAGTGTGGGTTGATGAGTCCATGATTGCTTAGCGACATACAATATATTATGTATAAATAAATGTTTTTATTTGTATAACAACATAATTATATTTAAAACATTGTGCAGCAACCAAACAAGTGTTTAAGAATTGGAAATAACTATTTGGGACGTTGAAAAACATATGCTTAGAGCGAAAAATAATATGTTTGCACAGTGCAAACAATTTGTTGTTTGAACACATTCTGAAAATATATGTATAAGCTGGAAAGAGAATTATTATTACTATTCAACCGTCGAACTGAACGGACGTGTTTTTAATAGCGGATTATTTAATCGTAATAAGTACTTATTACGAATTTCGCGTGTGGTGGAAACTTGGGCCACCATGCAGCGAAATTCAAAGTCATCCACTGGGTTGCTAACTTCAGGGCCCAGTGGACGGGTATCGACTAAAGGCCTGCACAAGACGTCTTATAAGACATATCAAGACATTTTTGTCTATTGAGGGTCATTGTTTACTCTCATTTGTTCCCGCAAATCATTGTATTTTTCCCTACACATGAACTATTATCTTGTGTGTACAAATACAAAAACTCACGCCAAACACTATTTACATATTCAGCATTTGCAAACTTACACACATCTCGCGTATTTGCAAGTTTTATATGATGTATCTATTGTATTTCCATCTCCACGCTAGTAAAATGTATAAAACCACCACCATTTGTTTGGAGTTGTGAGTAAGTGAGAGAAGGAGAAACTGAGAAGCAGAAGAGAGCAATATAATGTCAAGTAGGGATGCCATATCACAATAAAACAAATGTTTTTATAGCTGAAAGCAGGGAGATTGATGGTAATTGCGGTGGTAATCAAATTCCTAAATATTTTTTGGTTTAAACTGGTAATATTTCATTGGACAAATGGTTTAGCAGCAAAACAAGATTTTCTAATAACAACAATTGGAAACTATTTGATTTTTTTAATTTTTATTATAAAATATAATTATTCAGTAATTATTACAAAGTAAGTACTATGTTCATATTTACATAATATATTAGAATAAAAAATTAGGTGTTGCAATGAATAAAAATTATTTGATTAAATGAGTCGGAGTTTGAAGCTAAATTTGTTCTCTTTTCCGAGAGCAAGTGTCTTGCAATCGAAAATACTCTTTCCGAAGCTGCACTACTGGTAGGTACTGAAAAGATTTTGCAGCTAAGTTTGAACATATATGGAAGTTGTAACTTTTGTGAATGCCACCATTCAATAACATTAAAATCTTCTTTATATAGGACATTAAGTTTTTCATAGACGGCTATTTCATAATCAAATTTGTCTGATTGAGTTCCAATTGGTGAGGACACTGGATTAGTAAAATATGTCGTTAAAAGAGATGGCGGATCTTGTAGATCTGAGACATCAGTGTCTTGTAGATCTGAGACATCAGTGAATTCGAAGGTGTCTTGTTCAGCACATAGGGTTAAAAGATTTTTACACTCCATTTTTATTAAGTTTTTTTCGTCCTCACAGAAGTGATGTAATTTGTTTGCGGGAGGAAATAAGAATAAGGCTATTTTATGAGTTATTTTTAAGTTCGGAGTGATAACTGATTTAATTTCTTCGCGTAAACATTTTTTAAATTTTTTTATATATTCCATATCGTCGTCCTCAACAATACATGTATTTTCTAAACCACTTAGGTACGCATAGACCAGGTGCAATGTCGCATAATTTTGGCCTTCTAGTTTTTTTGAGGCATTTTCAAAATGTTTCAGCACATTAACCACTCCTCGAATAAATCGAATGTCGATGTTGTCTACTTTTCGCGACTCTTTATGTTCTTCTACAATGTTGAGAACCTCCATCCAGTTCCTCTCTATGGAGTCAAGGAGATAGTATAAGGTGTTCCAACGAGTCGGACAAAGGCTTTTTAATGTATGGGATAAATTGCAGTTTTGTCCTGATTTCTTAAAATATTTCACAAGTTTTGAGCATAAATTTGATAATTCTCCAACCTCCTCCACATTTTTTACGGCTCTTTCCACTACGTTATTTATTAGGTGGTTGATACAAAAGATATGATTATTATTTTTAAATGCTGCTACCATATTCGACCCTCTGTCGGTGACCATAATTGCACTGTCGAGGCTACAGTTAAAATTATTCAACAACTTTTGAACTTTTTTTTTTATCACAGCATCTATAATTTTTCTACTATTAATAAAACTATTAACATAACAAAAAAAATTACCAAAAACTTACTTGTAATTCTTTCGCCATCCATTGAGATCAATCCTAACAATCGAGATATCAAATGATTATTCGCTATAAAATGAATTGTTACGGATATATAACTCTGGCGTAAATAATTGTCCGTTCATATATCTGAAGTCATTCCGAATCCGTTAAGGCATGCACAATTTATTTCTTGTTTGACCTTCTCGGTAATTCTATCAAAAATAGTGGAAATGTTGCGGGATATGGTTATTGGATGCGGAAGTAATTTTTCAACGTCTACGTTGGATCCATATTTAGCACCAACACCTAACACAAATTCGGTGTATTCTTTTAATCCACTATCTTGAGTCATTTGGAATGGTCGGCAGTTTTGGGTTATCCATAGTGAAAGTAAGTCTAAAGCATCTTTTTTAATGTCATTATTTATATCTATTTTTCCGACATTTTGACGTTTTTGCATAAAGCATTTGTGTTTAACTAAGTTCGAAGTACTGCGAGTGTCGTACTTCAGAACTGCGTAACAAATTCTACAGCCAAGTTTTCCCTCAATCGCAACGCCATTGTTGTCATTGATTAATCCAAAAGTTGTCCAAACCTTGCTTTTACCTTCTTTTGCTATTAATTGATATTCACCACTCACTAATTTATTCTTAATTTTGTTGGAAGAAACGTCACTTTTCTCGACATATGATTCGCCAATCTAAAATGCATTTTATAATGTAATTTAAGAAAAAGAACTTTTTGTTATGTGTTAATAATTATTCACATCCATTTCCATGATTTGTAATAAATCTGTATCACAAGCACAAAGAAAAACCGTGTTGTCGCCAGTAATTACTACTAATAACTGACTATTTTCAGACTAATGCACCAGCAACTAACAATGAAAATATAACGGTTCACATATGAATTCTCTCCATTAGTGTTACCGCCTATTTTGCCGCTGCATGTAAATATAAAACTCCAAAATCGCAATATTTTCAATAAGCATAGAAAAGACAACCATATTATGTTATTTGAATTTTGATATATAACATAGGTACCTTTATGTTTAAATAACTAATAAACCAACATTCGTTATTTTTAAATTAAGTTTCTTTGCATTTCGATTAATAACATTTAATTAAAGGAGGTGATTCAGAGTCGATCGGTATATATTTTATGGGGTCTAAAATCAATATTTCTGGTAGGCACTTTTTTGTTTTTGTTGTTATTATACCCTGACCACTATTTAGGGTATAAAAATGAATGTAATTGATCGAAACACAGTCAAAAAATACCACTTTTTCTTCCTACAAGTTGGCAACTCTGACTAACAAATGCACCACAAAAGCATAGCAAAGCAAAAAGATGAATCTCTAGGAATACTCGGTCGCTATGCTTCGTGTCCCGAGTATTTGATGTTGTTTTGTGTTATTTATTCATTATCGATGAATGTGTTTATGCATTTTGCCTTTGCAAAGAGAGTATTTGAGTTTGCGGGATCAGGGCAAATATTGGAAGTACGAGTATTTGTTGAAATAAATACACACTATGTTTAATTTGCTCAGAGCTTCGGTTACAAATACTATTTGTACTCTCATTTATACTCTCATGTCTTGACTTTGGCCGTAAACACCATTTGGTATTTGCCTGCCAAATACATTTGTGCAGGCCTCTAGTATCGACTGAAGATATAAATTTGGGCAGTGGCCAAGAGTCAGGCCCAATTAGTCGACCTGTATACTGGTCGACAGGTGGCGACACTTTGGCAAGTCGAACTTTTTCTACGGTAACGACATCAAAACCAGGTAATCCCTCACGAAAGAGATTCAAGGAACGAAGAAATGCTTTGTTTATCCTAAAGAAATAAGGATCAATCGATCCAAGCACATTTGAGAATGCGATGTCTGGTGTCTACTCAGAGGTGCGAAAAAAGTTTCCCGGACCAAGTCCTCGACGGCAAGATGCTGGATGGTATCAAAGACGATATAGGTTGGGTTAGGTTAGGTTAGGTGGCAGCCCGATGTATCAGGCTCACTTAGACTATTCAGTCCATTGTGATACCCCATTGGTGAACTTCTCTCTTATCACTGAGTGCTGCCCGATTCCATGTTAAGCTCAATGACAAGGGACCTCCTTTTTATAGCCGAGTCCGAACGGCGTTCCACATTGCAGTGAAACCACTTAGAGAAGCTTTGAATCCCTCAGAAATGTCACCAGCATTACTGAGGTGGGATAATCCAACGCTGAAAAACGTTTTGGTGTTCGGTCGAAGCAGGAATCGAACCCACGGCCTTGTGTATGCAAGTCGGGCATGCTAACCATTGCACCACGGTGGCTCCCTAAGGTAACGACATCAATAGGAGGTAATCCCTCACGAAGGAGATTCAAGGAACCCAGAAATGCTTTGTTTATCCTAAAGAAATTAGGATCAATCGACCCAAGCACGTTGTCGGCTAAGCAAAGCGATTCCTTAAATGGGCTCAAGGAATTCATGAAGCTGGAAAAAGGGAACGATGCCTCAGTTGCAAAAGACAGCCTTGTGATGGCTATCATTAATAAAGGAGCATTGTACGGCATGGTTCCAAAGCAAAAATGGGGGGGAAATTGAGAATGCGATGTCTGGTGTCTACTCAGAGGTGCGAAAAAAGTTTCCTGGACCAAGTCCTCGACGGCAAGATGCTGGATGGTATCTAGGACGATATAAGTTAATAGCGTTTGCGGACCAGAGGTCTATGGATTGCTTTAAAGCTACTTTGATGCTAATTGGTGAAGTTTGGGAAGGAGCCGCTTTGGAGTTAGTCGATAAAAAAGATATACCGGCTAAACCTAGAGCACATGCATGGCGACATGCGGTGTTTATATTGAACATTGAGTCACTGCCACATCTAGTCCACACCCAAGGACGTGTAAGTTATGGCTTTCATGATATCCATATGAAGGTATACAAAAGCGATAAGCCAAAGGATTCTGAAACGGACAAGCCTCCGTTAGAGTCAGAAGTGAAAAAATCTCCTTGTGAAGCCGAAGGAGGCATAAAAACTGCAGACATTGACAAACATCGTATGCGGGAAATCTCTACAGGCTCAAACCTCACCAAAGCTGAACCGCGGATTGTTGCGAGAGTCACCGAGATCTGTGAAGAGGAAGCCCTTGATGACTCAATTGAAACGGCTGCTGTAACGGCGGTTGAACATTTTGATGGTTCTACGGTTCCTCCAGATAAATCTTCAACATTGTAAGGTTGCTTGTGCTGCCTTAAAAGTTCTCCTGGTGAAAGGAGACATAGATATAGTTCTTATTCAAGAATCATATGTACATAAGAATAAGATCTGTGAATTAAGTACTCCGAATTTCAAACTTTTGCATAATACCGGTAAAGATATAAATCGAGCATGTATAATTGCCAAAAACGAACTAAACTTATTTCTGCTTCCTTCATTGAGCAATGCGGACACTGTCTAGCATAATTTGCGAGTATATGTTATAGAGACGATATTTTGAGAGTGTGGTAACACTGGAATGATGTCATTAGAACCTAACTTTGTCACATGTGGCATTATAAACCTATTATACCCACACCCTATGGTGAAGTACATAAAAATCATAAAAACCGGAACATAAACATACTGCAGGAATTTGACAAAAATATTTGTTGATGTTTAACAAAAGTAAGAAAAGTTTTCATAATTTAAAATATTTAACAATCAAACCAATGATGATGATCATCATCATGATGAGAATAACAACGAGAATTTCACTTCATGAAAGCCCAGTGTAAATTCCAAATCAAAAAAAGCAACATTATATATCTCATAGATCCTATGGTGGAGAAAATTGAGTTGAGATGAGTTCACAATCATCAGCAATCACCAAAACTGAGCCCAAAAACCCCCAAAAGCCATTACCACGAAACTATTAAATGGACCTATGAACTTCATATGGATTCACTATGGTATTCACAAAACTCCAACAACTACGAACAAATATTAATAAAACAATTTGGTTTTCCAACAGATGTGGTGATGGTAACAACATCTGGACAAATATTCCTACATCCGTTGATGTTTACCAAACACACAAAAAGGGACCACAAGCAATCGTCCTTATCATCCACTATGACCGGTATCTACCATGGCACTCATTCTAAATGTATTCCGGGGTAATAGAAAAAAAACCGAAAAACCAAAACTTCAAACCAGGGAAACCAACGATCCCAACCGAAACAAAGCTATTCGCAATAAAACATTCCTAACCTAGACTAACAAACTTTTTTGTATTTTTTTTTTTGTTTGTTTAATTTTTGATAACAATTTGCGGGATTTTCCTCACCATTTGTCAGCAGGACAATGATGTTGATGAAATTTGGTCAGAGGGAGAGAATGATGATGGTGGAGTTGATTATTGTTATTACAGCCATTGTTTTTTGACCATGTCTAAGAGAAATCTACTTAGAGTACGACTGCATACTGTCATTGTCCAATGGGGTATTAGCAAGTGACCAATAGACTCAATTGGAGTATTTCTCAGTTTTAGTATCTTAGGATAATGTAATTGGTATTACAAATCGACTACCATCCTGATCGTCTTTGATGACACTTGTTTCCTCAACAGACGTGGCTTTTCAAGCCACAGGTACAGATGGCTTGCCAAACCAGATATTTCTTTGCGAACTTTGACAGTTTTATGTGCTTGAAAATATCTGCTACCTTTCCCCTTCCTTTTGCCGTATAAAACTCCTGTCCCGGAAGCTGCTTGTAGTCGGCTTTGACGTAGGTTTCGTCGTCCATTACCACGCAGTCAAATTTCGTCAGCATCGTCGTGTACAGCGCTTTGGCCGTCGTATTTTGTTTATCATCGCGATTTGGAGTCACTACCTTCTTGTAAGTCGATAGTCCGGCTCGTTTTTTGGCTCGATGCACGGTTGTAGACGATACACCCAGCTTATTTGCGGCATCTCGGAGAGAGAGGTTAGGGTTTCGCTTGAAACTACCGGCAACTCTCTTTGTCGTCTCAGCGGCTTCCGGTTTTCGATTTCCCTCCGATACAGACTTCCTGGCTGTCGACAAACGTTCCCCAAACACTTTAATTACATTTGTAACGGTTGATTTGGCAACTTTTAGCGATTTTGCCAGCTTTGCGTGCGAGTAGCTCGGATTTTCGCGATGCGCGAGCAAAATTTTGATACGCTGCTTGCTTGGTCGGCATTTTGACAACTGAAGAGTGAATTCCAAAATCAAAATAGGAGCAACATTCTACGCACACACACCTTCAAATGAGGGGTGTTCAGGTTTTTTAAATGCAAAATTGAAAGAAATACGTCAAGTTTATATTGACCAAATTTTTTAACCGTATCACCCTTTATTCAGTCCATTGTGATACCACAGTGGTGAACATCTCTCTTATCACTGAGTGCTAATAAAGGACCTCCTTTTTATAGCCGAGTCCGAACGACGTTCCACCACTTAAAGAATCCACTTTTTAGAAGGGGATAATCCACCGCTGAAAAACTTTTTTGTGTTTGATCGAAACTTGGATTGATGTTCTCTTGTATGCAAGGCGGGCACCACGATAGTTATTCAAGATAAATTTTCACAATTGTAAGTTTACATGTGCTGCCTTAAAGTCCTTGTTTTCAAGCTGGAACAGGTCCTGAGTCACCTCTTCCCCTCTACCCCTCTTAACTCTTTGCCAGGCCAAGTAAAGGCAGGGCAGTGACAAAGGTAGTGTTCCAAGATCTCATCATTCTCAAAATAAGTCCTACATGCACCATTCTCTGCTGCTCATATTCGGCGCAGATGTGTTCTCAATATTAGGTATCCAGTCATTGTTCCCACGGCCCTGATTTTTCTTGCTTCTTCCGTGTCCCATAGTATTTTCATCGCTCTTCCGGCCATTGCATTGGTCAAAATCTCTTTATGTGTCTACCGTTCCCATTCATCCAACTCGGCCCGCATGGCCTCTATTGACTATGCGTTCTCTGTGTTCACTTCCCTGTGTCCTAGCTCTTATCGCCTTTACATTTCACCTAATTCCTTTCCAAGCTCTTATCGCCAGTTCCTTTGCTAACACGTTTCCACCTATTCCGGCATGTACCCATATGATGCGGATCCTGCCGTATTCTGAGTATTCGATGATCATTATTTTCATTCCAATACGGTTCCTGATTGACTCCGTAATATCTGCTATTGCTTTCACTGCTTTACGGCAATCTAAGAAAATTTTAATGATTTGTGACCTCTTGTTCTTTCCGAGCCATTTAACACATTCCATCTGTATAGCCGCTATTTCCCTCCGGTGTGTGCTCCAGGGTCTCATTTTCCGAGAACTGGCTTCAGAATATCACACTCGGTAGCCATGATCACCTCATATCTCTTACACACTATGTGTCCTAGTGCGAAAAGGAGCTTAAGTCGTGATCATCGCTAGAAAATCCAACTCTGTACAAATATACATTTTTATATGAAAATTTTCTTTTGCTCGTATCCCCTAAATTGTGCGTCCTAGAGCGAAAAGGAACTTAATTCGTTGTCACTCTTGGAAAATCCCAAATTCCGTTCAAATCTTGAGAAAATCTAAAGTTTTCTATGAAATTCTTTTTTTTGCTCATATCTCCTAACTTATGCGCCCTAGAGCAGAAAAGAAGCTTAATTCGGGATCACCACTAGAAAATCCGAGATACCATCAATCCCTGAAAAATCGAAGTTTTTTTATGAAAAATTCCCTAATCTCACAGGATCATCTTACACACATCGGAATGTCTCACTCGGCAGCTATGGCCGCCTCATATCTCCTAAATTATGCGCAATAGAGCTTAGTTCGTGATCATTCCTAGAATATAAAAAATTCGATCCAAATCCTGAAAAAATCTAAATTTCTATATGAAAAACTTCTTGTGCTCATATCTCCTAAACTATGCGTCGTAGAGTGAAATAGAACTTAAAGCGTGATGACCCCTAAAAATCCAACATTCCATCCAAATCCTGAGAAAAATCTAAATTTTTATATGAAAAATTTCTTGTGCTCATATCTCCTAAAAAATACGTCCTTAGTCTAAGAGCTTAATTCTTGATCACTCCTAGAAAATCTAAAATTCCATTCAAATCCTCGGTGTCCGGGTCCTCCATATATACAGTCCCGTCCTCTTATCTATGTTCTATCCATCGGTGTAGCAGCTATTTCCCTCTGGTATCTGGTCTGTGGTCCCATTCTTAGATGGCCATCTTACTGGCGTCAGAATGTCATACCCGGTAGCTATGGCCACCTCATATGTTCTAAATTATCTCAATTAGTGATCACCCTTAGAAAATCCAAAATTCCATCTAAATTCTGAACTCTTTTGCTCATATGCGTTCTAGAGTTAGAAGAAGATTAATTCGTGATCATTCTTAAAAATCCAACATTCCATCCAAATCCTGAGAAAAATCTAAATTTTTGTATGAAAAACTTCTTGTGCTCATATCTCCTTAACCCTTTCGACCCTGAAGTTGCCTGTGGGCAACTTTTTGTGTTTTGAGACTAACTGTCAGCGTTGTTTTTGTTTTTGTTCAAAAAAACTATAACGGTATTGAAAGCTGCAAGTGTTCTCTTTAAGTTCAATAAAAAAACAATTCATTTGGTTGTCATTTAGCAAGTTTATTTCCATTAGTACGCACGTGCCTCAAGGAAAAATAATTCCGAATTTGGAAAGGGTTTTTTGAGTAGTGATTTTTTTCACAAAATACAACAAAAAAATTGAAAGTGTTTATTAAATCTTGTTTAATAAGTATCAAATAAAATATTTGTTGAAAGAAAATCTAAGAATTGTGCACAAACAACAAGTGAGAAAATTTTAAAGTTTAAAAGTTGCCTGTGGGCAACTTTCGGCAATTAAGGTAGTAAATTTACATACTTTTAGACATGCGACCTAAAGAAACCGGTTTGACTAGCATAGACATTGAGAGAACAAATAACGTTGATTGGGATGCTTCCAGTGACGAAAGTGACGAAAGCGGCGATGAGGTGGAAGACATACCTGCAGTGCTAGGGGGGATTTGGAAGAAATCGTAGAAAGAGGAGAAAGCATAGAGAATGGCCTTCTTGATAACAAATTAGTGGATGCGTTTGAACAAGATTCTTCTGGTGCTGTGAATATGTGCTTTGAAAAAATTGATTTGAAATCTCTCAAATGGAGATCCAAGAAATATGAATCCCCTGAGACTATTTGGGAGGACGATCATATTATGGAAGAGCATAAAGTTTTGACAGCAGTTGAATATTTCGAAAAAATGTTTGATAGTCGTTGCATTGATTTGATCACACAACATATATCGGATATCGTCCTTTATCTGGTTCAGAACCTTCCAAAGCACAAGAACTTCAAACTTTATTTCGACAACTGGTTTACATCAGTGAGTCTTCTTATTGCGTTGAAGGAAATGGACATATTTGCAACAGGAACTATACGTACAAATCGGATAAGCAGTTGCCAGTTGCTTTCAGATGCAGAACTCAAAAAGCGGGGTAGAGGATCCTTTGATGTGAGATGTGAAGCTTCTTATAATCTAGTATGCCTAAAGTGGTTGATAACAAGTCAGTTTTGCTAGTATCTACGTGTATAGACCACGAACCGGTTGATATTTGCAAGCGTTGGAGTACGAAGGAAAAAGCTTACATTGATGTTCCAAGACCTGCTATTGTTGCTTCCTATAATAGAGGTATGGGAGGAGTTGACCTGGCTGATATGCTTATGGAGTTTGAATATTCCTCTTCGTGAAAGTGGAATATGGAAATGTAGGGTTTTAAAAGAGAATCTCAAGCTCGTGAAGCTCCTCGGTTGGCCTTTCGAAAGAAAAACAAACAAATCGAATTCGTGGAATTCAAGGCCAAAAGATCCTGCTTTATTGGCGGTTACGTAGTAACTAACTAAAAAATACATAAAAATTCACGCTTCAAGCGGCTATTAATTCAAAACTAATACTAGTACAATAGTGAGACAAGGATGTCTGTATATGAATTCAAGTTATGAAATTGTGAAAGTAGGAAAAATATATAAAGTAAATGAAATCATATATAAAAAATGAAATGTTAAAAAATGAATAGAAAGAATAATAGGTATATTCACGTCAGGTTGAACCATGCGTTCAACAGAGTTGTATAAGGTTAACCACCGCTCAAGAAAATGGTACATAAGTATATTTTATTGGTGCCTAGGAACATCCGTTACAAACGCGTGGTTGCTTTATAGAAAACATATTCGTCTCCTTCGTCCTAACCAGAAACATATTCCATTAATACAATTTCAATTGGAAATTGCAAATGGACTTTTGCAATATAGCTCCATTTCTGAAGATTATGTCCAACGAAAAAGAGGTCGACAACGAAATTGGAAAAAAATAATGCAATATCATATGATTATCTTCCATCGAGCAGTATTCTCTAATTAGAAAACCGTCTTTTTTGTAGTCACAATTGCCGAATGTTGCCCACATGCAACAATCTGTACCGCCCAAACGAATGGGCGTGGCGACCCAAAATTTTGGCTATATGCTTCTTACATGACTTCAACATGATTTAAAGTAAAAAAAAAATTTTAGCGATACAAAAAAAAAAATTCAGGGTCGAAAGGGTTAACAATACCAATACGCTCAAGAGTAAATAGGAACTTAATTCTTGATCACGCCTAGAAAATCTAAAATTCGATCTCGGTGTCCGGATCCTCCATATATACAGTACCGTCCTCCCATCTATTTTCTATCCATCGGTGTAGCAGCTATTTCCCTCTGGTCTGGGGTCCCATTCTTACATGACCCTCTTACTGGCGTCAGAATGTCATACCCGGTAACTATGACCACCTCAGTTCTTCTAATGGGAAAAGGATCTCAATTCGTGATTACCTTTAGAAAATCTAAAATTCTATCTAAATCCTGAACGCATCGAAACTTTTCTATGAAAATCTTCTTTTGCTCATATGCATGCTAGAGTGGAATGGAGCTTAATTCGTGATGGCCCCTAAAAATCCAAAAATTCCATCTAAATCCTGAGAAAATCCAATCCAATCCAATCCTCAGTCAACTCCTCTAGCCGAGAGTAGTTCCGTGAACATTTTAATTCGAAAAATATCCTTCTAGCCTTAATGTAAAAAATCAAGTTTGAAGATTTCTAAAACTAGACTTCAAGTTCGACTCGATGATGATTGCAATTCTGGTAGAAAAAACATTTTCTGGGTGTACTCTATGTCAAGCGTTTAAATCAAGCTTCAGCCATAATACTTTCGTTCACATTAACTCGCCTCTCCAAACTTAACACTCGCTCTCTCTTCCTCATCATTGTATTAACTGCAAGTTTATGAAAAAGGATATCGGCAACAATTCAAACTTGATTTACAAAACGAAACGAAATACAAATCCTTGCAATCGACAAACGGACAGGACTCCAATGTAAACACCAACATAAAAAAAAAACTTTTGCATTTATGTATTCATATGGTTCATCCTTCCTTCAGAATGCCAACTTTTATGCAATTTCAACAAAAACACACACAGACACAGGCCAGTAGTCCTCACAAACCATTGAAGTTCCCCCCTCACGAATGGTGTTGAACTGAACTGAAGCAGTGAACTTTACAGACGCTCTATGCTTTTGAATGGGAATGAAAGCGGGGAACATTGAAACTCAATAGCACTCATATTGGACAAATGTAAATATTCAACGGAACTGGACTAGTGAAAATAAACTCCCATTCCAATCGACACCGGCTCATTCACTCGACTAAGCTCAAACTGAAGTGAAGTGAAATGAACTCTGGTTAACTTTTCCCATTTAAACGCTGGAAGAGTTTTGGCATAGTAATATTAAATGGTCAAAATCTTCTTCTGGAGAGAAACTCAAAGAAAACAAACTGAGGTTCTGCATGAAACTTAGATAAACAAAAACAACAACAAGGAGAGGAGAAGAAAGAGGAAGACCACACAACAAAAACAATAACAAAGGAAGCATAGAAATAAAAACTTCCAAACACCAAGTAGTATTTATCCTTATTTGTTTTTGTTAAAGAAGTTCATTTCCTTTCTGCAAACACAACAGCAGATGAAATAAAAACCAACAACGTCACATTCTAGAAAGACTTCAACTTCAGAACCATTATGAAAACAAAACAACAACCAGGAAGGTGATATGGGGACCCTACTGAGGGGGAGGGAGTGAGGGTTAAACTAAACAAAACAAAGCTATCAACAACAACGACAACAACAGAAACAACTCACCAACTGGGTCCATAAAAACGTACAAGGATATAACTATGTGGAAACATGAAAGGATATGGACGAATGAAATCGAAGGAAAACATATTCATGACATTAGTTTTGTTAGGAAATGAATGACGAAGGACGTGCCAAATACGTTTTGTCCAACCAGTTTGAGGATATTTCATTTCATGGTTTCAAGAATTTTTATTTCCCTCTCCCCTTAACTGAAGTGAAACTAATTTTGTTGTTTAGTAAGTGCTGTTTGAATACTTACTTAAAGTAAGGCTATGGATAGAAAAAAAGGAGTAATGGAAGATGTCTTAATACAGGAACTGTGAGTGAATTGGAATGGTGATCTGCGACTTAGGAACTTTGTGTTTAACAATTGGGTAATAACAACTAGAGCATTGCATGAGTACATTTACGCAACTGCACTCTTGAAACGGTTCGAAAAGACTGAATCATCGTCGTCGATCGAATGAATAGAATACAAATACTCGTTTGATCGAATAAGTTCGAATGAATGCAAATGTATGAAGGAGACATGGTTTAAAACAACCCTTATAATCAATATCGAATGAATGTTGTCGTGACGTCGCAGCATTGAAGTCGTTCATTTGTTCCAATTTTCGTTGGCCAGCAAACATTCGAGTGCATTTGGTGAAACGGGTTAATCGAGAATACCTGAGCATTTAACTTAGATAGGGAAGGAGACATGGTTTGAAACAAATCCAATAAATCAATATCGAATGAATTTTGTCGTGACGTCACAGCATTGAAGTCGTTCATTTGTTCCAATTTTCGTTGGCAAGCAAACATTCGAGTGCATTTGGTGAAACGGGATAATCAAGAATACGGGTTTAGGGTATTTGCAAAATTCTTGACTCCCTTTAGTGAGTGTGTAAAATACCTTGGAGTTATATTCGACAGGAGGCTGAACTTTAAGCTTAATATTGAAGAAAGGGCGAGAAAAGCTACGGTAGCTTTGTACTCGTGCAAAAAGGCAATAGGGAAAAAATGGGGACTAAAAACAAAAATTTTTCATTGGCTGTACACAGTCCAGTGGTTAGACATATAATGCTATATAGTGTTGTGGTCTGAGGGCCGGCACTTCAAAAGCGTTCAGCGAATGGCGTGCTTGTGTATCTCAGGCGAATTCGGTAAGACAGGAACATATTCCCTTAAAGTCATGCTGCATCTATTACCTTTAGAAATTTTGGCCAAACAGTCAGCAGCAACAACGGCTGTACGGTTGCGTGAACCATCACTGTGGTCGGAAAAAATGCACCGTCACAGTTCGGTCCTCTAAATAATGCCAGATGTGCCAAACGTAGGTTAGGTTAGGTATAGTGGCAGCCCGATATTTCAGGCTCACTTAGACGAGCCTGAAATATCGGGTATGTAAACTTATGTGAGACTGTGTAGTCCCCATATAAACCGACCTCTAGATTTGGGGTCTTGGGCTTATAAAAACTGTAGTTTTTATCCAATTTGCCTGAAATTGGAAATCTAGAGGTATTTTAGGACCATCAAAAAGTGTACCGAAAATGATGCCTATCAGTCCATGTTTTGGTATAGCCCCCATATGGACTGATTTCGCGATTTTGTTTCTTGGGCGTCTAGAAAGTGTATTTTCTATCCGATTTACCTAAAATTGTAAATCTAGAGGTATTTTGGGACCATAAAGAGAGGACCATGGGGTGTATCGGTCCATGTTTTGATATAGCCCCATATAGACTGATCTCCCGATTTTACTTCTTGGGCTTCTATAATCCGTAGTTTTAATCCAATTTACCTGAAATTTGAAATCTAGAGGTACTCTAGGACCCTAAAGACGTGTACCGAAAATGGTGCGTACCGGTCCATGCTTTGATATAGCCACCATATAGACCGATCTTCCGATTTTACTTCTTGGTCTTCTAGAAACCGTAATTTTTACCTTAAGGAGGTGTGCCGAAAATGGTGAGTATCGGTCCATGTTTTGATATAGCCCCCATATAGACCGATCTCCCGATTTTACTTCTTGGGCTTCTAGAATCCGTAGTTTTTATCCAATTTGCCTGAAATTTTAAATATACAGGTATTTTAGGACCATAAAAACGTGTGTCGCAAATAGTGAGTACCGGTCCATGTTTTGATATAGCCCCATATAGACTGATCTCCCGATTTTACTTCTTGGGCTTCTATAATCCGTAGTTTTAATCCAAT
The DNA here is from genome assembly GCF_050003625.1 of Haematobia irritans. Lineage (NCBI taxonomy): Eukaryota > Metazoa > Arthropoda > Insecta > Diptera > Muscidae > Haematobia > Haematobia irritans. Next base: position 49,850,675 of record NC_134401.1, on the reverse strand, counting down.
TTACCTGAAATTTGAAATCTAGAGGTATTCTAGGAAAATAATGAGATGTGCCGAAAATGGTGATTATCGCACCATGTTTTTATATAGCCCCCATATAAACCGATCTCCCGATTTTATTTTTGGGCTTCTAGAAACCGTAGTTTTTATCCAATTTGCCTGAAATTGGAATTCTAGAGGTAGTCCAGGACCATAAAGGGGTGTGCGGAATATATTGAGTGTCGGTACAGTTTTTAATATAGCCATATTATGAACCGGCCTTCCGATTTGGGGTCTAGATTCTAGAACTACAATTAAATGTGCTGAATACTGTGTGTATCCTTCCGTGGTTTGGTACAGCCCCATTACACCGAACTCCCGAATCTTGAGGTATTTTGGGACCATAAAGAGGTGTGCCGAAAATGGGGTGTATCGGTCCATGTTTTGTATAGCCCCATATAGACCGATCTCCCGACTTTACTTCTTGGGCTTCTATAATCCGTAGTTTTAATCCAATTTACCTGAAATTTGAAATCTAGAGGTACTCTAGGACGTGTACCGAAAATGGTGAGTACCGGTCCATGTTTTGATATAGCCACCATATAGACCGATCTTCCGATTTTACTTCTTCGTCTTCTAGAATCCGTAGTTTTTACCCAATTCGCCTAAAATTGTAAATCTAGAGGACCATAAATTGGTGTGCCGAATATATTGAGTATCGGTACAGTTTTTGATATGGCCCCCTTATAAACCGGCCCTCCGAGTTGGGGTCTAGATTCTAGAACTACAATTAAATGTGCTGAATACTGTGTATATCCTTCCATGTTTTGGTATAGCCCCCATTACACCGAACTCCCGATTTAACTCCTAGGGTTTCTAGAAATTGTAGTTTTTATCCGATTTGCCACAAATTGAAAATATACTGGCATTTTAGACCCATAACAAAGTGTATGTGATATAGTTTTATCGGTCCATTTGGTAAGGCCTCACTATAGACCGATTTTACTTATATATAGAAGGCGCACTGATCATGAAAATTTCTTGAAACTGAATGCAAAATTTCCAGATTTTACTTCTCTTAGTCATTTAAATAATTGGGATGAAAATCCACAGATTATAGATTTCAAATCAAGGCATTATTTCATCATTTTCTTCTTGCACACTTACAAGAGATGTTTATGATTTCTCTAAAACTCAAACAAAAAATGGTTCTTATAAATTCAGAATCTGATCTAGTCTTCATAGGTAAAATCTTTACATTTATCTGTGGGAAGCGTACTGGTTGAACTGATCTGTCATCAAAACCCCCTGAAATTTTCAAAGGAATCTATTATATTTGATTCATGGTGGTGCGTATTTAAGATTCGGCCCGGCCGAACTTACTACTGTATATACTTGTTTTTTTTTATACCCTCCATCATAGGATGGGGGTATATTAACTTTGTCATTCCGTTTGTAACACATCGAAACATTGCTCTAAGACCCCATAAAGTATATATATTCTGGATCGTGGTGAAATTCTGAGTCGATCTAAGCATGTCCGTCCGTCCGTCCGTCCGTCTGTTGAAATCACGCTAACTTCCGAACGAAACAAGTTATCGACTTGAAACTTGGCACAAGTAGTTTTTATCGATGTAGGTCGGATGGTATTGAAAATGGGCCATATCGGTCCACTTTTACGTATAGCCCCCATATAAAGGGACCCTCAGATTTGGCTTGTGGAGCTTCCAACAGAAGCATATTTCATCCGATCCGGCTGAAATTTGGTATATGGTGTTGGTATATGGTCTCTAACAACCATGCAAAAATTGGTCCACATCGGTCCATAATTATATATAGCCCCCATATAAACCGATCCCCAGATTTGGCTTGCATAGCCAAAAAGAGAAGCAAATTTCATCCGATCCGGCTGAAATTTGGTACATGGTGTTGGTATATGGCCTCTAACAACCATGCAAAAATGGGTCCACATCGGTCCATAATTATATATAGCCCCCATATAAACCGATCCCCAGATTTGGCTTGCGGAGCCTCAAAGAGAAGAAAATTTCATCCGATCCGGCTGAAATTTGGTACATGATGTTGGTATATGGTCTCTAACAACCATGCAAAAATTGGTCCATACCGGTCCATAATTATATATAGCCCCCATATAAACCGATCCCCAGATTTGGCTTGCGGAGCCTCAAAGAGAAGCAAATTTCATCCGATCCGGCTGAAATTTGGTACATGATGTTGGTATATGGTCTCTAACAACCATGCAAAAATTGGTCCATATCGGTCCATAATTATATATAGCCCCCATATAAAACGTTCTCCAGATTTGACCTCCGGAGCCTCTTGGAGGAGCAAAATTCATCCGATCCGGTTCAAATTAGGAACGTGGTGTTAGTATATGGTCTCTAACAACCATACCAAAATTGGTCCAATCACACAAAAATTGGTCCATATCGGTTCATAATCATGGTTGCCACTAGAGCCAAAAATAATCTACCAAAATTTTATTTCTATAGAAAATTTTGTCAAAATTTTATTTCTAGATAAAATTTTGTTAAATTTTTATTAAAATTTTCATCATTGTCAAAATTTTATTTCTATAGAAAATTTTGTCAAAATTTTATTTCTATAGAAAATTTTTGTTCAAATTTTATTCGGTTCATAATCATGGTTGCCACTCGAGCCAAAAATAATTTACCAAGATTTTATTTCTATAGAAAATTTTGTCAAAAGTTTATTTCTATAGAAAATTTTGTTAAAATTTTATTTCCGTAGAAATTTTTGTCAAAATTTTCTTTCTATAGCAAATTTTGTCAAAATTTTTATTTCTATAGAAAATTTTGTGAAAATTTTATTTCTATAGAAAATTTTGTTAAAATTTTATTTCTGTAGAAAATTTTGTCAAAATTTTATGTCTACTTTGTCAAACTGAATTATAACGTATTGGATCGATCTTTTTTGATTTAATATATACCACGTATGGACTTACATACAATTTAGAAGATGGTGTTAGGAGGTTTTAAGATACCTTGCCATCGGCAAGCGTTACCGCAACTTAAGTAATTCGATTCTGGATGGCAGTGTTTAGAAGAAGTTTCTACGCAATCCATGATGGAGGGTACATAAGCTTCGGCCTGGCCGAACTTACGGCCGTATATACTTGTTTTTTTTTAATTTAACTTACTCCCTGCAGGGGACATCTCACTACGTAAAGTAATATGCACAGACTCACCTAAAACGAGAATAAAAATAATGGAATTCAATTAATGTCTCAATTCTTAAAATGTTGTATTTATTACAAAAGGTTTGTAATTAAAATTTAAACGTTTCAAAAACACACATCATTAAAGACACAGAAATTAATACTTGGTAAAATTTTTAATTAAATCCCAATAAATTTTATCCAGCCTTTGGCTATTAATATGTAGACAATAAATGTCTACTCGTAAGATATTGATATCAATGGCATTGTTATATGATCTAGAATAAATAAGGCGCTTTTAATGGATTTTCAGAGGAGAAAATATAGTGAAACTTTGTTACAAAATTTCTATAAAGTACAAGCATAATTGCCACAAAGTTTATTTTATAGCGTATATTAATAAACAGGAAATATGTTGTGATGTATGTATAGCAAAAAAAAAAAATAGACCCTACAAAGTCTATACCAAAGTGCTATTTGAAATCAAAGAAAACAATAAAGAATTTTCATTTTATCAAGACAAAGGAATATCGAAATTTAAAATATTTTCCATATAAAAATACATATTTACGAAAAGATTCCATCGAAAAGTTATTTCACTGAACAACAAAACAAAAACAAAAAACTTTTTTAACTTAAAGAATTTTTTGCAATTTATTTTTGTTTAAAAATTGTTTTGATTTGTATTTTGTTCTTTTGCTTTTCCTGCCTTCTCTAATTTCCCATCTATATCAGTAAAATAAAATCAGTCATATTTCAATATAATTTGAAATATGAGAAGCGTAACAAGAGGAGAATACTAGAAAACATGAAGGAAATTAGAACGTAAGCACAAAAAGCATTTGAAAGGGTATTGAATGTGAATGTATAAATGTATGTTTGACGTCGTAATAGAAATGAATTCGAAACCATAAAAGGCTATGAGTTCGCCAGGGCAGAAATTCTTAAACCTTTCATGGATTTAAAGTCTGCCGTAGAAATTTTTTTTTTTTTGGTAATTTCAAAAAACGAATAGGAAGATTTAAAGATTTAAGATACGTCCGTTTGTGATTTGAAACTACTATGTGGGGAAGAAATTAACACTTTAAAAACCGAATTAAATATAGAACTCTTTTCTCAAGACTTTAATTTTTTTGTTTTGTTTTAGTAAAAAACGTTCTTATTTTTACTCCATCAAGCCAATACATCTATGTAGCATCATTCACAAATTCAAAACTAAATATTTGCAGTTTATCGAAGGAATTTACATGGCCATAGTAGCCTAGCAAAAAAAAAAAAAAGGAAAATTGGAAGTGCTTTCTAAGACATTACATTTAATGTATATCCAAAAATCTCTGCTAGAGATAGACTTATTTCTCACTTCAGAAGAATTCCTCTGTTTTACGCATTTTTTGCAATAAATTTAAATTTTCTAAATTTCGCTGTGTATAAAACACATTAAGGATAACAAATACAATGAAAATTTAAAAAACAAGTACACGCAAAGAAAAAAAATGGTTTGGAAAACGTGTACCGAAACATTTTTCTTTTGTTAGACTTTTTTGAATTGCTTCCAAAAGTTATACACTTTTATCACCAAAAAAATTCGTTTCGTACAACATTTTCATTATACCCTTAACCACTACTGTGGTACAGGGTATAATAAGTTTGTGCATTTGTATGTAACGCCAAGAAGGAAAAGTCTGAGACCCATCGTTTAGTATACCGATCGTCTTAGAATTAAATTCTGAGTCGATTTAGCGATGTCCGTCTGTCTGTCTGTTTGTCCGTCTGTCTGTCTGTTGATGTATTTTTGTGTGCAAAGTACAGCTCGCAGTTTTAGTCCGATTGTCCTAAAATTTGGTATAGGGCCCTGTTTCAGCTCAAAGACGATCCCTATTCAGATCAGATTTAGATATAGCTGCCACATATATTTTTCACCGATCTGGTCATAATTGGCGTGTATATCAACCGATCTTCCTCAAATTCCGTACATCCGAATATTTTATGTGTCTCGAAAATCTTGCAAAATATCAGCCAAATCGGTTCAGATTTAGATATAGCTCCCATATATAGCTTTCGCCCGATTTACACTCATTTGCCCACAGAGGCCAATTTTTTGCTCCGATTTAGTTGAAATTTTGCACAGGGAGTAGAATTAGCATTGTAGCTATGCGTGTCAAATTTGGTTGAAATCGGTTCAGATTTAGATATAGCTCCCATAATAGCTTTCGCCCGATTTACACTCAAATGACCACAGAGGCCAATTTTTTGCTCCGATTTAATTGAAATTTTGCACAGGGAGTATAATGAGCATTGTAGCTATGCGTGCCAAATTTGGTTGAAGTCGGTTCAGATTTAGATATAGCTCCCATATATAGCTTTCGCCCGATTTACACTCATATGACCACAGAGGCCAATTTTTAACTCCGATTTAGTTGAAATTTTGCACAGGGAGTAGAATTACCATTATAGCTATACGTACCAAATTTGGTTGAAATCGGTTCAGATTTAGATATATCTCCCATATATAGCTTTCGCCCGATTTACACTCATATGACCACAGAGGCCAAATATTAACTCAGATTTAGTTGATATTTTGCACAGGGAGTAGAATTAGCATTGTAGCTATGCGTGCCAAATTTGGTTGACATCGTTTCAGATTTAGATTAAGCTCCCATATATATGTTTTTCTGATTTCGACCAACATTTTCCTTGTAAAATCGCCACTGCTTAGTCGAAAATTTGTAAAAATGACTCTAATTTTCCTAAACTTCTAATATATATATATATAGCGAGCGATAAATCATAAATAAACTTTTGCGAAGTTTCCTTAAAATTGCTTCACATTTAAATGTTTCCCATATTTTTTTACTAAAATTGTGTTCCACCCTAGTGCATTAGCCAACTTAAATATTTAAATGTATGTAATTGGGACAAACCTTTATATATAGGAAGCTCTTTAACAAGACAAAGTCCACCAGAGCCCCTGAGGACTGGGACGCTTACAAGAAGAATCTGAGAGGATACAAGCGAGAACTGAGAAAGGCTCAACATAACTCTTGGAATGCTTACTGCAGCAGTATTGAGAATACGTCCGAGGCTTCCAGACTACGGAAGGTGCTAGCATCCACCAACTCCGCTCCAGGTTTCATTAAAACATCGGAGGGAAATTGGACAACGTCCAGTGAGGAGACGCTGGAGGTACTATTGGACACACATTTTCCTGGAAATCAGACGGTTGAACCATGTACTGGCGGTGCCACAGTTGCTCAGCGGTCGTTTCCTGTCGAGGAAATTGTATCGGAAACTAGAATAAGATGGGCGCTAAATAGCTTTGGACCATTCAAATCCCCTGGACCTGATGGAATTACTCCGGCGGAGTTACAAGCTGTAACTGACAAAATTATCCCCTGGTTGTCGGTGATATATAAAGGATGTATCAACTTATCATATATCCCAGGAAAGTGGAGGGAAACAAAAGTCGTTTTCATACCTAACGCGGGAAAAGCCTCTCACTCGAGGGCGAAGGATTTCCGACCAATCAGCTTATCCTCATTCCTACTTAAGACTCCGGAGAGGATGATAGATATTTATCTTAGAACTAGCATCGATTCAAGTTTGTTCTCGAAACGACAGCATGCATACTCGAAGGGCAGGTCTACTGAGACCGCACTACATGAACTATTCAGCTTTATTGAAAGCTCATTATCTGTCAAAGAATACACAATCGTGGCGTTTCTAGACATCGAAGGGGCGTTCAATAATGTCCATCCGAGCTCGATATTAAATGGACTGACAACTCTGAATGTTGATCCATGTATACTCAGGCTATTAGACGAACTGCTAATGAAGAGACGTATTTCAGCAACACTAGGACAAGCAAACATGCAAAAGTATGTGAACAGAGGCACTCCTCAAGGAGGAGTTCTATCACCTCTTCTTTGGACTGTTGCTATAAACGACCTTCTGGTTTCCCTAGAAAAAGAAAGGATACAAGTGGTGGCATACGCAGATGATGTGGCGCTAGCAGTCAGGGGAAAATTCCCATCAACAATTAGAGATATTATACAGAGAGCCCTCCGGATGACTGAGAAATGGGCGAAAGATAATGGTCTTGGGGTAAATCCTGCAAAGACAGAAATAGTCATGTACTGCAAAGATCGCAAAACTCCCACAGTTAGGCCCATTTCCTTAGGGGGTATTGAAATTCCCTTTAGGGAGTGTGCAAAATATCTTGGCGTTATTTTGGACAGGAAGCTGAACTTTAAGGTTAATATTGAAGAAAGGGCGAGGAAAGCAACGGTAGCTTTATACTCGTGCAAAAAGGCAATAGGGAAAAAGTGGGGACTGAAACCAAAAATTGTACATTGGCTATACACGGCAGTGGTTAGACCTATAATGCTATATGGTGTTGTAGTCTGGTGGCCGGCACTTCACCAGCCGACAAGTTTAGACAAAGTTCAGCGTATGGCGTGCTTGTGTATCTCAGGTGCATTCAGCAAGACAGGAACAAACTCCCTTAATGTCATACTGCATCTATTGCCTTTAGACATTTTGGCCAAACAGTCAGCTGCAACAACGGCTGTGCGGTTGCGCGAGCTATCGCTGTGGTCGGAAAAAAGTTACGGTCACAGTTCGGTCCTCAAAATAATGCCAGATGTGCCTAACGTAGTGGATTACACTTTGGCGAGTCCACTTTTCGACAAAAAGTTTGAGACTCTAATTCCCAACAGTGAGGCGTGGTGTACACGGACCCCGGGGAATAAAAGATATATAGATTTCTACACTGATGGCTCCAAATTGGATGGCCAAGTGGGTTTCGGAGTATATTCTAAAGATCTGGAACTTCGAATAGCGAAAAGATTACCTGATCACTGTAGTGTTTTTCAGGCTGAAATATTAGCAATAAGAGAGGTGGCGAATTGGCTGAGAAGTAATGTTCCAAAAAATGTGGGCATTAATATATACTCAGACAGTCAACCTGCAATAAAATCCTTGGACTCTGTGTTCCTCAACTCGAAAACGGCCATCGATTGCCGCAAATCTCTCAATGAGATGGCTGAGCAGTACAATATTCACCTAATATGGGTGCCTGGCCATAGGAACATACCGGGGAACTGCGAAGCGGATGAGTTGGCAAGGCTAGGGACTACCTTACATATTCCAGGGGAACTAGAATTTGTTGGTATGCCCCTAGCTACCTGCAAGCTCATGCTGCGTGAGAAGGCTGTTATGATGGCAAATGTTCGATGGGAGAATTGCAAGGGTTGTAACGACACCAAGCAAATATGGCCCCATTTCAACTTAAACCGCACACTAGATATGCTAATGTTCTCGAGACGTCAGATATCACTCCTGATATCTGCTATAACGGGTCGCTGCCTGATAGGAGATTTTGCAAAAACTATTGGCGCGAAGTATAATGACTATTGTATGAGCTGTCATGATGCGGAGGAAAAAGAATCAATTAAACACCTCTTGTGTGAGTGTCCTGCATTTTGTGTAAAGCGCAAGCAACTTTTAGGAGCATATAGCTTCAGATTACTGGCGGATCTGGAAAACGTTAACTTAAGCAGCCTGCTAATATTTTTGGAACAATCTGGTTGGTTCAACAAAGAAAAATAATCAAGAAGGTTCAGCCTGAATCTTAATCGGGCTGCCACTTTAACCTAACCTAACCTAGCCCCCAACACATTTGACGGATGTGATATGGTATCGAAAATTTAGATCTACAAAGTGGTGCAGGGTATAATATAGTCGGCCCCGCCCGACTTTAGACTTTCTTACTTGTTTTTTCAATAAAGAAAGTTATTTTTGAACCAACAACACAGTCCATTTCGTTTATATCAAACACTGTTCTTTTCTGACTTTAGGTCTTTAATAAGACACATTTTACAATTCATAGTAAAAATTTAATATAGTAGAATATAATGTTAAACATTTTTTCGGAATCTTCCGACCATATCTCGAATATATGTACAAAAAAAAAACTTTGGTCTTAGCAGGAATCGAACCCACGACCCTTGGCATGCAAGTCGGACGTAGCAACCACTGCTCCACGGTGCCCAACTAAATGTATTTTTCTGTTAAATAAACTTTGTTTAATCGGCTCGTGGGCGCCGCACGCTATGCTATATAAATATAACTTATATGGGTAATTGTCTATTGATGACAATAACGGCAACATAGCTCAGTGGATAGTGGAGGGCCGGTTTATAAGGGGGCTATATCAAAAACTGTACCGATACTCAATATATTCAGCACATCCCTTTATGGTCCTAGAATACTTCTAGATTTCCAATTTCAGGGAAATTGGGTAAAAATTAGGGATTCTAAAGACTAAGAAGTAAAATCGGGAAATCGGTCTATATGGTTGCTATATCAAAACATGGACCGGTACCCACCATTTTCGGTACACGTCTTTATGGTACTAGAGTACCTCTAGATTTCAAATTTCAGGTAAATTGGATTAAAACTACGGATTATAGAAGCCCAAGAAGTAAAATCGGGAGATCGGTCTATATGGGGGCTATATCAAAACATGGACCGATACATCCCATTTTCAGCACACCTCTTTATGGTCCTAGAGTACCTCCAGATTTCCAATTTCAGGTAAATCGGATTGTAAATACAGTTTCTAGACGCCCAAGAAGTAAAATCGGGAAATCGGTCTATATGGGGGCTATACCAAAACATAGACCTATACTCAGCATTTATGGTCCTAAAATACCTCTAGATTTCTAATTTCAGGCAAATTGGATAGAAACTACGGTTTTTATAAGCCAAAGACCCCATATCGGGAGGTCGGTTTATATGGGGACTATATCAAAACTTGGACCGATATAGCCCATCTTCGAACTTGACCTGCCTGCAAACAAAACACGAATCTGTGCCAAATTTCAGGACGATAGCGCCATTATTGAAGGCTGTAGCGTGATTACAACAGACAGACAGACGGACAGACGAACATGCTTATACGTATCGTCTTAGAATTTCTCCCTGATCAAGAATACATATACTTTATATAGTCGGAAAACGATATTTCGATGTGTTACAAACGGAATGACAAACTTATTATACCCCGTCACCATTCTATGGTGGTGGGTATAAAAAAATTATTAATATACAATATTTTGAGGAAAAAATTTATTTTCAATTCGGTGAAGGTGCTAATAAAGTTGGGTGATACAACCAAATGAAGAAGGGAGCAAGGACCAATTTCATTGTCTAATACTCGTACAACCAACTCCATATATAGTATTAGTTGGATTTCCCATAATTCGATTGAATTGACCGAATTTGTCGGGTATCACAACTGCCGCAGATAGTTGTTGTAACTGCCAAAAGGAGGTTGGCAATAAATTCGATTATCACAACAAATCTGTACTCTCTTTGTACTATTTTTGGGAATCGTACGAAAATGTTCTTTTGCTGTAGTTTATACGGTCATTGAACTGTATACACAGGATTAGTTCATAAAATGTTTGAGACATACCTACATGCTACAACTGCCAAAAGGAGATTGGCAATAAATTCGATTGCCACAACCAATCTGTATTCTCTGTGCAGATAATACAGATTGGTTGTGATAACCGAATTTATTGCCAATCTCCTTTTGGCAGTTGTAGCAACTAACTGTGAACAGTTGTGTCGCCCGACAAATTTGGTCGATTCACCGAATTATGTTAGATTGTTGGTTGTGTCAGATGATGACATTGTATATTGCAACCTTCATCATTCGGTTGTTTTATTCAATGCTGTGTACTAACCCATAACAGGAAAAGAAAAAAAAAACAATTCTTTTGTGATAAAATATTATTATTAGCATGAAGTTAACTTGCATCTCAGCATCTAACACAATACACAAGTTTCATTTCTTTGGTGTCCTAAAAGTTATTTTTCCTTCAATCCTTGATATTTAGAACATGGATGTGCCGTAGAGATATTTTCTTCCCGCTTTCAGTTATTTCAATTAGAAATAAATATTTCTTACGTCTCCTTTTCAAATCTAACCAATCGGCAATAATAAAAAAAAACATTTGAAAAATATTTTAAGGTGAATTGGTTTATGAATGCGTTGTTTAAAGAGCATTTGTCATTTATTTGCTGTATCAAAAATTTCCAAAAGTTAATCCCTCTTGGAAAAAGGAAATATATTTATATCGTTGGTCTGTTTTGCTTTCACATTTTTGTGTTTCTGATAGTTTTTGTTTTTTTTTTAATTGAATTTCAAATGTCCCATTTGCATTTACCAAATGCCTTGTTCTATGAACTTCCTTTGAGATAAACAAAATAAAATCTTTCAACCAGAGGATAATTTCCTTCAAATGTCCTGGCTTTGTGTTACGGTTTGTCACTTCATTAAGGGGCGTAATATGAACATGCTGATGATATAGTTCCCCATTGGCCTGTCGTACCAAGTCGTTTTTCCACATAGTAGAGATATTCATTTTCCCCAAGTCCTGTTGCTGTTGTATGTATTCCCCAAACATACATCACTCACACAAACGCACACATACTCCAGTGCCTTGTTTCTGCAAAATGCTTAGATGGAACTAAGCACTGCGTACTCATTGAATATCTACTCTGCTCCAAAGAAGCTTCGATAGAAATGAAATATTTTCCAAAGGACTAGGGGAAAACAAACGCTTTAACAACAAAAACAAGACTAAGAGCAGCCGAAACACCATGTCAATGTTTGTCTTTGTTAACGCATAACAGTAAAAACAACAAGGATAACAAGAAAAACAATAATGACAAAGCCAACAAAGGCATTGAGCAACAAGGATTTCGAGGGAAAATCTGTGTGACAAGAAGAAGAAGAAGACGAAAAAAAACAACAAAACGCCTCATAAAATATTCTTTAGCGAATATGTTGCAACATATGTGTTTGTGTGTACTTGACTGCGCATATGTGTGTGTGTGTGAATGGTGCCTATTTCATCTATACTCTTAGGATAAACATACATTTGGCACTGCTGACTTTGATATTGAATGTGTATGTACGATTGGATGTCCTTGTGTGCGTGTTTATATTCTCATTTCATTCAATTTTGGAGTCTAATATCGACAATGTTACAAATGAGTTTCTCAACTGACGACACTATTTGTTCATTTTCCTAGGATCTTGGGAAGTTTTGAACTTTTCATATAAGTGTGCGAGTGAGTATGGGACTATATATGAGACAATCCATGAAAAGGTAAAATTAAAATAATTATTCCGAAACAGAAAAAACTTGCGTTAAAAAATCTTTAATTATTTGAAGGTATTGCTTTTAAATAAAATTTAGATTTAGATACTCACATGCCATATATTTTAGTTAAATTCCTTGATAAATAAAATTTTGGCAAAATTTTCTATAGAAATAACATTTTGACTAAATTTTCGATAGAAGAAAATTTTGGCACAATTTTCAATAGAAATAAAATTTCTACAAAATTTTATATAGAAATAAAATTTTGACAAAATTTTCTATAGAAATAAAATTTCGACAAAATTTTCTACAGAAATAAAATTTTGACAAAGTTTTCTATAGAAATAAAATTTTGACAAAATTTTCTATAAAATAAAAATAAAAAATAAAATTTTGTCAAAATTTTCTATAAAAATAAAGTTATGACAAAATTTTCTATAGAAATAAAATTTTGAGAAAATTTTCGATAGAAATAAAATTTTGACAAAATTTTCTATAAAAATAACATTTTGACAAAATTTTCTAAAAAAATTACAAAATTACAAAATTTTCTATAGAAAAAAAAATTGACAAAATTTCCATAGAAATAAAATTTTCACAAAATTTTCTATAGAAATAAAATTTTGACAAAATTTTCTACACACAAAATTTTCTGTAGAAATAAAAGTTTGACAAAATTTTTTAAAGAAATAAAATTTTGACAAAGTTTTTTAGAAAAAAATGTTGACAAATTTTTTTTACAGAAATAAAATTTTGACAAAATTTTCTACAGAAATAAAATTTTGACAAAATTTTCTATAGAAATAAAATTTTCAATAAAGTAAGAAATACAATTTTGAAAAAAAAAATCTATAAAAAAAATCTTTTTGAGAAAATATTTTATAGAACTAAAATTTTTTCGTTTTATTTGTTAGTGTTGGTTTTCTCTTAAATCATTATTGTTATTTTATACCCTCCACCATAGGATGGGGGTATATTAACTTTGTCATTCCGTTTGTAACACATCGAAATATTTTTCTAAGACCCAATAAAGTATATATATTCTGGGTCGTGGTGAGATTCTGAGTCGATCTAAGCATGTCCGTCCGACCGTCCGTCCGTCCGTCTGTTGAAATCACGCTAACTTCCGAACGAAACAAGCTATCGACTTGAAACTTGGCATAAGTAGTTGCTATTGATGTAGGTCGCATGATATTGCAAATGGGCCATATCGGACCACTTCTACGTATAGCCCCCATATAAACGGACCCAAAGATTTGGCTTGCGGAGACTCTAAGAGAAGCATATTTCGTCCGATCTGGCTAAAATATGGTACATGGTGTTAGTATATGGTATCTAACAAACATGCAAAAATTGGTCCATAGCGGCCCATAATTATATAGCCCCCATATAAACCGATCCCCAGATTTGGCTTGCGGATCCTCTAAGAGAAGCAAACTTCATCCGATCCGGCTGAAATTTGGTACGTGGTGTTAGTATATGGTTTCTAACCATCCAAAAATTGGTCCATAATTATAAACCTCATATAAACCGATCCCCAGATTTGACCTCCACAGCCTCTTGGAGGAGAAAAATTCATCCGATTCGGTTGAAATTTTGTACGTGGTGTTATTATATTGTCTCTAACAGCCATGCGAAAATTGGTCCATATTGGTTCATAATTATATATAGCCCCCATATAAACCGTTCCCCAGATTTGACTTGCGGAACCTCTTGAAGGAGCGAAATTCATCCAATTCGGTTAAAATTTGGTACATAGCACTAGTATATGGCCGCTAACAGCCATGGAACAATTGGTCCATATCGGTCTATAGTTATATATAGCCGATCGCCAATCACACAAAAATTGGTCCATATCGCCAAAAATAATTTACAAAAACTATTTATTTACGCAATCCATGGTCGAGGGTACATAAGATTCGGCCTGGCCGAACTTACGGCCGTATATACTTGTTTGATTTCGGCTTAAAACCATGCATTGACTAAACTACAAGTGTAGCTTAACCAACAGAGGAAAAGTATGCTTGTCAAATTTATTTGGGCAAAGCCATATAGACTGCAAGATGGTTGGATGTACAGCTGTTTCGGAATTATCACATTCCTCATCAGCATATGCTTGCAAATTTGTTTAGGCAGTAGCCGACTATCAAACCTTTTTTCGGAAGGGTTCATTTTGGGTTGAGTGAATTACCCGAATTTATTCTGATAATTAGGTTAGGTTAGGTTAGGTTATGTGGCAGCCCGATGTATCAGGCTCACTTAGACTATTCAGTCCATTGTGATACCACAGTGGTGAACTTCTCTCTTATCACTGAGTGCTGCCCGATTCCATGTTAAGCTCAATGACAAGGGACCTCCTTTTTATAGCCGAGTCCGAACGGCGTTCCACATTCCAGTGAAACCACTTAGAGAAGCTTTGAAACCCTCAGAAATGTCACCAGCATTACTGCTGGTGACATTTTACATAATTGGTTAATAGTTTTGCTGCAAGTAGAAGATGCTGATGAGGAATGTGGTAATTCCGAAACAGCCATCATCTTGCAGTCTATAGCACTTTGCTCAAATAAATTTGACAAGCATACTTTTCCTCTTTTGGTTAAGCTACATTTGTTGTTTAGTCAATGCATGGTTTTAAGCTGAAATCAAAAACAACAATAATAAAATTTTGACAACATTTTCTATAGAAATAAAATTTTGACAAAATTTTCTATAGAAATAGAAATACAATTTTGACAAAATTTTCTATAGAAATAAATTTTTGACAAAATTTTCTATAGAAATAAAATTTCGACAAAATTTTCTATAGAAATAAAATTTTAACAAAATTTTCTATAGAAATAAAATTAAAAAAAAAAAAATTCTCTACAAATAAAATTTTGACAAAGTGTTCTACAGAACTAAAATTTTGACAAAATTTTCTATAGGAATAAAATTTTGACAAAGTGTTCTATAGAAATAAAATTTTAACAAAATTTTCTATAGAAATAAAGTTTTGACAAAATTTTCTATAAAAATAAAGTTTGGACAAAATTTTCTAAAGAAATAAAATTTTGAAAAAAAAAATCTATAGAAATATAATTTTGACAAAATTTCCTATAGAAATAAAATTTTACCAAAATTTTCTATAGAAAAAAAGTTTTGATAAAATTTTCTATAGCAATAAAATTAAAAAATCTTGACAAAATTTTCTATAAAAATAAAGTTTTGACAAAATTTTCTATAGAAATAAAATTTTGAAAACAATTTTCTATAGAAATAAAATTTTGACAAAATTTTCTATAGAAATAAAATTTTGAAAAAATAATTCTATAGAAATAAAATTTTGGCAAAATTTCCTATAGAAATAACATTTTACCAAAATTTTCTATAGAAATAAAATTTTCACAAAATTTTCTAATGAAATAAAATTGTGACAAAATTTTCTACAAAAATACAATTTTGGCAAAATTTTAAATATATGTTAGAAGTAAAATTTTGCCACAATTTTCTATAGAAATACAATTTTGGAAGTTCTTTTAAAGTCGAGCCTTTAGAAGAACTTCCAAATTGTTTGCTAGGTTTTGTATAAGTCCTGTGGCAGGTCCTGCAGCGGCGATTTGCACCAATTTACCGTAGGGTGGTGCCTGATATGTACTGCAATAAAGTGTAGCCCAATAAATATATTATACCCTCCACCATAAATGCAACAAACTTGAGTTCGTAGAATTCGGTCAAAATTTTTAAGACGTAAGAATTTTATTCTTGTTGTATCTTAAAAGATACAGTGCGCATTTAGGGGTTGAATGACATTAGTCCACGTTCAGTTTTCAATATGAGTTGCATCCGTTGTCGCGAAATGTTCAGCCAACGAACAAGTTTGCTACTACAGCGGCGTGGTCATAATTTTGGACCATTTCTGGTATTATTATAGATTTTTTTCGCACACTCTGTGGACGCGATGCAATGCTGCCAATATCACGGTAACGAGTAATGGTACGAGAAAAAATAAATATTCACATTTAAATACTAGATGGCTCTTTTGATAGCCACATGTAGTTTTCCAGTCAATTAAATCTGTTTTTTGAGTGGTTTACACAAAATAGCTCTTAAAAAGTTACCCTTTATATTTGATTCATTATGGTCGGTATTTAAGATTAGGACCGGCCGAACGAATGTACTTATTATAAGTTCATTAAAAGAAAATTATATAAATCAGGGTTTCTGGATTGCCCCAAAATTTCACGATTCGAAAAATTTCGTGTCAGTATTCTAATTTCCAACTCTTGCTCAAATAAAGATACTATTTCATAGTCAATATAAACTTCTTCACTACGACAATCCTATCGTCAAAGTAGAATCACCACTCATGCCTTACACTTTGCTAAGCAATTTTTCTTTATGCCTTTTGTTTCAGACATTTAATGCAGCAAATAGTGAATAAACTCCGATTCATGCAATTCCTAGTTAGTTGTGTGTAGGTGTGTGTGTGTGAATCCATTGAATTTGGTGTTCAGTGTGTGCCTGTGTATGGGTGTATGAATTTTTGTTTTCAGCGGTAACATGTGTTTTCACTTAGTCTCCAGAGATTCACTGCGAAGAGTATGGTATTCGACACCAGGTTCGTTTATGTGGAATATGAAGTCAAAATATTGGTAGTAGATTTCCGTTTCCGCTTGCCGTCATTTAGCTATGGCGACTACTTAGTACACCCATACAAGAAAGCTTAGATAGAGTGAACTGTGCCTACTGCGAAGTGTAAAGTTGTAACAACCATATGCTTACACTTTTGTGTACTTCTATTCTGGGAGTTAATAAATCACACATAAAAGGTATAAGCCATAGTACGAAAACGAGTTTTTTTATCGAAAAACTTTTGAAATTTATTCGAATTGTTATGTTCACTTTCTTGTTGAAATTTCTTGTTTCATATCGCATTTCTCTTAGTTTGTTTTTCGGTACTCTCCGTATTGTTAACAAAACAAAGAAAGAAAAATAGTTGAACAAATTGCACCAATAAATTCTATGTACACATGGAGAAATTCGTTGCCATCATCCATATTGCCAAGTTTTATTCGAAAAGTGGAGGCCAGATTTGATCGAAATCCATGCCGCATTGATAGAAAACTTGCACGCGAACATATTGCGACAATGAATGAAACACATATTGAACAATTAGCTTGGACAGGAGCCATTCCAAAATTGAGACGTTTGATAAAAAAATTATCTGTTTTTCTTTCAAAAGAGGTCAGCTGAAGATTTACACCGCCATAACTCAAGCGCCGCCGATGATAATAGTGTAGTGCGCCGTAACGGCCTATGATCACTCCCCTATCATATTCAACGATTGTGGGATCAAAATAAATGGCGATTATTATGGGAAAACAGCGTTACGTGTTTCCCGATAATCTTATGTACCCTCCACCATGAATTGCGTACAAAGTTCTCCTAAATACTGTCACCCACTATCGAATTACTTGGGTTGTGGTAACAGTTACCGATGACAAGGTACATTACTCGTAAACCTCGTTAACATTGTCTTCTGAATTGTATATTGGTCCAAATGGAGTGTATGTTAGATAAAACAAGTATATACGGCCGTAAGTTCGGCCAGGCCGAATCTTACACCCAGAAAAAAGGGGCTCTAATGCCAACTGAACTTTATTTTAGTTCATGAAGATTAGTTGATTTTAGTTAAATTTTGCACAATATGAGTAAATGTTCCTTTGTTGAATAATTTTTTGCTAACTTTAATGACATGAACTAAAAATAAGAAAAAAAGTTGTATACAAATATAGTGCACAATTTTACTAAAAAATAAAATAGTTCATATTTTCTTAAAACGGCAGAAGTTTGATTAAATTGAGTTCATAAGTCTCTCAAATGAGTAAATTTTACTAAAATTGTACCTGTCATGAACTTCGTATAGCGCTAAAGACATTTTAACAATTTTTAAATCCAATTTTTTCTTTCAACATATGAAATTTTCTTAAACAAGAGAAAAAAATTTATTATTTTTAATAAATTTTCTTCAATTTGACAAAAAGTATTAACTTATTTGTAACATGTTGTAATTAGAAAACAATTTTAGTTAAAATTTTCTAAAATAAACCTACATTTTCTTCCACGCTGGGTTCACACCACCATGGATTGCGTAGAAATTTCTACGAAAGACTGTCATCCACAATCGAATTACTTGGATTGTGGTATCTTAAAACTTCTTAACATCGTTTTCTAAATTGTGAGTTAGTCCATACGTGGTATATATTAGACAATACGTAGAGAGCCAGAATTGAAATATGGGGGTCGCTCATATGGGGGCTATATACAATTATGAACTTGATATGGACCAATTTTTGTGTGATTGGGGATCGATTTATCTGAGGGCTATATATAACTATAGACCGATATGGACCTAGTTAGGCATGGTTGTTAACGGCCATATACAGCACAATGTACCAAATTTCAACTGACTCGTATGAAATTTGCTCCTCCAAGAGGCTCCAAAACCAAATCTCGGGATCGGTTTATATGGGGGCTATATATGATTATGGACTGATATGAACCACTTTTGGCATAGTTGTTAAATATCATATACTACCACCACGTACCAAATTTCAACCAGATCGGATGAATTTTGCTTTTCCAAGGCACCGGAGGTCAAATCTGGGGATCGGTTTATATGGGGGCTATATATAATTATGGACCGATTTCGACCAATTTTTGCACGGGTGTTTGAGGCCATATATTAACACCACGTACCAAATTTCAACTGAATCAGATGAATTTTGGTCTTCTAAGGGGCTCCGGAGGTCAAATCTGGTGATCGGTTTATATGGGGGCTATATATAATTATGGACTGATATGAACCAATTCCTGAATTGTTGTTGGATACCATATACTAACTTCAGGTACCAAATTTCAACCGAATCGGATGAATTTTGCTCTTCCAAGAGGCTCCGGAGGTCAAATATGGGGATCGGTTTATATAGGGCCTATATAATTATGGTCCGATTTCGACCAATTTTTGCACGGGTGTTTGAGGCCATATATTAACACCACGTACCAAATTTCAACTGAATCAGATGAATTTTGGTCTTCTAAGGGGCTCCGGAGGTCAAATCTGGTGATCGGTATATATGGGGGCTATATATAATTATGGACCGATGTGGACCAATTTTTCCATGGTCATTAGAGACCATATGTTAACACCATGTACCAAATTTCAGCGGGATCGGATGAAATTTGCTTTTCTTAGAGGCTCCGCAAGCCAAATCGGGGGATCGGTTTATATGGGGGCTATATACAATTATGGACCGATGTGGACTAATTTTTGCATGGTTGTTAGAGACCATATACTAACACCATGTACCAAATTTCAGGCGGATCGGATGAAATTTGCTTCTCTTAGAGGATTCGCATGCCAAATTTGGGGGTCCGTTTATATGGGGGCTATACGTAAAAGTGGACCTATATGGCCCATTTGCAATACCATCCGACCTACATCAATAACAACTACTTGTGCAAAGTTTCAAGTCGATAGCTTGTTTCGTTCGGAAGTTAGCGTGATTTCAACAGACGGACGGACATGCTCAGATCGACTCAGAATTTCACCACGATCCAGAATATATATACTTTATGGGGTCTAAGAGCAATATTTCGATGTGTTACAAACGGAATCACAAAGGTAACATACCCTCCATCCTATGGTGGAGGGTATAAAAAGGCAGAATAAATTACTACACTCAAAAAAAGTGAACCCCCTATTTCACTAAGGTAAAATTTAACTTTATTTTAGTTCATGGAATTATTGTGTTTGGAGAAAGTTTCTTTACTCTAAATTTTTTTCCGTAGTTAGTTAAATTAACTAAAAAGCGGAAAAAAATTATACACAAATGAAGCATAAAGATTTACTAAATTCTCACAAAATTGTTCATTATTTCTTTAAATTTGTTAATTTTACTACAAATGCGTCCATCGTGAACTTCGTATGCCATTAAAGACATTCTTACAATTTTGAGCTCCAATTTTTACCCTTAATACTAGAAAAGTTTCTTTAACAAGTGAATAAAAAAAATTATGTGTAATAAATTTTCTTGAATTTGACGAAAAATATTTACTTATTTTTGTGACATCGGTGTGGTGTCAGCGTTTGTAATACTTTTTAAAATAATCCAAATTTTCTAAAATTAACTGAAATTTTGCTTCCTGGTGGGTTTTCAGTGTAGAGAGTCAAATTTCAACCTGATCGGATGAAATTTGCTCTTCCAAGAGACTCCGATGGTCAAATCTGGGCATCGCTTTATATGGGGACTAAATATAATTATGGACCGACATGGACAATTTTTATGTGGATGTTAGAGAGTATATACTAACATCACATACCAAATTTCAACCTAACAGTGGTCCGATATAGCGCACTTGCGCAATACCATCCGACCTACATCAAGTCGATAGCCTGTTTCGTTCGGAAGTTAGAGTGATTTGCACAGACGGACGGACATCGCCAAATTGCAGCAAAATTGCCTCTTTCAACCCAGAATGACTTTAATAAAGGGCTCGCTTCATTTCTACCGAAAAATGACCACCAAAATCTCCGGATCTCAATCTATTGGACTTTTGCACCTTTTGTTGCATTACATATCAGCCATACTGTTTATTCAAAAAAATAATCATCTATGAGTAGATTTTCTATGCAGTTTCCATTCTCTGGCATTCCCAGAATTCCCAGGATATTCATAAAATTTACGATAATAGTGGCAAATACTTTTTCAGGCAATTTGTTAAGTAAACATTAGCTTTTGGTAATTGATGTTAAAGCCTATCCTGGCATAACTGCCAGTGTTTGCGAAATAAAATTCTCCATACTTGAAAAAAAAACCAATGGACTTCTCAAAACTATGATGATATTTTAAACTTCCACAAAGATGCATAAGGCTTTTCTTGAATAGAAATAACATGAAAGTTCAATTTGCATAATTTCGTTAGAGTTTGTTCTCTACATAGGAGTACCTGAAGCCTGCAGGTGAATAAACTTCAATTGCACTCAATTAAAGGCATATGCTCTTGCATTAAAAATATCCTTAATTGGAATATTCTAAGACATTGTCACGATGTATATATGTGAAGTGATGTAAATTTCTCTTGTCTTCAAGTCTTTATTGCTATGCTACACATAGGAATTTTATTGTGTTTATGTTAGAAAATTTATTTCAATATTTTGACATATGGTTTGAAAGAAACCCAAAAACATGAAGTAGAAGCATATTTGAACTTATGTGTACTTGGATGAAAACAGATGCATCATGCTAACTGATTTGGCATAGCTATGTCCAGTTGCATTGATTTTATTATACCTTTCTCTTAGGATGAATCGTAGAATAAGATTGCAATTTAAATTGTAACACATAAATTTATATACGAATTAACAGGCTTTTTATAGAAAAATTCTTTAGTGAACATTTTCTATAGAAATGTTAATTACTGAACTTTTTCCATAAAAAAATTATTTAGGGAATTTTATCTCTAGCAAAATGTTTGTTTTCTTTATAGAAAAGTTCATCAATTAATTTTATTTATCAAAAAGTTCACCGGTGAACCTGTTCTATCAGTGAACCTTGTTTTCTATGCAAATTTCTATCGAAAAGTTCACCATTTCAATTTGTTCTATAGAAAAGTTCTACAGTGAACTGTTTCTATAGAAAAACTAATTAGGCTGAAGGACCTTTCTGTAGCAAAAGTTATTCAGTGAAGTAAAATAAAAAGTTCAGCAGTGAACTCTTTTTAGAAAAATTCAAAAGTGCACTTTGTGTGTACAAAAGTTAATAAATTAAATCTTTCTATGAAAAAAAAAAAAAACAACAAGGAAAGTCTAAAGTCGGGCGGGGCCGACTATATTCTACCCTGCACCACTTTGTAGATCAAAATTTTCGTCACATCCTATATATAAAGGTTTGTCCCAAATACATATATTTAAATATAACTCGATCTGGACAGAATTTGATAGACTTCAACAAAATCTATAGACTCAAAATTTAAGTCGGCTAATGCACTAGGGTGGAACACAATGTTAGTAAAAAACAAGTAAGAAAAGTCTAAAGTCGGGCGGGGCCGACTATTTTATACCCTGCACCACTTTGTAGATCGAAATTTTCGATACCATATCATATCCGTCAAATGTGTTGGGGGCTATATATAAAGGTTTGTCCCAAATACATACATTTAAATATCATTCAATCTGGACAGAATTTGATAGACTACTACAAAATCTATAGACTCAAAATTTAAGTCGGCTAATGCACTAGGGTGGAACACAATGTTAGTAAAAACAAGGAAAATGTTGGTATTTTGACCATTTTTGCCGAAATCAGAAAAACATATATATGGGAGCTATATCTAAATCTGAACCGATTTCAACCAAATTTGGCACGCATAGCTACAATGCTAATTCTACTCTCTGTGCAAAATTTCAACTAAATCGGAGTTAAAAATTAGCCTCCGTGGTCATATGAGTGTAAATCGGGCGAAAGCTATATATGGGAGATATATCTAAATCTGAACCGATTTCAACCAAATTTGGCACGCATAGCTACAATGCTAATTCTTCTCCCTGTGCAAAATTTCAATTAAATCGGAGTAAAAGATTGGCCTCTGTGGTCATATAAGTGTAAATCGGGCGAACGATATATATGGGAGCTATATCTAAATCTGAACCGATTTCAACAAAATTAGGCACACTTGACTACACTACTAATTGTACTCCTAGTGCAAAATTTCAACCAAATTGGGGTAAAACTCTGGCTTCAGGGACCATATAAGTCCATATCGGGCGAAAGATATATATGGGAGCTATATCTAAATCTGAACCGATCTCAATAAAATTTGGTACACTTGACTATAGTACCAATTGTTTTTCTTGTGCAAAGTTTTAAGCAAATTAGGGTAAAACTCTGGTTTCTGGGGCCATATAAGTCGATATCGGGCGAAATATATATATGGGAGCTATATCTAAATCTGAACCGATTTCTTCCAACATCAATAGGGTTCTATTCTGAGCCAAAACACATACTTGTGCCAAATTTGATTACAAAAATGTGTTCACGGACAGACGGACATGGCTATATCGACTCTGGAGCCCACCCTGAGCATTTTTACCAAAGACACCATGTGTCTATCTCGTCTCCTTCTGGGTGTTGCAAACATATGCACTAATTTATAATGTTCCACGGTGTGGCGCAGGGTATAATTATCAGTCCAGTTTTTCTATCCTGCCCCACACTGTGGAACAGGGTATTATATGTTAGTGCATATGTTTGCAACACCCTCTTTTGCAAAAAGGCTCAGGGTGGGCTCCTGAGTCGATATAGCCATGTCCGTCTGTCCGTGAACACATTTTTGTAATCAAAGTCTAGGTCGCACTTTTAGTCCAATCGACTTCAAATTTGGCACAAGTATGTGCTAATTGCCGGTTTTTACCCTTTTTCCGGACAAAAGACCATTTAGAGATGCGATATCGCAATAGAAATTTAGAGGCAAATAGGCTGGGCCGGCCTGCCATATTATTTACCATAAAATTAAAAGTTATAATCCTAGAGAAAATTGTAGATTGCTAGGAATTAGAATTTAAATGATAAATCAAAAATTATATTGTATATGAATGAATTTGGGTTAATAAAACTAAACTAAAACTAAACTAGCTTGGGGAGCCTCTAAGAGAAGCAAATTTCATCCGATCCGGCTGAAATTTGGTACATGGTGTAAGTATATGGTCTTTAACAACCATGCCAAAATTGGTCCACATCGGTCCATAATTATATATAGGCCCCATGTAACCCGATCCCCAGATTTGACCTCCAGAGCCTCGTGGATGAGAAAAATTCATCCGATTCGGTTGAAATTTGGTACATGGTGTTAGTATATGGTCTCTAACAACCATGCAAAAATTGGCCCATATCGGTCAATAACTCTATGTAGCCCCCATTTAAACCGATCCCCAGATTTGACCTCCCTGAGCTCTTGGAGGAGCAAAATTCATCCGATCCGGTTGAAATTTGGTACGTTGTGAAATTTGGTACATTGCTCTAGTATATGGCCGCTAACAACCATGCCAAACTTGGTCCATATCGGTTATAGTTATATATAGTTTAATTTTTTTCAAAATTTTATTACTATACAAAATTTTGCCAAGATTTTATTTCTATAGAAAATTTTGTCAAGATTTTATTTCTATAGAAAATATTGTCAAAATTTTATTTCTATAGAAAAATTTTTTCAAAATTTTATTTCTATAGAAAATTTTTTCAAAATTTTATTTCTATAGAAAATTTTTTCAAAATTTTATTACTATACAAAATTTTGTCAAACTGAATTATATACGTATTTAATCGACCTTTTTTATGTTTAATATATACCCCGTATGGACTAACTTACAATTGAGAAGACGGTGTTAAGAAGTTTTAAGATACCTTGCCATCGATAAGTGTTACCGCAACACAAGTAATTCGATTGTGGATGGCAGTCTTTAGTACAAGTTTCTATGCAATCCATGGTGGAGGGTACATAAGATTCGGCCTGGCCGAACTTACGGACGTATATACTTGTTTTCTATCGGAAAGATTTTCAGTAAAAAAGCTGTAGCGAGTTTTTCTTCAGTGAATTTTCCAAAAGAATAACAATTGACTAGTGAATTGAGTAGTGAAATCTATGGGTGCCTTATTTGTTTGAAGATTTATCAGAAAAATTTGGCAGTGAACTTATTCTATACGAAAGTTCTTCAGTGAACTTTACCTTAATAAAAAATTATCAGTAAATTTTGTCTTTAGAAAAATTCTTCAGTGTTTTTTTTCTATAGAAAGGTAATTAGTAAACTTTTCTATAGAAAATACCATCAGTGGACAGAAAAGTTATTCTGTGAACTCTACAAAACTCTTTACAAAAGTAAAATAGCGATTTTTTTTTTAGAAAAAAAAAAAATTCAGTGCATTTTGAGGAAGATTTATCAGTGAATTTGTTTCTATAGAAAAATGATCACTGAACTGTTTCTATAAAATAGTTTTTTTTTCAGTGAAATTTTTCAATAGAGAAGTTCTTCAGTATAAAAAAGTTCGTAAGTGAAAATTTACTATATAAAAGTAATTTAGTGAAAGTTTTATTGAAAAATGCAACAATGAATTCTTTCTGTAGATAAAATTTATCGCTGCATTTTTTTAGGAAGATGTATCTGTGAGTTTTGTTACAGAAAAATTAATCAGTATTTTTTCCTTTTTTATGAAAAAAAAACTCATTAGTGATCTTTTTCTGTAGAAAAGTGGTTTAGTGAACGTTTGCTATAGAAAAGTTAACTAGTGAAGTCTTTTATAGAAAAGTTCATTAATAAATTTTTTCTACAGAAACATAAATCAGTGTGTTTTTCTATAAAAAAAAATATCAGTGAAGTTTTTCTATAAAAAAATTATCAGCGAAGTTTTCCTATAAAAAAATTAACAGTGAAGTTTTCCTATAAAAAATTATTAGTGAAGTTTTTCTATAAAAAAAAATTGTTAGTGAATTTTATTTTATAAAAAATTTCATTAGTGAACTTTTTCTAAAGAAAAGATAATTAGTGAAAAGATAATCAGTGAAGTTAATTAGTAAAAATGATCTATTAATTTTTTCCATAGAAAAGTTCTTAAGTAAAATTTTGCTATATGAAAGTAATTTAGTGAAAGTTTTATAGAAAAATGCATCAATGAATTCTTTCTGTAGAAAAAAATTATGGGTACATTTTTTTGGAAGATTTATCAGTGAGGTTTTTATAGAAAAATTAATCAGTGCTTTTTAATTTTATAGAAAAAAATAAATCAATAAAGTTTTTATATAAAAAAAAAAACAAGTAAGGAAAGTCTAAAGTCGGGCGGGGCCGACTATATTATACCCTGCACCACTTTGTAGATCTAAATTTTCGATACCATATCACATCCGTCAAATGTGTTGGGGGCTATATATAAAGGTTTGTCCCAAATACATACATTTAAATATCACTCGATTTGGACAGAATTTGATAGACTTTTACAAAATCTATAGAGTCAAAATTTAAGTCGGCTAATGCACTAGGGTGGAACACAATGTTAGTAAACAAATATGGGAAACATTTAAAACTGAAGCAATTTTAAGGAAACTTCGCAAAAGTTTATTTATGATTTATCGCTAAATGTTGGTATTTTAACCATTTTTGTCGAAATCAGAAAAACATATATATGGGAGCAATATCTAAATCTGAACCGATTTCAATCAAATTTGGCAGACATGACTATATTACTAATTGTACTCCTAGTGCAAAATTTCAACCAAATTGGGCCAAAACTCTGGCTTCTGGGGCCATATAAGTCCATATCGGGCGAAAAATATATATGGAAGCTATATCTAAATCTGAACCGATTTCAATCAAATTTAGCACA
Source organism: Haematobia irritans (assembly GCF_050003625.1). NCBI lineage: Eukaryota > Metazoa > Arthropoda > Insecta > Diptera > Muscidae > Haematobia > Haematobia irritans. The sequence goes on along the minus strand of NC_134401.1, from coordinate 49,823,913 downwards.
CATGACTATACTACCAATTGTACTCCTTGTGCAAAATTTCAAGCTAATCGGGATAAAACTCTGTCTTCTGGGTCCATATAAGTGCATATCGGGTGAAAGATATATATGGGAGCTATATCTAAATCTGAATCGATTTCAACCAAATTTGACACGCATAGCAACAATGCTAAGTCTACTCCCTGTGCAAAATTTCAACCAAATTGGGCCAAAACTTTGGCTTCTGGGGCCATATAAGTCCATATCGGGCGAAAAATATATATGGAAGCTATATGTAAATCTGAACCGATTTCAATCAAATTTAGCACACATGACTATACTACCAATTGTACTCCTTGTGCAAAATTTCAAGCTAATCGGGATAAAACTCTGCCTTCTGGGTCCATATAAGTGCATATCGGGTGAAAGATATATATGGGAGCTATATCTAAATCTGAATCGATTTCAACCAAATTTGACACGCATAGCAACAATGCTAAGTCTACTCCCTGTGCAAAATTTCAACCAAATTGGGCCAAAACTTTGGCTTCTGGGGCCATATAAGTCCATATCGGGCGAAAAATATATATGGAAGCTATATCTAAATCTGAACCGATTTCAATCAAATTTAGCACACATGACTATACTACCAATTGTACTCCTTGTGTAAAATTTCAAGCTAATCGGGATAAAACTCTGTCTTCTGGGTCCATATTAGTCCATATCAGGCGAATGATATATATGGGAGCTATATCTAAATCTGAACCGATTTCAATCAAATTTTGCGCACTTGACTATACTACTAATTGTACTCCTAGTGCAAAATTTCAACCAAATTCGGCCAAAAATCTGGCGTCTGGGGCCATATAAGTCCATATCGGGCGAGCTATATCTAAATCTGAACCGATTTCAATCAAATTTTGCACACTTGACTACGACTAAGTGTTATGTTTGTACAAGCAAATCGGTAGAAAACTTTGGCTGCTGGGTCCATATTAGTGCATATCGGGCGAAAGGTATATATGGGAGCCATATCTAAATCTGAACCGATTTCTTCCAAAATCAACAGGGTTCTATTCTGACCAAATTAGGAACATGTGCCAAATTTGAAGGCGATTGGACTTAAATTGCGACCTAGACTTTGATCACAAAAATGTGTTCACAGAAAGACGGACGGACGGACAGACGGACATGGTTATATCGACTTATCGGTGCATTTTGAAAGATTTAAGGGTGATTTTTTTTATGGAAAATCTAATCAGTGGTTTTTTCTATAGAAAAATTTATCTGTGAAGTTTTCCTATAAAAAAAATATTAGTGAATTTTTTTTCTATAGAAAAATTTATTTGTGAATTTTTCTTATAGAAAAGTTCCTTAGTGAACTTTTGCTATAGAAAAGTTCCTTACTGAAGTGTTTTGTATACAAATATTAATCAGTGTTATTTATTTTATAGAAAAATGTATCATTGACAGTTATGTATAAAAAAACTTATCAGTGAATATTCCCATAGAAAAATTGATCAGCGATTTTGTTTTATAAAAAAGTTCATTAGTGAACTTCACTATTAAACTTTTTCTTTAGAAAAGAATTTCTATGGGATTAATCATGGGAATATTTTGCAGTACATAACCAGTTCTGTGCTTGCAGGATTTACTGTATAACCCAACCTAACTACGAATTTGACTTACTTCCATGCTTCAATTGTAAGGATAATAGCTCTATTTTTGATTGCTCTATTTTCAAATGGGGGGATTATAGTTCCATTTTGTTGTGCTTTAAAATTATTAGAAAATTATGGACATACATAAGAGAACATTGCTTAAAATTTCCTAGAAAAAATGTAAATGAAATTGTTTTCATTTAGAATTTTTCTCTATAAATTTTTTTCACGTATTACCATTCCCCAACGCTATTAAAAATAAACATGGCAAAACCCCTCTATTTTATGTGTGTGGTATCTTTGAATTTGTTTTCCCATGAATTTTGCATATTAGTTCATTTTTGAAAATCAGCACATATCTGCATATAGAATCAGGCTACACGTCATTAATTTTTAATCCATATTTTTGAATTTCATTTTCACTTCACATTTGCCCAAGTCCCTTACCCCTTGGGTTAAATTGTTGACGCAACCAGGCATTGCCAATGGGATTTTTCTATACCACATAGAATAAAATGGTTGGCTATATATGATATTTTTTTTTTATTTTTTCTATGGCATTATTTCATAATTTATTCATTTTTAAGTTGTTCATGTTTGCCAATGCAAAATTTAGAGCTTACACATACACTCAAACAAACGTGGGAATGCACGAATACACATGCAGATATGACTTTGCAACCTCATCTGGAGTGGGTGTGGAAAAAACAAAATGAACATGTACATGTTAGGATATATTTTAGAGGGATACATATGAGGTTTGACAAATGTTTCCGGAATAATACAGGTCATTTTATGCTTGGCTCTTGGGTTTGCTAGTAATGATGTATTTGTTTAATTTAATTAGAATAAATGGAGTTTGTAATTTATAAGTCTTTTAATGAAATGCTTCTAGGGAGAACAAAAATTATGATGTACAGTCAAAGAAGAATAGGAAAACGGATTTAATATGGAAATATTTCAAAGTCATAAAAATATGGCATGAAATAAAAGGAGACAACGAAATCGATAATTACTTACCACATGGGGCTATGGTAGGATACCTGTCTTTCTTACAATAAAAACGTTTTTCAGCCCAGATTTATCTTGTCTGAAACATTTGACCTCAAATATTTTCAAAAAATTTCAATTTTTCTAGAATATTTTTATTAATTCTTACTCTTTTGTGACCTATGTGAAACAAAAAAGATAAAATTACCCATTAAAAACATGAAAAAATTAGTTGTAAAAAATTGGTTTAAAAGAACTTCCTGTGTAGTTAAAATAAAGAACATCTTTGGAAGTGCTTTTAAAGTCGTGCGTTTAGAAAAACTTCCAAACTTGCTGGGAAACAAAGACGTCGAAGCCAGAGCTGTGGAGTCGCCTCCGGTAAATGTACACCCAGAAAACTAAACTTTATTTTAGTTCATGAAGATTAGTTGATTTTAGTTAAATTTTCCACAATGTGAGCAAATGTTCCTTATTTGAATAATTTTTTGCTAACTTTAATCACATGAACTAAAAATAAGCAAAAAAGTTGCATACAAATATAGTGCACAATTTTACTAAAAAACAAGTAAGTAAAGTCTAAAGTCGGGCGGGACCGACTATATTATACCCTGCACCACTTTGTAGATCTAAATTTTCGATACCATATCACATCCGTCAAATGTGTTGGGGGCTATATAAAGGTTTGTCCCAAATACATACATTTAAATATCACTCGATCTGGACAGAATTTGATAGACTTCTACAAAATCTATAGTCTCAAAATTTAAGTCGGCTAATGCACTAGGGTGGAACACAATGTTAGTAACAAATATGGGAAACATTTAAATCTGAAGCAATTTTAAGGAAACTTCGCAAAACTTTATTTATGATTTATCGCTCGATATATATGTATTAGAAGTATAGGAAAATTAGAGTCATTTTTACAAATTTTCGACTAAGCAGTGGCGATTTTAAAAACATACATATGGGAGCTATATTTAAATCTGAACCGATTTCAACCAAATTTGGCACGCATAGCCACAATGCTAATTCTACTCCCTGTGCAAAATTTCAACTAAATCGGATTTAAAAATTGGCCTCTGTGGTCATATGAGTGTAAATCCGGCGAAAGCTATATATGGGAGCTATATCTAAATCTGAACCGATTTCAACCAAATTTTGCACGCATAGCTACAATGCCAATTCAACTCTCTGTGCAAAATTTCAATTAAATCGGAGTAAAAGATTGGCCACTGTGGTCATATGAGTGTAAATCGGGAGAACGATATATATGGGAGCTATACCTAAATCTGAACCGATTTCAACCAAATTTGGCACGCATAGCTACAATGCTAATTCTATTCCCTGTGCAAAATTTCAAATGAATCGGAGCAAGAAATTGGCCTTTGTGGTCATATGAGTGTAAATCGGCCGAAAGCTATATATTGGAGCTATATCTAAATCTGAACCGATTTCAACCAAATTTGGCACGGATAGCTACAATGCCAATTCTACTCTCTGTGCAAAATTTCAACTAAATCGGAGCAAGAAATTGGCCTCAGTAGTCATATGAGTATAAATCTGGCGAAAGCTATATATTGCAGCTATATCTAAATCTGAACCGATTTCAACCAAATTTGGCACGCATAGCTACAATGCTAATTCTATTCCCTGTGCAAAGTTTCAACCAAATTGGGTAAAACTCTGGCTTCTGTGACCGTATTAGCCCATATCGGGCGAAAGATATATATGGGAGCTATATCTAAATCTGAACCGATTTCAATAAAATTTGACACACTTGACTATAGTACTAATTGTTCTTTTTGCGCAAACTTTTAAGCAAATTAGGGTGAAACTCTGGCTTCTGGGGACATATATGTCCATATCGGGCGAAATATATATATGAGAGCTATATCTAAATCTGAACCGATTTCTTCCAAAATCAATAGGGTCCTATTCTGAACCAAAACACATACTTGTGCCAAATTTGTAGTCGGTTGGACTAAAACTGCGACCTAGACTTTGATTACAAAAGGGTGTTCACGGACATCGCTATATCGACTCAAGAGCCCACCCTGAGCATTCTTGCCAAAGACACCATGTGTCTAACTCGTCTCCTTCTGGGTGTTGCAAACATATGCACTAACTTGTAATACCCTGTTCCACAGTGTGGCGCAGGGTATAATTAAATAGTTCATAGTTTCCTAAAATGGCAAAAGTTTGCCAAAATTGAGTTCATAAGTCTCTCAAATGAATAAATTTTACTAAAATTGTAACTGTCTTGAACTTCGTACAGCGCTAAAGACATTTTACCAATTTTTAAATCCAATTTTTTCTTTCAACATATGAAATTTTCTTAAATTACAGAAAAAAATTAGTTATTTCCATTCTTTTTGTTTTGTTATTGTTGGTTTTGTTCTTTAAGCATTGTTGTTGTTTTTTATTGCAGCTTAAAACCATACATTGACAATTGTAATTGTAGCTTAGCCAACAGAGGAAAAGAATGTTTGTCAAATTTATTTGGGCAAAGCCCTATAGACTGCAAGATGGTTGGATGGACGCACGTTTCGGAATTACCACATTCCTCATCAGCATCCTCTACTTACAGCAAAACTATCAACCAATTATCAGAATAAATTGAGGCAGTTCATTAAACCCAACAATGAACCACACTTGAACCCTCCGAAAAAAGGTTTTGTATGATAGCCGGCTTATGCCGAAATAAATTCAAAACAAACATATCTCTTTTCCTATTAATTATTTATAATAATTGTTCTTCAATTTAACTTATTTGTAACATGTTGCAATTAGAAAACTATTTTAGTTAAAATTTTCTAACATAAACCTACATTTTCTTCCACGGTGAGTTCATTTTTTTTTTTTGGGTGTAACTAAATCTCAATTTCAATTCTATGATGGAGGGTACCAAAAATGGACCGATATAAATTATCTTATTTATTAATGTCTGCAGAAGAGTATTAAATTTCACATTTGACGCTAACTGCACACCGACAAACCTTACCAGTTTTGGGTTCTAAAATAACTATATATACACTCAAAAAAAAGTGAACTCTCTATTTCACTAAAGCCAATTTAACTTTATTTTAGTTCATGGAATTATTATGTTTGGAGAAAGTTGCCTTTACTCTAATAAGTGTTTGTGTACGTTAGTTAAATTAACTAAAACCGAGAAAAAAATATACTCAAATGAAGCATAAAGATTAACTAAATTCGTGTATTCCACAAAATAGTTCAGAATTTCTTTAAATTTGAAAATTTTACCAAAAAGGCGTCCATCATGAACTTCGTATGTCACTAAAGACATTCTTGCAATTTTGAACTCCAAGTTTTCCTTCAAATTACAAAATTTTCTTTAACAAGTGAAAAAACTTAGTTATGTCTAATAAATTTTCTTGAATTTGTCGAAAAATATTTACTTATTTTTATGACATAGGCGTGATGCCAACGTTTGTAATACTGTTTAGTTAAAATTTTCTACAAATATTCAAAATTTTCTAAAATTAACCGAAAATTTTCTTCCTGGTGGGTTCACTGTTTTTTCAGTGTATTACTAAGGCTGGCCAATTGACTCCTATGTTCAACTTGCGTCAATTATAATTTATTATAACTGTCTTCAGCATATGTATTAAACAAAAACACAAAATTTCTAAACAAATATTTTTGCTTCAAGAAGTTTAAGAAGCAAAATCATGGTACACTAAAAAAATACTTGGATCCAAAGATTTTGACTTTCCCTTAGAGAATTTGGTATTGATTCCGAGCCAAATATTCGGCTTCTTTAAAATAAAGAATTTTTTTAAGAACCTATCAATTTATATTAGGATACATGGACTGAATAGTCTAAGTGAGCCTGAAATTTAATCGGGCTGCCACTTTAACCTTGTCGAATGTTCATTCTCTTTCCGCGGTATCTTAATAAAGCAGTTTATATATCCAAATTATAACAGATAATTCAAAGTAAAAACATGTTTTTTTTTTAATTCAAAAAAAAAAAAAAATTAAACCAAAGATGCTAAATCCTCGAAATAAGTCTCAGCCTATATTTCAAGCGTTTTTATCTTAAATCTAAAAATTCAATATTTCAGTTTTTTTTAAGGACGATTTCTTTAAATCAAAATTGTGTTTCTTTACTTTAAGGAAAATTGCCTTAGTTCAAGGCATATGACTTTAACAAAGGGACGCAAATTTTCAAAATGTGTATCTTAAATTTAATAAAAATTTTGAAGCAAAGTCTATAAACGTTATTTTAATTAAAACGTTATTTTAATTAATTAAAACACATGGTGTTTTTAGAAATAATGAGTCGATCTGTCCGTCCGTAAGGATTTTATAAGTGGTAGCCAAGGATCTAAAAATATAAGTAAACTGTTGTTGAAAATCATGAATAGTTTTTGAAGAAATTGAAAAACATAAACATTAATTGTTCCTTTAAAAAATCGCTAGAAAAAAACAAGTAAGTAAAGTCTAAAGTCGGGCGGGGCCGACTATATTACACCCTTCACCCCTATGTAGGCCAAAATTTATGTTACCATCTGAACTACTTCAAATTTGCTGGAAGCTATATAAAGGAGACAATTTTTTTACTTCTACAAAATCTCTATAATTAAAATTTAAATCGGCTAACGCTATCCAGTTAATTAGAGGAAACTTCCATTGAAAATGGGTCTAAAATGTGTAACAGTCTACCATATTTCCCCAACTCTGGTGTACGTATATATGGGAGCTATATATAATCTGAACCGATTTTGACTAAATTTGACATGTATAGTTAGAATAATAATACTGCTATCTATGCGAAATTTCACGTAAATGGGAGTATAACATTGGCCACCCCTGGTCATATGACAGCAAATCGGACGGAATATATATCTTCCGTCCGGAGCCATATCTAAATCTGAACCGATTTCAACCAAATTTGGCACAATTACCGATACTACTAAACGTACTCATTGTGCGAAATTTGAAGCAATTAACGGCAAAACCCTGGATTTTGAGGCCATATAAAGACGAAAGATATATATGGGAGCTATATCTAAATCTGAATTGATCTTGACCATATTTGGCACATACAATAGTATCGTTAAATGTACAGCTTGTGCAAAATTTGAAGTAAGTCAGGGCAAAACTCTGGCTTTTGAGACAATATAAGTCCAAATCGGAGGAAATATATATATATATATATATATATATATATATATATATATATATATATATATATATATATATATATATATATATATATATATATATATATATATATATATATATATATATATATATATATATATATATATATATATATATATATATATATATATATATATATATATATATATATATATATATATATATATATATATATATATATATATATATATATATATATATATATATATATATATATATATATATATATATATATATATATATATATATATATATATATATATATATATATATATATATATATATATATGAGCTATATCTAAATCTGAACCGATTTTAACAAAATTTGACACACTTAACGATACTATTAAACGTACCCCTTGTGCAAAATTTGAAGCAAATCACGGCAAAACTCTAGCTTTTGTGGTCATATAAGTTCAAATCGGACGAAAGATATATATGGGAGCTATATCTAAATTTGAACCGATTTCAATCAAATTTACCAAGCATTGGTAGTATGTCAATTCTACCCTCTGTGCAAAATTTCACGAAGATCGGTAGTAAACTTTGGCCTCTGTGATCATATGAGACTAAATCGGACGAAAGATGATATTTTGCAAGATTTTCGAGATTCATAAAATATTTGGATGTACGGTATTTCAAGAAAATCGGTTGATAAACACGCTAACTATGACCAAATCGGGGATAAATATATATGACAGCTTTATCTAAATCTGAACCGATTTTTTCCAAAACCAATAGCGATTGTCTCTTTCCCCAGAAACGGCCCTATGCCAAATTTGAGGACGATCGGACTTAAATTGCGAGCTGTACTTTGTGCACAAAATTACATAGACGGACATCGCTAAATCAACTCAGAATTTAATTCTAAGCCGATCGGTATACTAAAAGATGGGTCTACGACCACTATTTCTTGGCGTTACATACAAATGCACAAACTTATTATACCCTGTAACACAGTTGTGGTGAAGGGTATAAAGAATACACGTCTTATTTCACTGGTGGCGATGTAAGAGAGAAACTTTATTATTTTTTAGACACTGGAAACATTTACTTCGTTAAATTACATCTTTAAGCCTGAGAAACTGTTCTCTAGTTATATAGTAAGCAAAGCTTATTTTGCAATCACTGAATATATTTCAACCACTAATTCATCAAATCTGTTACAATTAATTCCATGAAATTCAAAATTATTATTATTGAAAAAATTGATGTCATAGAGTAGGTTTTTAACAACGTATTATGGAAATCTAAAAAAATGCAATACAATTTAATTAATTTGTATAACTGGTACTTTTATTTACTGTTGAAGAATTATATGTGAATGAATTTTCTCTACCTGTTTCCATAATTTTTTATTCACGAAATGCGTATTATCTTACTAAGGATATTAAGCAACGTAGACTTTTTCTAAGAATATGTGTATATTCATCATAGAAAAACGAGGTGGAATGACATATCTAACAAATTAGCGTGGCTTTTATATGACTGCCACAAACTCAGGGTTTTCTGCTCGCTATGGTTTCACTTGGTAAGAAAAAAATCATAATCTTGATTACCCAGCTTAGATCACAGGAAGTCTCCTCAAGTATCTATGACACAGAAAACATAATGGCAACATACACATAATCTAAGTTCATGACCTCATGTATATTCAATATAGCAGTGTGAAAGGGCTACTCATCTCATTTCATCATGTCTCTGACCTGCCTGCCCTCCCCCTGGCCCATGTGTGTTATATAGAAACAGCGTTGCCACAATGAATTTTTATTTTGGACCAATATTTGTCCAACATTGGACCAAAATTCGTACCAGGGGACCATTTTTGTTCCTATAGAAAATTTTGTCAAAATTGTATTTCTATAGAAAATTTTGTCAAAATTTTAATTCTATAGAAAATTTTGTAAAAATTTTATTCCTATAGAAAATTTTGTAAAAATTTTATTCCTATAGAAATTTTTCTCAAAATTTTATTTTTATAGACAACTTTTTAAAAATTTTATTTCTATAGAAAATTTTCACAAAATTTTATTTCTACAGAAAATTTTCACAAAATTTTATTTCTACAGAAAATTTTCACAAAATTGTATTAGATAGTCATCGCAAAATTTCATTTCTATATAAAATTTTTACAAAATGTTCTTCCTATAAAAAATTTTTGCATAATTTTGTATGTATATAAAATTTTTTAAAGTTTATTTCTGTACAAAATTTTGGCAAAATTTTATTTCTATAGAAAATGTTGCTAAAATTTTATTCATATAGAAGTTTTTGTCAAAATTCTAAAAAATTTTGAAAAAAAAAATACATATATACATTTTTTTAAAGTTTATTTCTGTACAAAATTTTAGCAAAATTTTATTTCTATAGCAAATAGAAAATGTTGTCAAATTTTTATTTTTATAGAAAATTTTGTAAAAATTTTATTCCTATAGAAATTTTTCTCAAAATTTTATATTTATAGACAATTTTTTAAAAATTTTATTTCTATAGAAAATTTTGTAAAAATTTTATTACTACACTCAAAAAAAAGTGAACTCTCTATTTCACTAAAGCCAATTTAACTTTATGGTAGTTCATGGAATTATTATGTTTGGAGAAAGTTTCATTTACTCTAATAATTTTTTGTGTACGTTAGTTAAATTAACTAAAACCAAGCAAAAAAATATACTCAAATAAAGCATAAAGATGAACTAAATTCGTGTCTTCCACAAAATAGTTCAAAATTTCTTTCAATTTGTAAATTTTACCAAAAATGCGTCCATCATGAACTTCGTATGTCACTAAAGACATTCTTGCAATTTTGAACTCCAAGTTTTTCCTTCAAACTACAAAATTTTCTTTAACAAGTGAAAAAACTTAGTTATGTCTAATAAATTTTCTTGAATTTGTCGAAAAATATTTACTTATTTTTTATGACATCGGCGTGATGCCAACGTTTGTAATACTGTTTAGTTAAAATTTTCTACAAATATTAAAAATTTTCAAAAATTAACCGAAAGTTTTCTTCCTGGTGGGTTCACTGTTTTTTCAGTGTATAGAATATTTTCACAAAATTTTATTTCTACAGAAAATTTTCACAAAATTTCTATAGAAAATTTTCTCAAAATTGTATTTCTATAGATAGTCATCGCAAAATTTTATTTCTATATAAAATTTTTACAAAATTTTTACATAATTTTGTATGTATATAAAATTTGTTTAAAGTTTATTTCTGTACAAAATTTTATTTCTATAGCAAATGTTGTTAAAATTTTATTCATATAGAAGTTTTTGTCAAAATTCTATTTCTATAGAAAATTTTGTCAAAATTTTATTTCTACACAAGTTTTGTCAAAATTTTATTTCAATAGAAAACTTTGAAAAAAAAATACATATATAAAATTTTTTTTAAAGTTTATTTCTGTAAAAATTTTTGGCAAAATTTTATTTCCATAGCAAATGTTGTTAAAATTTTATTCATATAGAAGTTTTTGTCCAAATTCTATTTCTATAGAAAATTTTGTCCAAATTTTATTTCTACATAAATTTTGTCAAAATTTTATTTTTATAGAAAATTTTGAAAAAATACCGATTTGACGAAAATGGACCAAAATCAACCAAATTCCATTTGGTCCGACCATCGGACCAAATTTAAGAATTAGTAATTCTTTGGACCAATTTTGGTCCGATCGGACCAACGTGGCAACCCTTTATAGAATCTCAAATATTCTATTAATACAATTGCGGTGGCATGTTGCTGTAGTGGTGTAAGAGTTGATTATGGATCTGTTACACATTCAAGTGCCTGCGGTAACTGTTACGCACTTATGTTATGTGTGAAGGATTTATACATATTACAGATGTGTGTGTGTGTGTATGTGTTACACTTATGCTCATGTATTGTTATTAGAAGATAACAATATATTTTCATGTTGTCTACTTTATGCTTTCATTCGTTTTCCCAGCGTATACTCGTAATGTACATCTCGTGGTTATTGGGTATTGAAACATATTCCATATTTAAAGTTGAAAATATGAGCATGTAAATATGGCGTTGTAGTCATTTCATGCTAAATGGAATACAAACGATAGAAATAATTTCAGCAAATACAAATGCCCATGCTTCCGTATATGGAATAGCAATTCACAACAATTTATTTTTCTTATAACAAGTAACTTTCTTATAACTTTATTTACGCTTTTGTACACAGAAAAAAAAGTGTCTCGTAAATTTAAGAAGATTTTTACAATAATTTATTACAAGAATTTTCCAGAATTTTAGTTCATTTTTCGTATCTTTAACGAAAATTAACTACTCGAAAGGAAATTTTACTAATTTTAAGTAGCAATCGTTTAGTTCATAGCCTACAAACTACGATGGAAATTTCCTTAAAAATTTTCTTTACTGGTAGTTAAAAATTCTTTCGTCATACTATAAAACTACTTATGAAATGTAAAATACTTTCTAAATAATAAGTGTAATTTACTATAAAGTTTTTTGTATGAGAAAATATTTTTTGACGAAAATTGAACTTGAAAGCGGATAGCAATTTCTTACTGGCAATTCCTATAGTTAATAAAAGTTGGTACAACATTTCTCAATGAAATATTTTTAGTTCACATGTAATTAAATTTATAGACATTTTCGTCAAAAATGGGTAGATATCATTTCATGAAGTTTTTGCTAATTTTAAGTTAAACGTTTCATCGTTCTTATACTGATATGCATTTAAGAGTATTGTTTTTAGAATAAATTGTGGAAAGATGCTATGAACTAATGCATAGTACAGAGATCTTTCTCGTCAAAGTGGAATATGTTTAATGTAAAGATGATGTTACTTGAAATTGTTTGAGAGTGAGAGCATGCAATGCAATAATGAGAAATGGTATCGAGTGATGGGGATGTTGTGCATATCTGAGCGTGGGGTTGTTTTTAATTTTGTTCTTTCAGTGGTTTGTGTGTGTGTGTTTATCAAAGACCATTAATAAAGAAGACGTGAATTGGGCTTTGATAGTGTTAGTAATAGAAAACGGAGATTAATATCATACTTGTTGGAAAAGCGCTCCGAACTTACTGGTTTGATGCAGACAATTTTTATTTAGCTATTTTCTCCAACATTTCACGCAAATTTCTGTGTCGGTTGCACTAAATTATTAATAAAATGTTTCACAAAGTGTTTTTGTTCGTTTAAGAGTTAAAAAAATTGCTAAAATAAGCGAATTAAGTTTTGTTACGAATGCAAAATGAAAAGAGAAACCGAAAAAAAGTTGCAACGTCTCATGGAACATGTATGGTATTAATCTCTGTTTTTTCAAGAAAAAGAGGAAGAGCAAGCTTATCTCACGTCTTCTTTATTAATGGTCTTTGGTGTTTATTATTTGCGAATGGTTTATTTGTCTGGACGAGGTGTTGTTTTCAATGAAGGCACATGTGTTTTTGTTGTTGTAGAAATGTTTTGGTTTTGCTTGGTTTTGTTTGGCATGCTTCAGTTGTATAGTTGGCGTTGGCGTGGGCTGTTGCACCTTTTTAGCAAGTATGTAACAAGGGAATATAAAGGTATGGAATATTTTGGTTTTTTTAGACATATATTGGTGTTTGTTTATTAAAACTTTGAAATGAAAATTATTAATATTTTAGCGATGAGATGTACGATGGCGAAGTGATGATCGGTAGCTTAGAAAAAAATTAGGAATGTTCAATATTTAGGAAAAAATGCTGAAATGGAAAGTATATTGAAATTGTTTTATCTAATGTAATTTTTATTATTCAATGTAAAAAATAAATATTCAATTTCAGAGTAACTCCAGATGAATTTGGAAAATTGTTTGTTACACCTCAGCGTATAGTTTAATGATAAATAGGTAAGAGTTCTTTTTCAATGTGGTTTTCTTTTAAAAAATAATATTCTTTATGTATATTATTATTTGCTAATTATTATTATTATTTTTTTTAACGAGTTTCATGTTTTTCTTTGTTGTAAAAAAAATATCTAAGTTAAGAGCAACCCCAGATGGATTCGGGCAAATTTTTATATTTCTCCTCAGCGTATAATTTAATAGAGAAGTGGTAAGTTTTCTTTTAAAAATTGGCTTTCTTCTCACTAGAATATTGTCAAAAATTACAGGTTTTAATACCTTATTTTAGTATTACTTTAATCAAATATTTTTGGAAAATTTTTGTTACACCTCAGAATTTAGTTTAATCATAAATTGGTAAGAATTCTTTTTAAAATGTGGTTTTCTTTTAAAAAGGATATTTTTTATTTATATCATTATTTGCTAATTATTATTATTTTTTTTTTAACTAGTTTAATGTTTTTCTTTGTTATAAAAAAATATTTAATTTCAGAGCAACCCCAAGATGGATTCGGGCATATTTTTATATTCCTCCACAGCGTATAATTTAATAGAGAAGTGGTAAATTTTCTTTTAAAATTTGGCTTTCTTTTCACTAGAATATTTAAATTTTTATGACCTTTTTATTATCAAAATTACATGTTTTTAATACCTTATTTTAGTATTACAATAATCAAATATTTTTGGAAACAAATTTAATATTTTTATTGTAAAAAACAAATATTTAATTTCAGAATAACAATTTGGAAACATTTTTATGAATTGGTAGGCTTTCTTTAACATTCTTTTAACCAGAATATTTAGTTTTTTTATGCATATTATTTCTTAAATTAGATTTTTTGGAAACCAATTTAATGTTTTCTATTTAATGTAAAAAATAAATATTTAATTTCAGAGTATCCCCAAATGAATTTCGATAACTTTTTAACCTCAGCGTACAATTTAATAGAGAATTGGTAAGTTTTATATTAAAACTTTGGCTTTCTTTTGACAAGAATATTTATTGTATTATGTCCTTCACTTCGATAACAACACAGTTTTATGAGTTAATATATTACTTAATTCATTATTTCTCTAATTGTTTCAGGTACAAACTTTATGAGGTACGTTTATCTAAGAAAAGTTGAATTCCTTACACCATTTAATAAAATGCCCCCAAATATGGTAAGTTACAAGCTAATTTAAAGAGATTAAAAAATATATTTTATTACATGTTAATTTTTAACAATTTTCATTATTCCTTCCATTTTTTTCAGCAAGATATGTGAATATACTAACGATGAATAAAAAACTAAGGAAAAGTCAAAATGTCCAAATAGCGAGTTAAAATAAACTATTTTCTTTTTCCACGTGGTCATAATTTTTATTGTATTGTATTAAGAACTTTCATCATAAGTTTTTATAATAAAGTACTTTTGCTTAAAGTTTAATTTTATTGTATGAACATTTTCATAATAGTAAAACGGTTTGTTGTTCCTTTAACTATTTAATTTCTCTGTACTGTGGAATTATTGATTTAAAAGTAGTTCAGTCGTCGATATTTTAAAGAGACTGTTAACTATTTTTTATTATCGGGTTTCCCAAAAAATAAGCAATTAAACCAAAATAATACTGACTTTTTAACTTGGTAGGGGTATATAAATCTTATGGTGTGGTAAAAATGAACTAAAATACAATGTTATAGATTAACTAAAATTTAAGAGAATTATAAACTAGACAAGTTGAAAAAAATCTTAAGGGCTAAATCATGGTCAATATTACTACAGTTTAGTTCATTTTGCAATGGAAAAGGGTTCACTGTTTTTTCAGTGTACGTTACTAAAATACATAGATAAAATACATAAAATTTGTGTCAAAAGAAAACTTTGTTGTCTAAAATTTCGTTCCTCAGAAAAGAAAACACTTCTTTCAGGGTATAGCAGGCGCACTGATCATGAAAATTGCTTGAAACTGAAAATAAAATTTCCAGATTTTACTCATCGTATTCATTTAAATAATGGCGGATCTACATCTACAGATTTAAGATTTCAAATCAAGGCATTATTTCATCATATACACTATATGTTTATGATTTCTCAAAAACTCAACCAAAATTGGTTCTCATAAATTCAGAATCTGATCTGGTCTTCATAGGTAGAATCTTTAAATTTTTTCTTCGGGAAGCGTACTGGTTGAACTGATTTGCTTGGGAGAAGATATTATCAAGTAACCCACTACGACGGAGAGTTTTCAAAGTAAACTATTATATTTGATTCATGGTGGCGGGTATCTAAGATTCGGCCCGGCCGAACTTACTGCTGTATATACTTGTTTTGTTTCAAATAGGTTAGAAACAGAGTAAGGATTAATAAAAGTGTACAATTTATTTAAATTTTGTCAAAAATATGCTAAATGCATTCTATAAAAATTGCGAATTTTTTGAAATATTTGAGGTCAAAAGCTTCGAACAAAGGTTAGAATGCATTAAACAAAATTATAAAAAATTATTTTTTTTTGGCAAAATATCAATTTTTTTTTTAAATTTACATCCAAAACACTGAATTCGGAGCACACCTTAAGAAGTGAAGCAAATGTAGCGCTACGGCTGTGGAAATGGTGGACATCCGTCATATAAAAAACCCATGTTAAATTAATCGCTTCTGTGCCAATTTTTCATCACTTCCGGATTCAAAAAGCACATTTTCACTACTTTTTTGGCGACGCTTTTTTTGCTGGGATTCTATGGACATCAGCGATCTTCCTAATCTTAATCTCTTTTGAAGCATTGTACTTCTCACTTCATTTTTAATTCTTTTTAGTTTGGAGAAGGAACTTTCCCCACTGCAGGTAGTAACCATCATGCTTAAAAAAATTCTGATTGCGATTTCTACATTTGGAAATGTGTCGTCAATGTTGTTTTCTTTGGAGAGTTTTAACATAGAATTAGTTCCCTCATTTTCACTATCCATAATTTTCAAGTATTCTGTTAAGTGCAAACATTCTATTTCTAACTCTTTCTCATTAACATCTACATAATAACATTCAGCAATCTGGCAGGAGCTAGGGGCCCTTATTTATAGCGGGGCCCTGGGCACGTGCCCAGAGTGCCCTGTGGGAAAGACGGGCCTGAATACGATATAGTATTGTCCTTGTTTATTAGAACTGTAATCGGCGAGGCATAGAACATACCAAGTTTTTCGGAGTTGCCATATCGATTTTTCCCAATCCACCGTAATTGCAGACTTCAGTTCTTTGGGTGTTGTATATTGCTTGGACTTCGCAAATACCTTAGCGGAGAATATGCCCCAGAGATCATCTATACACGCAAAGAAAAAAAACGTTTGGAAAACGTGTACCGAAAACGTTTTTCTTTTGTTAGAGTTTTTTGAATTGCTTCGAAAATTTTAAACTTTTACCACCAAAAAAATTCGTTTGTTACAAAGTTTTTATTTTTTAAATAAAAAAAGTTATTTTTGAAACAACAACAGAGTCCATTTCGTTTATATCAAACACTGTTCTTTTCTGACTTTTGGTCTTTAATAAAACACATTTTACAGTTCAAAATTTAATATAGTACAATGTAATGTTGAACATTTTTTCGGAATCTTCCGAACATATGTGGAATGTATGTAAAAAAAAAAAAAAAAAAAAAAAAAAAAACCCTTTGGTCGAAGTAGGGATCGAACCCACGACCCTTGGCATGAGAGTCAGACGTAGCAACCACTGCTCCACGGTGCCAAACTAAATGTTTGTTTCTGTTAAATAAACTTTGTTTATTCAGTTCGTGGGCGCCGCAAGCTATGCTATATAAATATAACTTATATGGATAATTATCTATTGATGACCATAACAGGTACATAGCTCAGTGGTTAGTGTGTTGGCTTACAAAGTGCATGGTCCGCGGTTCGATTCTCCGTCCAGGCGAAAGGTAAAAAAATTTTTAAAATTTATAAATTCGTATAATTTCTTCTACATTGTTGGTATTACAGGAAAAGGTGTTAAGAACTAAAAAACTCGTGGATGTGAGAAAGATGTGAGGGAAAATGCAATTAGCAAGAAAAAATTTTTTTTAGTTAGTCTTTATGAAATTGTTGTTACATCCTGGAAACGAATAAATGTTTATCACAAAAAGTATATACTTTTCTTCCAAATACACTTCCTTACAGCGAAAAGCAAATAAGAAACGAACTTTGTTTGTCTAAAATTTCGTTTGGGAGGAAAGAATTATTTTTTTGCGTGTAGGATTTAGATCGGGACTTAGCGCTGGCCAGTCTACTAAAGGTATATCACGCGACTTAAACAAGTTTTTTTTGTGAGGCGTGCAACATGGATGGGAGCATTATCTTGTTGGAAAGTCCAAACTTCACCATATAACTCATATGCAAAATCTATTAAATTGTACTCCAATAAATCGACATATATCTCTGCGTTCATTTTAGTGGGGACAAAACATATGTTAGATTTTCCTCGTGCTCCAAAAGCTGTCCATACCATAGGAGATCGACCCCTGTGGGTGCGTTTATATCAAGTTTGACGAGGGTACCGAAAATCTCGCCAATATTTGTGATGGCCATCAGGACCATTTCGTCGCTAAATATAACCGTTTCGAACTCTTCGTCCAAAAACTTGTATTTTTCAGCAAAAAAAAAAAAAAAATACGAACAGTTTTATGGTGTTGTGTTAACTGCGGTTTATGAATTTTATTTTCGTATTTTAGTCCTATATCGTGCTTGATAATTTGCTGAATTCGTTGCCTAGACACATTCAGACCCAATTCTACTTTTATTTCTCTGCAGCTCATATTTTCATTGGAATGCGCCCACTGCGTTTACCACAACCATAGTTTGTGGGATTTTTTTAAAAAAATTGCTAATCGTATTGCGCTGTCGATTTGTCGCCGATGTAATTTCTAAAATTTTTTTGCCAGCTAGGTCCATTCCAATAATTGAATTGGTGTCGAATTGGTGTCTAGCAACAAAATCGCTAATGATAAGCATAGCATAGAGGGTGATAAACATCGTTAAAAAGTAAAAATTTAAGTACCGTTATTTTCGTCCAAAAGAGAAATGGAACAATTTTTGCACATATATTTATTTTACAGAGGTACACCCATAGAAGAAATCATGAACGGCGTGCTCATTTCAAAACGATTCGTTCATGAAAGTGAATCAACACACATGTGGTGTCAAACTGAGAACAGGCGGTGTCAATCTGACAACGATAAAATGACACCATGCGTTGTCAAAACAACAACCGGCGTTCATGATCTGAAAACGTTATGGTTACGACTTTATAAACCAAATTAAAAAAAAAAACAAGTAAGTAAATTCTAAAGTCGGGCGGAGCCGACTATATTATACCCTTCACCCCTATGTAAGCCAAAATTTGTGTTACCATCTCAACTAAAGGGTGATTCTTTTGAGGTTAGGATTATCATGCATTAGTATTTGACAGATCACGTGGGATTTCAGACATGGTGTCAAAGAGGAAGATGCTCAGTATGCTTTGACATTTCATCATGAATAGACTTACGATCTGCCACAACGTCGAATTTTCAGTGAATGGGCCCTAGAAAAGTTGGCAGAAAATCCGCTTTTTTATCGGCAAATTTTGTTCAGCGATGAGGCTCATTTCTGGTTAAATGGCTACGTAAATAAGCAAAATTGCCGCATTTGGAGTGAAGAGCAACCAGAAGCCGTTCAAGAACTGCCCATGCATCCCGAAAAATGCACTGTTTGGTGTGGTTTGTACGCTGGTGGAATCATTGGACCGTATTTTTTCAAAGATGCTGTTGGACGCAACGTTACGGTGAATGGCGATCGCTATCGTTCGATGCTAACAAACTTTTTGTTGCCAAAAATGGAAGAACTGAACTTGGTTTCAACAAGATGGCGCTACATGCCACACAGCTCGCGATTCTATGGCCATTTTGAGGGAAAACTTCGGAGAACAATTCATCTCAAGAAATGGACCGGTAAGTTGGCCACCAAGATCATGCGATTTGACGCCTTTAGACTATTTTTTGTGGGGCTACGTCAAGTCTAAAGTCTACAGAAATAAGCCAGCAACTATTCCAGCTTTGGAAGACAACATTTCCGAAGAAATTCGGGCTATTCCGGCCGAAATGCTCGAAAAAGTTGCCCAAAATTGGACTTTCCGAATGGACCACCTAAGACGCAGCCGCGGTCAACATTTAAATGAAATTATCTTCAAAAAGTAAATGTCATGGACCAATCTAACGTTTCAAATAAAGAACCGATGAGATTTTGCAAATTTTATGCGTTTTTTTTTTTTAAAAAAAGTTATCAAGCTCTTAACAAATCACCCTTTACTTCACATTTGCTGGAAGCTATATAAAGGAGACAATTTTTTACTTCTACAAAATCTCTGAAATTAAAATTTTAATCGGCTAACGCTATCCAGTTAATTGTAGGAAACTTCCATTGAAAATGGGTCTAAAATGTGTAACAGTCTGCCATATTTCCCCAACTCTGGTGTACGTATATATGGGAGCTATATATAATCTGAACCGATTTTGACATCTATAGTTAGAATAATAATTCTGCTATCTATGCGGAATTTCACGCAAATGGGAGTATAACTTTGGCCCCCCTGGTCATATGAGTGCAAATCGGACGGAAGATATATATGGGAGCCATATCTAAATTTGAACCGATTTCAACCAAATTTGGCACAATTACCGATACAACTAAACGTACTCCTTGTTCGAAATTTGAAGCAAATCGCGGCAAAACCCTGGATTTTGAGGCCATATAAGTTCAAATCGGACGAAAGTTATATATGGGAGCTATATCTAAATTTGAACCGATTTCAATCAAATTTACCAAGCATTGGTAGAATGTCAATTCTACCCTCTGTGCAAAATTTCACGAAGATCGGTAGTAAACTTTGGGATCTGTGGTCATATGAGTCTAAATCGGACGAAAGATATATATGGGAATTATATCTAAATCTGAACCGATTTGGCTGATATTTTGCAAGATCTTCGAGATTCATAAAATATTTAGATGTACGGTATTTCAAGAAAATCGGTTGTGAAACACGCTAACTATGACCATATCGGGGATAAAGATATATGAACCGATTTTTTCCAAAACCAATAGCGATTGTCTCCGTCCCACGAAACGGCCCTATGCCAAATTTGAGGACGATCGGACTTAAATTGCGAGCTGTACTTTGTGCACAAAATTATATATATAGACAGACGGACGGACTGACAGACAGACAGACAGACGGACATCGCAAAATCGACTCGGAATCTAATTCTAAGCCGATCGGTATACTAAAATATGGGTCTATGACCACTATTTCTTGGCGTTACATACAAATGCACAAACTTATTATAACCTGTACCACAGTAGTGGTGAAGGGTATAAAAAAGGATTTCCGCTAGCGTGACTCGAACCTGTGTTTTCTGCACCATACGCATTAACAGTCGCCTTAGCACATTATACCACAGAGGGAGTTGCCATAATAACATCTAACGATTATTTTAAGACGTTTCATGGCCAAAGAAAAACGAATGCCGTTCATGAAATCGTGAAATTGTGAACATTCCGTTTTGATTTTTTGTGAACGTTTCCGTTTCATTTTGTCACCGTCCGTTCACGACTATGGAACGTATTATTTCTGTTTATGTAATACTTGCCGATGGCAAAGTATTTTAAAACTCCTTAACATCGTCTTCTTAATTGGAAGTTAGTCCAAACGGGGTATATATTTGGCAAAAGAGGCAGATTAAAAATCTATATAATTCAGTGCTTGACCGGTATGAAGTTTTGCGCGATAAAATAGAGGCAGAAGTGAAATACTAACCCAACGTACCAAATTTCAGCCGAATCGAATGAAATTTGCCAAGAAATTTGTTCTTCCCAGAGGCTCTCGAGGTCAAATCTGGGTATCGGTTTATAGGGGGCTATATATAATTATGAACCGATATGAACCATTTTTTGCAGGGTTGTTAGAGACTATATACTAATATAACGTCCAAAATATTAACCGAATCAGACGAAATTTGCTCCTCCAAGAGACTCCGTAGGTAAAATCTGGGAATCGGCTTATATAGGGGCTATATATAATTATGGACCTATATGGATAAATTTTTTGCATGGTTGTTTGTGGCCATATACTTTCACAACACAGAAAATTTCAACCGAATCGTATGAAATTTTCTCCTCCAAGAGGCTCCTAAAGCCAAATCTGGGAATTGGTTTATATGGGGGCTATATATAATTAGGGACCGATACGGACCAATTTTTGCATGGTTGTTAGAGACCATATACTAATATAACGTCCCAAATTTTAACCGAATCGGATTAAATTTGCTCCTCCATGAGGCTTTGGAGGTCAAATCTGGGGATCGGCTTATATAGGTGCTATATATAACTATGGACCTATATGCACTAATTTTAGCATGAATGTTAGAGACCATATACTAACACCACGTACCAAATTTCAAACGGATTGGATGAAATTTGCTCCTCCAAGTTAGAGGTCATATACTAACTTCACGTACCAAATTTTACCCCGATCGGATGAAATTTGCTCCTCCAAGAGGCTCCTAAAGCCAAATCTGGGAATCGGTTTATATGGGAGCTGTATATAATAAGGGACCGATACGGACCAATTTTTGCATGGTTGTTAGAGGCCATATACTAATATAACGCACAAAATTTTAACCGAATCGGACGAAATTTGTTCCGCCATGAGGCTCCGGAGGTCAAATCTGGGGATCGGTTTATATGGGGGCTATATATAATTATGGACCTATATGGACTAATTTTAGCAGGAATGTTAGAGACCATTTACTAACACCACGTACCAAATTTCAACCGGATCGGATGAAATTTGCTCCTCCAAGAGGATCCGCAAGCAAAATCCGACCTACATTAATAACAACTACTTTCAAGTTTCAAGTCGATAGCTTTTTTGGTTCCGAAGTTAGCGTGATTTCCACAGACAGACGGATATAGCTAGATCAACTCAGAATTTCACCACCTAGAATATATATACTTTATGGGGTCTTAGACCAATATTTCGATGTGTTACAAACGGAATGACAAAGTGGAGGGTATAAAAATATACAAGTAAAATTTAAATAAAAACTCCTTAGTATGTTTTTTTTTTTCATAGTACATATATAGATCCTACCATATTGTCACGCTATCCGTCCACACTATAAAATTATGAAAAGATCACTACATAAAATATGGGATCTAATCCCCTATATCTTTTTTAAACAGATGAATTTTGTATATCCTGCGTTTGCTAAGATTTTATTCTTGGATCGCAATTTCCATTAAAATTATATTTCGTTTAAATTATAAGGGCATAGCTCGTATCTTTCATAACATGGCAATCTGCTACATCATATAGCTCCATACTCCATACACATGACACTCCAACAAAGGGGTATGTAATAATAATAAAGTTGACAACATTTATATGTAAATTGCAAACAGGAAAAGTTGATCTATATTTTTGATTGCATTGCTTACAAATGCTGCTACAAGCATAGAAAAGGAAGTGTTTACGCATTCCAGGAAATATGAGATTTTATGGGGTGTAAACAATAACAACCAAACAAATTATTTTAACGACAAACTGGAAAAATATGAAGTCTTGTGAATTGTGGCATTTGAGATACAAAAGAGAGAGACACAAGAGCCAACCAAGAGATTTTAAAAGCCAACAAGAAATACAAGGAAGAAGAAATTCTCCAAATTAATATGTAAAACTTTCATATATTGCGTTTCCATATTTGAAAGGAGAACTCTCGTATGGTAGATTTATTCCTAGAGTAAATCTTATCATAAAAAAAACAAACAAAAAGAGAACAAACACAGTTAAGATATTAAGGATATTACAAAAGACAAACTCTCAAGGATAAATTGAAGTATATAAGAAAATAAACATAAACCTAATAAATTCTATATGTGTCTCTGTACTACATCGTTACTTGTGACACAAAACAGAAATATTAACCACAAAAATTATGGTTCATGGAAAAGTATCTGAAGCAAACAAACACATATTCATATACTCATCATCATTGGAGGAGACAGATGTTGTGAAAATTATCCTTATGAACCCAAGTAATATGTATGTGGTATTGTGACAAGAACAATCATGTTAATATGAGTTAATATTCAACATATGGGTGAGTAGATAAAAACCATATCACATTGTGAAACCATGGAAATTCATCAACAATGAGGACTGTTTCTTTGCTGCTGAAACAATTGTTGTCATTTGCAATGCCTTTATTGTGCATTTGATTGCTAACGATATTATTTAGACTAGGTCAGGTCAAACTTATGGCGATTTCAATTTTATTTAAAAGTGCAACATATTCGGAACTGTTTGCTTCGGTTAACATAGGGTCAGTAATTTCTAGATTTTTAGAAATTGTGTAATGGACATTTGAGGTTATAAATTTAATATTAGAATTGCAATTGATACCGTCTATAAAATTTTTATGGGTGAATACATAAAAACAATAAGACAATGTGAAACCATGGAAATTCGACAACATTGAGCATTAGGTTAGGTTAGGTTAAGTGGCAGCCCGATGTATCAGGCTCACTTAGACTATTCTGTCCATTGTGATACCACATTGGTGAACTTCTCTCTTATCACTGAGTGCTGCCCGATTCCATGTTAAGCTCAACACTCAGAGAAGAGTGAACCCATTAGCGATTTATTTTTAACTCGCTAATTAATATTGAACTTCGTATGTCGCTAAAGAAGCATGTACCCATAGTAAGTTCAACATTTTCCTATACGTTAGTAATTTGTTTTAACTTTTGTCAAGTTCAAATTTAACTGTTCAGAAGTAAAAAATTAACTAAATAAAAAATTTTTATAAACGGAAAAATGTAGGTGCTGTATTTCCTAGACCAACTGGTGACTTGGAGTAAGGAGACCTCAAGGGGGAGGATCCCCATTTCTAAATATCATATTATATTTAGTACAAACCACTTACTCTTCTTTAGTACAAATCCTTTAGTACCAACCTATATAGTACCAACCTTCAAATGATTCGTGTCAAAATTTGATGTCTGTTTGTGAGATAGAGCGTCTTTTGTGAAGCAACTTTTGTTATTGTGAAAAAAATGGAAAAAAGGAATTTCGTGTTTTGATAAAATACTGTTTTCTGAAGGGAAAAAATACGGTGGAAGCAAAAACTTGCCTGTATAATGAGTTTCCGGACTCTGCCCCAGGGAAATCAACAATAATTGATTGGTATGCAAAATTCAAGCGTGATGAAATGAGCACCGAGGTGAACGCAGTGGACGCCCGAAAGAGGTTGTTACCGACGAAAACATCAAAAAAATCCACAAAATGATTTTGAATGACCGTAAAATGAAGTTGATCGAGATAGCAGAGGCCTTAAAGATATCAAAGGAACGTGGTGGTCATATCATTCATCAATATTTGGATATGCGGAAGCTCTGTGCAAAATGGGTGCCGCGCGAGCTCACACTTGACCAAAAACAACGTGTTGATGATGCTGAGCGCTGTTTGCAGCTGTTAACTCGTAATACACACGAGTTTTTCCGTCGATATGTGAAAATGGATGAAACGTGGCTCCATCACTACACTCCTGAGTCCAATCGACAGTCGGCTGAGTGGACAGCGACCGGTGAACCGTCTCCGAAGCGTGGAAAGACTCAAAAGTCCGCTGGCAAAGTAATGGACTCTGATTTTTTGGGATGCGCATGGAATAATTTTTATCGATTATCTTGAGAAGGGAAAAACCATCAACAGTGACTATTATATGGCGTTATTGGAGCGTTTGAAGGTCGAAATCGCCACAAAACGGCCCCATATGAAGAAGAAAAAAGTGTTATTCCACCAAGACAACACACCCTGCCGCAAGTCATTCAGAACGATAGCAAAAATTCATGAAATGGGCTTCGAATGGCTTCCCCACCTACCGTATTCTCCAGATCTGGCCCGCAGAGACTTTTTCTTGGTCTCAGACCTCAAAATGATGCTCGCAGGGAAAAATTTTGGCCGCAATGAAGAGGTGATCGCCGAAACTGAGGCCTATTTTGAGGCAAAACCAAAGGAGTACTACCAAAATGATATCAAAAAACTGGAAGGTCGTTATAATCGTAGTATCGCTCTTGAAGGGAGCTATGTTGAATAATAGAAGCGAATTTTGACAAAAAAAAAAATGTGTTTTTCTTTGTTAGACTGGGGACTTATCAGCCAATCTGTTATACTTATGGGGGTTTAGACCAATATGTCGATGTTTTACAAACGGAATGACAATGTTAATATAGCCCCATCCTTTGGTGGAGGGTATAAAAATTATGAATTAATTGAAACTTCCTAAAAAATATTTGAAAAGTGTACTGATTCGTACTATAAAATATTAAGTAGTAGTATTCAAAATGTCTTTACGTAAAGTAATAGTCGAAATGTTAAAAAAAAAAAACACAAATACTTTTTTAAAGTTTTTCCTTATTTTTCGATGAAATCAGAAATACTGAAATAGCTTTATACCCCATTCACATTAGGCTCGAAATCTACTAAAAGTAGATTTGAAATCCATTTTTTATAAAGCAAATGACAGTTGAAATCTAGTTAAAGTGGATTTTAGAAGTGTAATGTGAATGAGGTATTACATCTGAAGAACATATGAGAAATTAATGCAGGAAATGCTTAAAATGACTTCCGCTCTATGACTATCCCATGTAAAATCCATAGCTTCTGAGCCAAATTTGGACAAAGAACATTTCATAGTTTTTTTGGCTGCGTTTTTATACCATACGCCACACTGTGGAAGAGGGTATTATAAGTTAGTGCATATGTTTGCAACACCCACAAGGAGACGAGATAGACACATGGTGTCTTTGGCAAAAATGCTCAGGGTGGGCTCCTGAGCCGTTATAGCCATGTCCGTCTGTCCGTGAACACATTTTTGTAATCAAAGTCTAGGTCGCAGTTTTAGTCCAATCAACTTCAAATTTGGCACAAGTATGTGTTTTGGCTCAGAATAGAGCCCTATTTTGGAAGAAATCGGTTCAGATTTAGATATAGCTCCCATATATATATTACGCCCGATATGGACTTATATGGCCCCAGAAGCCAGAGTTTTACCTAATTTGCTTAAAATTTTGCACAAGAAGAACAATTAGTACTATAGTCAAGTGTGCCAAATTCTTTTGAAATCGGTTCAGATTTAGATATAGCTCCCATATATGGAATATGGACTAATACGGTCCCAGAAGCCAGAGTTTTACTCCAATTTGGTTGAAATTTTGCACTAGGAGTACAATTAGTAGTGTAGCCAATTGTACCAAATTTTATTGAAATCGGTTCAGATGTAGATATAGCTCCCAAATATATCGTTAGCATTATAGCTATGCGTGCCAAATTTGGTTGAAATCGGTTCAGATTTAGATATAGCTCCCATATATAGCTTTCGCCCGATTTACACTCATATGACCACAGAGGCCAATTTTTTGCTCCGATTTAGTTGAAATTTTGCACAGGGAGTAGAATTATCATTGTAGCTATGCGTGCCAAATTTTGTTGAAATCAGTTCAGATTTAGATATAGCTCCCTAATATATGTTTTTCTGATTTCGACAAAAATGCTCAAAATACCAACATTTTCCTTGTAAAATCGCCACTGCTTAGTCGAAAAGTTGTAAAAATTACTATAATTCTCCTAAACTTGTAATACATATATATAGGGCGATAATACATAAATAAACTTTTTCGAAGTTTCCTTAAACTTGCTTCAGATTTAAATGTTACCCATATTTATACCCTTCACCACTTCTGTGGTACAGGGTATAATAAGTTTGTGCATTTGTATGTAACGCCAAGGAATAGTGGTCATAGACCCATCTTTTAGTATACCGATCGGCTTAGAATTAAATTCTGAGTCGATTTAGCGATGTCCGTCTGTCTGTCTGTCTGTCTGTCTGTCTGTCTGTCTGTCTGTCTGTCCGTCTGTCTGTCCGTCTGTCTGTATATGTAATTTTGTGCACAAAGTACAGCTCGCAATTTAAGTCCGACCGTCCTCAAATTTGGCATAGGGCCGTTTCTTGGGACAGAGACAATCGCTATTGGTTTAGGAAAAAATCGGTTCAGATTTAGATATAGCTGCCATATATATTTATCCCCGATGTGGTCATAGTTAGCGTGTTTATCAACCGATTTTCTTGAAATACCGTACATCCAAATATTTTATGGTTCTCGAAAATCTTGCAAAATATCAGCTAAATCGGTTCAGATTTAGATATAGCTCCCATATATATCTTTCGTCCGATTTAGACTCATATGACCACAGAGGCCAAAGTTTACTACCGATCTTCGTGAAATTTTGCAGAGAGGGTAGAATTGACATTCTACCAATGCTTGGTAAATTTGATTGGAATCGGTTCAAATTTAGATATAGCTCCCATATATATCTTTCGTCCGATTTGAACTTATATAGCCACAAAATCCAGAGTTTTGTCGTGATTTGCTTCAAATTTTGCACAAGGGGTACGTTTAATAGTATCGTTAAGTGAGTCAAATTTTGTTAAAATCGGTTCAGATTTGGATATAGCTCACATATATATCTTTCGCCCGATTTGGACTTATATGGTCTCAAAAGCCAGAGTTTTGCCCTGACTTACTTCAAATTTTGAACAAGCGGTACTTTTAACGATACTATTGTATGTGCCAAATATGGTCAAAATCGATTCAGATTTAGATATAGCTCCCATATATATATTTCGTTCGATTTGAACTTATATGGCCTCAAAATCTAGGGTTTTGCCGTGATTTGCTTGAAATTTCGCACAAGGAGTACGTTTAGTAGTATAGGTAATTGTGGCAAATTTGGTCGAAATCGGTTCAGATTTAGATATGGCTCCCATATATATCTCCCGTCCGATTTGCACTCATATGACCAGGGGGCCAAAGTTATACTGCCATTTACGTCAAATTTCGCATAGATAGCAGAATTATTATTCTAACTATGCATGTCAAATTTAGTCAAAATTGGTTCAGATTGTATATAGCTCCCATATATACGTACACCAGAGTTGGGGAAATATGGTAGACTGTTTCATATTTTAGACCCATTTTCAATGGGATTTTCCTTCAATTGACTGGATAGTTTCCTCAGAGTACAAATATAGCCAAAATTCTCACACTCTACACAAATTTCTGTGATGATTTCCCCATATCATAGCCATATCCTACACACTGCAATGCCAAAATTTCCACAGAACGGATGAATTGTAAATAAGGCTCCAAATCGCCCGACTAGACCAAATAATATATCACAGCCCACAATTGACCACATATCTTGGCGAGATCTAACCAATATCCTTGTAAAATCGCCACTGCTGAGTAGCAAAAATTGTAAATATTACTCTAATTGTCCTATATCTCGAATACATATGTATCGCCTGAAAAATCATAAATCTCTTTTGTACAATTGCATTAAAATTTCTCTCGCTTCATATTTCCCATAGTTTTTACTAACATTGTGTTTCATCCTAGGGCATTAGCCGATTTAAATTTTAATTCTAGAGTTTTTGTAGAAGTACAAAAATTGTTTCCATTAAAAGGATTTGTATCTGGAAATGCAAACTTTTATATAGCTCCCAGCAAATTTTAAGTAGTTGAGATGGTAACACAAATGTTTGTCTACATAGTGTTGAAGGGTATAATATAGTCGGCTCCGCCCGACTTTAGACTTTACTTACTTGTTTTTTACTAACATTGTGTTCCACCCTAGTGCAGTAGCCGACTTACATTTTGAGTCTATAGATTTTGTAGAAGTCTATCAAATTCTCTCCAGATCGAGTGATATTTAAATGTATGTATTTGGGACAAACCTTTATATATAGCCCCCAACACATTTGACGGATGTGATATGGTGTCGAAAATTTAGATCTACAAAGTGGTGCAGGGTATAATATAGTCGGCCCCGCCCGACTTTAGACTTTCCTTACTTGTTTTAGTTTAATTCCGAGACAGTTTCTTAAAACGTTTCTTTGATTTTTTGTTAGCCCTATCTTTGGCTTGGAATTAATACTAAAATCCTTAAGAGAAAGTTAAGATCTGTGGATCCAAGTACACAGAAAAAAATTTCACGAAAATTTTTCCAATAAAAATCTTAATTGAGTTTTAAAAAATATTTAATTAAAAATTTGATTGATTCAACAAATTAACTGAAACAAAAATCAATCACACAAATTAATAGTATCAATTAATTTTTTAATTGGATCAATTAATTTTTTAATTGACTGTCAATTAATTTTTTAATTAATACTATCATTTCTGTGATTGAAGACATTTCAATTAAAAACTTAATTGGATCAATTAATTTCCTGATAGAATCAGAAAAAAAAAATTTTGTGTAAACTTTTTTATGAGTGCATATAGACGACTGGCAACCTAGCAATTTACCTAATAATGGCAGAGTTAATATTTTACCTAATCTCATTGTGAAAGTGATATATCTCGTCTTCCAAAAGAATCTTTCTCTAAACCAGCATTCTTAACAATATTCACCAAGTACAAACTCTTTGAAATTTTGTCACAGAAAGTGTGTAATATTTTATCCAGAATGTTTTTACATTTATGTACATTTTTTTGCATGTCTCTTTTTTATCAAATTTGACCACAAATTCTCTAACTCTAAGATTACCTGCAAGTAGTAGATCCTTAAAGCATGTGACATATGGTAAATGGTCATCCATTTCTTTAGCAAATGAGTTGAATTTTTTAGGAGATGCCTTTATGTTTGGTCTTACGCTATTGTTGTACTTAAAATTTGGGTTACATACTTTACACACTAAATCACATGCGCTCAATTTAAAAGGGTCTTACATGCCGGTCCATTAACCTAATCTCAAAGGGGCTATCAACAATAGACCGCATAGACGTAGAAAGTAAAAAAAATAACAGGCAAAAAAACATAAATGCATACTAAAGAACATGACCAAATGACAGAGGAGCAGAATATGCACACATCCACACATATAAGCACTGTGTGAGTAGGACATCAAAGGATGTACATAAGGATATCCATAGAGGGATAATAAGACAATGGTTGGGCATAACCAGCTGTGCCTATATTAAATTATACTATTATTATTATTTTACACTAAAAAAAAGTGAACTCTCTGTTTCACAAAAGCCAATTTAACTTTATTTTACTTCATGGAATTATTTACTTCAGTTTATTTACATTTTCGATTTTAATCTCTCGACAAACACATACTAAAATATTCTGACACATATACACATATATCCTCCAATATTACCAGTCTACCAATATCGGTATATATTGCAAAAAAGTTATTGAAATTCAATGTTTTTATTTGTTCTTACGACTTTTTTAAACCGAGTAAAATTACCAAAAATGTAATGACTTGAGAAAAAAACCCTAACCTTTTTACTGGGATGTGGCCTTTTTCAAGGCCCCACGATTTCACTTTATCGATTCGTTTTCTCAGCCATCTCTTCTTCCAAGCAATAAAGAGTTACTTAGCCAAGGACATACTAAAGCTATGTCACTTTGATAATTTTCCTTAGCTCTTTTGCCTTCTTGGTTGCTCCACGTTTTTTTTTTTTTTAGGTTTTATGTTGCGGCCATGTTAATCTGGTTTTGTAACATCACCATTTGCCATCTTTTCCATGGTTTTTTTTTTTTTTAATTTTCTTTTGTCATTTTTAAGCTTTGTTGGCAGCTGTACTAACATCTTACCATATTCAACAAAATTCTCCTGCAGCAAGGGCAGTTTATTCACGAAAACGATGAATTCACTGCATTGCAAACACGACTGCAAGTGACTAAATGGTGACGCGTCATTAGAAATGAGCTTAGCACAATATTTGTTCATTTCCATTGTTCAACAACATTTTGTGGAAAGTGACAACTTTTCATAGAGTTTATATTCATGTCCTTGCATTTGGAGAGTCCTTAGGATGTTATTGTTATTAAGTATTATTTGGTAATTATGCAGTTAGAGATTTTAGTTACCGATAATCTGTGGTGTTATTATACCCTGCGCCACACTGTGGAACAGGGTATTATAAGTTAGTGCATATGTTTGCAACACCCAGAAGGAGACGAAATAGACACATGGTGTCTTTGGCAAAAATGCTCAGGGTGGGCTCCTGAGTCGATATAGCCGTCTGTCCGTGAACACATTTTTGTAATCAAAGTCTAGGTCGCAGTTTTAGTCCAATCGACTTCAAATTTGGCACAAGTATGTATTTTGGCTCAGAATAGATCCCTATTGATTTTGGAAGAAATCGGTTCAGATTTAGATATAGCTCCCATATATATCTTTCGGTCGATATGGACTAATACGGTCCCAGAAGCCAGAGTTTTACCCCAATTTGGTTGAAATTTTGCACAGGGAGTAGAATTACTAGTGCAGTCAAGTGTGCCAAATTTTATTGAAATCGGTTCAGATTTAGATATAGCTCCCATATATAGCTTTCGCCCGATTTACACTCATATGACCCCAGAGGCAAATTTTTTGCTTCGATTTAGTTGAAATTTTGCACAGGGAGTAGAATTAGCTTGAAGCTATGCGTACCAAATTTAGTTGAAATCGGTTCAGATTTAGATATAGCCCCCATATATAGCTTTCGCCCGATTTACACTCATATGACCACAGAGGCCAATTTTTTGCTCCGTTTTAGTTGAAATTTTGCACAGGGAGTAAAATTAGCATTGTAGCTATGCGTGCCAAATTTGGTTGTAATCGGTTCAGATTTAGATATATCTCCCATATATAGCTTTCGCCCGATTTACACTCATATGACCACAGAGGCCAATTCTTAACTCCGATTTAGTTGAAATTTTGCACAGGGAGTAGAATTAGCATTGTAGCTATGCGTGCCAAATTTGGTGGAAATCGGTTCAGATTTAGATATAGCTCCCATATATATGTTTTTCTGATTTCGACAAAAATGGTCAAAATACCAACATTTTCCTTGTAAAATCGCCACTGCTTAGTCGAAAAGTTGTAAAAATTACTCTAATTTTCTAAACTTCTAATACATGTATATCGAGCGATAAATCATAAATAAACTATAAAGGGTGGTTAAATTGTAAGGGCCGATGTTGAATGTAAACCACACCTAAACGCCAAGTTTTTTTTCCGAATTTTATTTGACATTTCTCTATCTCAGACTTACTCAATTTGAACCATGGATACACGCAAAGAAAAAAAAAAACGTTTGGAAAACGTGTACCGAAAACGTTTTTCTTTTGTTAGAGTTTTTTGAATTGCTTCGAATATTTTAAACTTTTATCACCAAAAAAATTCGTTTGTTACAAAATTTTTATTTTTTCAATAAAAAAAGTTATTTTTGAAACAACAACACAGTCCATTTCGTTTATATCAAACACTGTTCTTTTCTGACTTTAGGTCTGTAATAAGACACATTTACAGTTCAAAATTTAATATACTACAATGTAATGTTGAACATTTTTTCGGGATCTTCCGAACATATCTGGAATATATGTTAAAAAAAAAAAAAAAAAAAAAAAAAAAAAAAAACTTTGGTCGAAGCAGGAATCGAACCCACGACCCTTGGCATGCAAGTTGGACGTAGCAACCACTGCACCACGGTGCCAAACTAAATGTTTGTTTCTGTTAAATAAACTTTGTTTATTCGGTTCGTGGGCGCCGCAAGCTATGCTATATAAATATAACGTATATGGATATTTATCTATTGATGACCATAACAGGTACATAGCTCAGTGGTTAGTGTGTTGGCTTACAAAGTGCATGGTCCGCGGTTCGATTCTCCGTCCAGGCGAAAGGTAAAAAAAATTTAAAAATTTATAAAATAATTTCTTCTACATTGTTGGTATTACAGGAAAAGTTATTAAGAACTAAAAAACATCGTGGATGTGAGAAAGATGTGAGGGAAAATACAATTAGCAAGAAAACAATATTTTTTTTTTTTGAGTTTGTCCTTATGAAATTGTTTTTACATCCTGGAAAAAAATAAACGTTTATCACAAAAAGTATATACTTTTCTCCCAAATACACTTCCTTACAGCGAAAAGCAAATGAGAAACGAACTTTGTTTGTCTAAAATTTCGTTTGGGAGGAAAGAATTATTTTTTTGCGTGTATATACACAATCCAACAACGTGTTAAATGGTTCCAAGGAATGGCAACAGTGGATGCTCAATTTTCGAAGAAAATCATCTTCAGTGATGAGGCACATTTTCACCTCAGTGGATTCGTCAATAAACAGAATTGCCGCATTTGGGCGAATGAGAATCCAAGAGTGATTGTCGAACAACCAATGCACCCACAAAGAGTGACTGTTTGTTGTGGTTTATGGGCTGGCGGCAGCATCGGGCCGTATTTTTTCCAAAATGAGGCAGGTCAGGCAGTTACTGTGAATGGTGTTCGCTATCGTGAGATGATAACGAACTTTTTATGGCCCAAATTGGAAGATATGGATGTGGACGATATGTGGTTTCAGCAGGACGGTGCCACTTGCCACACAGCTAACGAAACAATGGCTCTTTTGCGCAACAAATTCAATGGCCGTGTTATCTCACGTAATGGCGATGTCAATTGGCCGCCAAGATCATGTGATTTGACACCGTTGGACTTTTTTCTTTGGGGTTATTTGAAAGAAAAGGTGTACGTCGATAAGCCAGCAACAATTCAAGAGCTAAAGGATGAGATAATTCGGCACATTAACGGCATAGAACCTCCATTATGCCTCAGCGTCATCGAAAATTTGGACCATCGGATGAAGGTGTGCCACCGAGGTCGCGGCGCCCATTTGGCCGATATTTTGTTCCATAAATAATTGAGTAACACCAATATATCATAATAAGATAAAATTACAATAATTTCCTTAATAGTTTGTGTTTTATTCAAAATCATTTCTAAATCTGAACCGATTTTTTTCGAAAATCAATAACGATTGACTTTGAGCCAAAATAAGACACCATGCCAAATTTGAGGATGATCGGACTTAAACTGCGAGCTGTACTTTGCACACAAAAATACATGAACAGACAGACTGACAGACAGCGGACATCGCTATATTGACTCAGAACCACAACAATTTTTTGCTATTCAGCCGAAACTGAGATTAACCTTTGTAGACTCAAACAAGTAAAGGGTGATTTGTTAAGAGCTTGATAACTTTAAAAAAAAAAAAACGCATAAAATTTGCAAAATCTCATCGGTTCTTTATTTGAAACGTTAGATTGGTCCATGACATTTACTTTTTGAAGATAATTTCATTTAAATGTTGACCGCGGCTGCGTCTTAGGTGGTCCATTCGGAAAGTCCAATTTTGGGCAACTTTTTCGAGCATTTCGGCCGGAATAGCCCGAATTTCTTCGGAAATGTTGTCTTCCAAAGCTGGAATAGTTGCTGGCTTATTTCTGTAGACTTTAGACTTGACGTAGCCCCACAAAAAATAGTCTAAAGGCGTCAAATTGCATGATCTTGGTGGCCAACTTACCGGTCCATTTCTTGAGATGAATTGTTCTCCGAAGTTTTCCCTCAAAATGGCCATAGAATCGCGAGCTGTGTGGCATGTAGCGCCATCTTGTTGAAACCACATGTCAACCAAGTTCAGTTCTTCCATTTTTGGCAACAAAAAGTTTGTTAGCATCGAACGATAGCGATCGCCATTCACCGAAACGTTGCGTCCAACAGCATCTTTGAAAAAATACGGTCCAATGATTCCACCAGCGTACAAACCACACCAAACAGTGCATTTTTCGGGATGCATGGGCAGTTCTTGAACGGCTTCTGGTTGCTCTTCACTCCAAATGCGGCAATTTTGCTTATTTACGTAGCCATTCAACCAGAAATGAGCCTCATCGCTGAACAAAATTTGTCGGACGTAAAGCGCGAAACACATTTCGAACCGAACACTGATTTTGGTAATAAAATTAAATGATTTGCAAGCGTTGCTCGTTAGTAAGTCTATTCATGATGAAATGTCAAAGCATACTGAGCATCTTTCTCTTTGACACCATGTCTGAAATCCCACGTGATATGTCAAATACTAATGCATGAAAATCCTAACCTCAAAAGAATCACCCTTTATATATGGCCGTAAGTTCGGCCAGGCCGAATCTTATGTACCCTCCACCATGGATTGCGTAGAAACTTCTACGAAAGACTATCATCCACAATCGAATTACTTGGGTTGTGGTATCTTAAAACTTCTTAACATCGTTTTTTTAAATTGTGAGTCCATACGTGGTCTACAAATAATTACGAATCGATATGGACTTTTGCACGGTACGTAGAGAGCCAGAATTGAAATATGGGGGACGCTTATATGGGGGCTATATAGAATTATGAACTTGATATGGACCAATTTTTGTGTGATTGCGGATCGATTTATCTGAGGGCTATATATAACTATAGACCGATATGGACCTAGTTAGGCATGGTTGTTAACGGCCATATACTAGCACAATGTACCAAATTTCAACTGACTCGCATGAAATTTGCTCCTCCAAGAGGCTCCAAAACCAAATCTCGGGATCGGTTTATATGGGGGCTATATGTGAATATGGACTGATATGGACCACTTTTGGCATGGTTGTTAAATATCAGATACTACCACCACGTACCACATTTCAACCAGATCGGATGAATTTTGCTTCTCCAAAAGGCACCGGAGGTCAAATCTGGGGATCGGTTTATATGGGGGCTATATATAATTATGGACTGATATTAACCAGTTCCTGCATGGTTGTTGGATACCATATACTAACATCACGTACCAAATTTCAACCGAATCGGATGAATTTTGTTCTTCCAAGGGGCTGCGGAGGTCAAATCTGGGGATCGGCTTATATGGGGGCTATATATAATTATGGACTGATTTCGACCAATTTTCGCATGGGTGTTTGAGGCCATATAGTAACACCACGTAACAAATATCAACTGAATCAGATTAATTTTGGTCTTCCAAGAGGCTCCGGAGGTCAAATCTGGTGATCGGTTTATATGAGGGCTATATATAATTATGCACCGATGTGGACCAATTCTGGCATGGTCATTAGAGACCATATACTAACACCATGTACCAAATTTCAGCCGGATCGGATGAAATTTGCTTCTCTTAGAGGATTCGCAAGCCAAATCGGGGAATCGGTTTATATGGGGGCTATATATAATTATTGACCGATTTCGACCAATTTTTGCATGGGTGTTGGAGGCCATATATTAACATCATGTACCAAATTTCAGCCGGATCGGATGGAATTATCTTCTCTTAGAGGGTCCGCAAGCCAAATTTGAGGCCCGTTTATATGAGGGCTATATATAATTATGGACCGATGGACCAATTTTGGCGTGGTTGTTAAATACCATATACTAACATCATGTATCAAATTTCAGCTGGCTCGGATGAAATTTTCTCCTCTTAGAGGCTACGAAAGCCAAATTGGGGGATCGGTTTATATGGGGATTATATATAATTATGGACCGATGTGGACCAGTTTTTGCATGGTTGTTAGGGACCATGTACCAAATTTCAGCCGTATCGGATGAAATTAGCTTCTCTTGGAGAGTCTGCAAGCCAAATGGGGGCTATACGTAAAAGTGGACCGATATGGCCCATTTGCAATACCATCCGACCTACATCAATAACAACTATTTGTGCCAAGTTTCAAGTCGATAGCTTGTTTCGTTCGGAAATTAGCGTGATTTCAACAGACGGACGGACATGCTCAGATCGACTCAGAATTTCACCACGACCCAGAATATATATACTTTATGGGGTCTTAGACCAATATTTCGATGTGTTACAAACGGAATGACAAAGTTAATATACCCCCCCCCCCCCCATCCTATGGTGGAGGGTTTAATCCTTTTAATGAATAGGCATCAAAGACAAAGTGGTTCTGCGGTATTTTTGCCCATTACCGTCCGTCTTCAGATGATGGACACTTTGGTAGTTTTTAGTGCCAACCTTACTCTCAAAAATGCCACAGGCGAAACCGATTGTGATTCGGAGATTTTGATGGCCATTTTCCGGTGAAACGAGGAACCTCCTTTTTGAGACATTCTAGATTGATGCATTGATGCCATCCTATGGTGGAGGGTATAAAAATTATTCTTTAATGGTTAACACACTCGCCGTACTCGCTTCAATTCAATTTTGGAATGAACACCAAAAAAAAAAAAATTTAAAGCGCCGGATTATCTCCTCTTAGTAATGCTGGTGACATTTCTGAGCGTTTGTTCTCTAAGTGGTTTCAGCGTAATGACAAACGGACTCGGCTGTAAAAAGGAGGTCTATTGTCATTGAATGGAGCAGCAGGATGGTATCACAATGGACTGAATAGTCTATGTAAGCTTGAAGTAACAGGCTGCCACTTTACCGAGACGTGACTTCACGCTTGCCCCCAACGAAGTCAGTTTGGCATTTAAAGACAACAAAAGAAAACCTCGTTAGTCCAAAATTTCATAAACCGAGGAAATAAATTAATTTTGGGTGTGTATGCCAATCATTTGACCTGGACTTAAAGCGACTTTATCCAACTTATCTGCATATTAAGCCTTAGATTTTTCTTCAAAATTAAAGCTTTGACCTGTAAAGTAATGTATCGTATCCAAGTTAAAACAGTTAAATAATACGGAAGTAAATCCATAAAATAAATCGACAAGTTTAAACGGCTTTGGTTAAAGATCCCATTTTTTTTTTGTTTGTTAAGCTTAATTTTATGCATTTCTATCAAGAATCCACTTTTTTATGACATTCTCCACTTTATTGTCGTCCTTTATTCGTCATTGTTGGACAAAAGGGAACTTCAATGATAATTACAGTCATGCAATCAAGCAAATAGAACGTGTACTCACACACTCCAGCTATACATAAATGCTCACAATACACACATACATACACACGTACATGGTAGAACATAACAGGAGTAATGTCGACGTTACAACACTTCCTTTTCCGCTTTTGTTTGATGTTGAGTCTTAAT
Organism: Haematobia irritans; assembly: GCF_050003625.1. NCBI lineage: Eukaryota > Metazoa > Arthropoda > Insecta > Diptera > Muscidae > Haematobia > Haematobia irritans. Next base: position 49,785,284 of record NC_134401.1, on the reverse strand, counting down.
AACATTGCAAACAAACACGAGCATTTGTTGACGTTCTGTTCCCACATACCCTATATCACACACACACACCCACACCCACACACCTACAAACACATATGGCTACATGCATACGTACACTGGCATTTGGTGTGAGCGTACAAAATGTCGATGGATAAGGGCTTAGTATTTCACTCATAAAATATGTATGACTGCGTGTTCACGTCTGCAATTCTGTCGATATTTCAGGATAAAGAGCAACAAAAATGAAAAGTGAAAAAACACCACACACACGCGAAAACGTGAAGTGAAATGAAATGATTGTAAAAGTGTGTGGAAAAACAACAACAACAACAGCAGCAGCAACAATAATGAAAAGTGTAAAAACTCCTTGTTATGCTTTGCGCTTGTGTTTTTTGCTTTTTTCCTTCTCATTTTCTTTTGATATGGCCTCAGAAACAGGAAGTTGCCAACAAATACGAAAATACGTGATAACCATTATTCATGAAAATTGTGGTAGGTTATAAACGAAATGGCAGCGTTGACCTACACTAAACTTCATCAGCCTTTGTAAATATGCAAATATTACGTGATACGAAAATTGGTATAAAAATTAATAAAATATATGTTATGAACATGGGTGCAAAACAGATCTGGTATTAATGAAAGAAGAAAATCCATGTACGAGTTTGTAAAGGAAACTTGTGTATGTTACAAGAAAAATCAGAATACATTATTTTTCCACAAAGAGAAAAATATGTTATTGATTTTAAAATCACAAAACAAAAATAATTCCTCTCTCCCAAAACGACATTTTAGACAAGCAACCATGGTTTAACACATCCCAGCAAAGAATTTGAAAGTTGTACTAAAAGCGCAACTTTAAAAGCAATTCCAAAAATGTCCAAGATGTTTTTTATTGTAACTACACCGGAAGTTATTTCAATCAAATTTTTTGTAACTTGGTTATTCCATATTTTTATACCCTAAACCACATAGTGGTCAGGGTATAATAAGTTTGATCTGCCAAAAAATGTGCCTACCAGAAATATTGATTTTAGACCCCATAAAATATATACCGACCGACTCAGAATCACCTCCAGAGTCGATCTAGCGCTTGGTGTCCGTCCGTCCGTCTGTCCATGTATTTGTTGTTCACAGGATTCCGGTCACAATTATTAACCGATTTTGATGAAATTTGGTACAGGGAGTTTTTTGGGCACAAGGACGAACGCTATTGAATTTGGAAAGAAATCGGATCAAATTTAGATATAGCTCCCATATATATGTATCGCCCGATTGGGAGCCATCGTGGTGCAATGGGTAGCATGCCCGCCTTGCATACACAGGGTTGTGGGTTCGATTCCTGCTTCGACCGAACACCAAAAAGTTTTTCAGCGGTGGATTATCCCACCTCAGTAATGCTGGTGACATTTCTGAGGGTTTCAAAGCTTCTCTAAGTGATTTCACTGCAATGTGGAACGCCGTTCGGACTCGGCTATAAAAAGGAGGTCCCTTGTCATTGAGCTTAACATGGAATCGGGCAGCACTCAATGATAAGAGAGAAGTTCACCAATGTGGTATCACAATGGACTGAATAGTCTAAGTGAGCCTGATACATCGGGCTGCCACCTAGCCTAACCTAACCTATCGCCCGATTTCGACAAATGCTTTTTTTCAAACGGATCGTCACCCAATTTGGCAAAAGGTAATCTTTTTCACCGCCCTTCAGGTCTGCAAAATTTCATCCAAATCGGTTCAGATTTAGATATAGCTCTCATATATATGTATCGCCCGATTTTCCCAAATTTCGCCACAAAACCCTAATTTATCAACCGATCTTACTCAAAGTTGGCTAAATGTAATCTTCTTTAGTACTAACTATATGTGCAAAAAATCATCGAAATCGGTTCAGATTTAGATATAGGTTAGGTTAAAGTGGCAGCCCGATTAAATTTCAGGCTCACTTAGACTATTCAGTCCATTGTGATACCACATTTAACTAAAAGTACCTATTACATATGGGCACTTCTAGTCTTAACCACTGAACCTGCTCTATTATTTACTTTTGTGGAACCAACCAGATTGCTCCAAAAACATTAACAAACTGCTTAAGTTAACGTTTTCCATGTCAGCCAGTAATCTAAAGCTATATGCTCCTAAAATTCGCTTACGCCTTACACAAAAAGCAGGACACTCACACAAGAGGTGTTTAATTGATTCCTTTTCCTCCACGTCATGACAGCTTATACAATAGTCATTATACTTCGCACCTATAGTTTTTGCAAATTCGCCTATCAGGCAGCGACCCGTTATAGCAGATATTAGGAGTGCTATCTGACGCCTTGAGAACACTAGCATATCTAGTGTGCGGTTTAAGTTTAAATGGGGCCATATTTGCTTGGTGTCGTTACAACCCTTGCAATTTTCCCATCGAATATTGGCCATCATAACAGCCTTCTCACGCAGTAAGAGCTTGCAGGTGGCCAGAGGCATACCAACAGATTCTAGTTCCCCTGGAATATGTAAGGTAGTTCCTAGCCTTGCTAACACATCTGCTTCACAGTTCCCCGGTATGTTCCTATGACCAGGCACCCATATTAGGTGAATATTGTACTGCTCAGCCATCTCGTTGAGAGATTTGCGGCAGTCTATGGCCGTTTTTGAGTTAAGGAACACAGAGTCCAAGGATTTTATTGCAGGTTGACTGTCTGAGTATATATTAATGCCAATATTTGTTGGAACATTACTTCTCAGCCAATTCACCACCTCTCTTATTGCCAATATTTCAGCCTGAAAAACACTACAGTGATTAGGTAATCTTTTCGCTATTCGAATTTCCAGATCTTTAGAATATACTCCGAACCCCACTTGTCCATTCAATTTGGAGCCATCAGTATAGAAATCTATATATCTTTTATTCCCCGGGGTCTGTGTACACCACGCCTCACTGTTGGGAATTAGAGTTTCAAACTTTTTGTCGAAAAGTGGTTTTGCCAGGGTGTAATCCACTACGTTAGGCACATCTGGCATTACTTTGAGGACCGAACTATGACCGTACATTTTTTCCGACCATAGCGATAGCTCGCGCAACCGCACAGCCGTTGTTGCAGCTGACTGTTTGGCCAAAATGTCTAAAGGCAATAGATGTAGCATGACATTAAGGGAGTCTGTTCCTGTCTTACTAAATGCGCCTGAGATACATAAGCTCGCCATACGCTGAACTTTATCTAAACAAGTCGGTTTCTGAAGCGCCGGCCACCAGACTACAACACCATATAGCATTATAGGTCTAACCACTGCCGTGTATAGCCAATGCACAATTTTTGGTCTTAGTCCCCACTTTTTCCCTATTGCCTTTTTGCACGAGTACAAAGCTACCGTGGCTTTTCTCGCCCTCTCTTCAATATTAAGCCTAAAATTCAGCTTCCTGTCCAAAATAACGCCAAGGTATTTTGCACACTCACCAAAGGAAATTTCAGTACCCCCTAAGGAAATGGGCCTAACCGTGGGAGTTTTGCGATCTTTGCAGTACATGACTATTTCTGTCTTTGCTGGATTTACACCAAGACCATTATCTTTCGCCCATTTCTCAGTCATCCGGAGAGCTCTCTGTATAATATCTCTGATTGTGGATGGGAATTTTCCCCTGACTGCTAGCGCCACATCATCTGCGTATGCCACTACTTTTATCCTTTCTTTTTCTAGAGAAAACAAAAGGTTGTTTATAGCAACATTCCAAAGAAGAGGTGATAGAACTCCTCCTTGGGGTGTGCCTCTGTTCACATACCTTTGTATGTTTGCTTGTCCTAGTGTGGCTGAAATACGTCTCTTCATTAGAAGTTCGTCTAACAGCCTAAGTATACCTGGATCAACATTCAGAGTTTTCAGTCCATTTAATATCGAGCTCGGATATTAAATTTATTTAGATATAGCTCCCATATATATGTATAGCCCAATTTTCCCAAATTTGGCCATAAAACCCTTATTTATTAACCGATCTTACTCAAAGTTTGCTAGATCCACTCCCCTATAGTACTAACGGTATGTGCAAAATTTCATCGAAATTGGTTCAGATGTAGATATAGCTCCCATATATGTATCGCCCGAGTTTGAAAAATTTGCTCCTAATAACTTTATGTTTGACCATAGAGGACTCATTTCATAACTGATCTTACTCAAATTTTACACAAGGTAACCTTTTGTGGTATTAATCAAACCCGCAAAATATTATGCAAATTGGTTCATATCCAATTCAATTCATAAATTCATATTTATTAGTAGTTCTTTTTAATGATATGTACATATTTTCGAGATTTTATATATATATATTACAGCGAGTGATGGCATTTTTATTTTATGACTAGGTTGTTTTAGAAAAATTTTCAAAGGAAAATAGGGGAAAAACCTTTATTTAAGAATGGAGAGGAAGTCCAAATACAAATTGAAAGTAACAATATATAGCAAGAGTTTACAAAAGAGTAAACGAAAATATGTAATGCACTTTCTATTTGGTGAATGTTATACAGTAAGATTATGGTGATAATTCTCTACAATCCCTTATCAAGGAATATGTGGACTGTGTGTTCGTATGGTAGTAGTTTTGGCTGATTTGTTTCATGAAATCAGAGATGTTCTCATATCCAGTACGTATATGCAAGAGTTCTGTTGGATATCGCCAGCGAAGATTATTGATAATTTTAAGGCATTTGTTTTGAACTACCTGTAATTTTTTGGTGTGTGATTTGACTGCTATATACGACAGGGGACATGCAAAAGTTAGCGTAGTTCTAATAATAGACTTAAATATAAGGTTCTTGTTTCTAAAGTTGAGATGTGAACGATAGTTTATTAACGGCCAAAGAGACTTTAATATTTTTGAGCTTTTTTTTTGCGGTTTCGTCTATATGTTTGCCAAAAGTCAATTTTTTATCCAGATGAATTCCTAAGTATTTCACATCATTACGAATTGGAATTTGATCGTCGCCAATCGATATGTCGCGAGCAGGAAGGCGCTTAGGCGACTTATTAAATTGGTTCATATACTCTTATTCATATACTCAAATTTGGCCATAATACTCTTATTTATTAACCAATGTTTCTCAAATTTCAAATTTTGATGTACTAACCGATCGTATTTATACGTACTTGTAGCTCTTACATAAGAATATTGCTCGACTTGTACAAATTTGGATTTATTACTTACACTAATTGAGCGGTTTTCTCTTTTTATACCCACCACCATAGAATGGTGACGGGGGTATAATAAGTTTGTCATTCCGTTTGTAACACATCGAAATATCGATTTCCGACTATATAAAGTATATATATTCTTGATCAGGGAGAAATTCTAAGACGATATAACGATGTCCGTCTGTCCGTCTGTCTGTCTGTCTGTCTGTCTGTTGTAATCACGCTACAGTCTTCAATAATGAAGCAATCGTGCTGAAATTTTGCACAAGCTCGTCTTTTGTCTGCAGGCAGGTCAAGTTCGAAGATGGGCTATATCGGTCCAGGTTTTGATATAGTCCCCATATAAACCGACCTCCCGATTTGGGGTCTTGGGCTTATAGAAATCGTAGTTTTCACCCAATTTGCCTGAAATTTGAAATCTGGAGGTATTTTATGATCATAAAGAGGTGTGCCAAAAATGGTGAGTATCGGTCCACGTTTTGGTATAGCCCCCATATAGACCGATCTCCCGATTTTACTTCTTGGGCTTATAGAAACCGCAGTTTTTATTCAATTTACCTGAAATTGGAAATCTAGAGGTATTGTAGGACCACAAATACGTGTGCCAAAAATTGTGAGTATCGGTCCATATTTTGGTATAGCCCCCATATAGACCGATCTCCCGATTTTACTTCTTGGGCTTATAGAAAACGCAGTTTTTATTCAATTTACCTGAAATTGGAAATCTAGAGGTATTGTAAGACCACAAATACGTGTGCCAAAAATTGTGAGTATCGGTCCATATTTTGGTATAGCCCCCATATAGACCGATCTCCCGATTTTACTTCTTGGGCTTATAGAAACCGCAGTTTTTATTCAATTTATCTGAAATTGGAAATCTAGAGGTATTGTAGGACCACAAATATGTGTGCCAAAAATTGTGAGTATCGGTCCATATTTTGGTATAGCCCCCATATAGACCGATCTCCCGATTTTACTTCTTGGGCTTATAGAAATCGCAGTTTTTATTAAATTTACCTGAAATTGGAAATATAGAGGTATTGTAGGACCACAAATACGTGTGCCGAAAATTGTGAGTATCGGTCCATATTTTGGTATAGCTCCCATATAGACCGATCTCCCGATTTGGGGTCTTGGGCTTATAGAAACCGTAGTTTTTATCCAATTTGTCTGAAATTGGAAATCTAGAGGTATTTTAGGACCATAAAGAGGTGTGCCGAAAATGGTGAGTATCGGTCCATATTTTGGTATAGCCCCCATATAGATCGATTTCCCAATTTTACTTCTTGGGCTTCTAGAATCCGAAGTTTTTATCCTATTTGCCTGAAATTGGAAATCTAGAGGTATTTTCGGGTCACAAAGAGGTGTGCCGAAAATGGTGAGTATCGGTCCATATTTTAGTATAGCCCCCATAAGAACGATCTCCCGATGTAACTCCTTGGGTTTCTAGAAACCGTAGTTTTTATCTGATATGCCTGAAATTGTAAATATTCTGGTATTTTAGGCTCACAAAAACGTGTATCGGATTAAGTTTTTATCGGTCCATTTGGTAATGCCTCCATATAGACCGACTTCACTTCTTGAGGGTGTAGAAGGCGCACTGATCATGAAAATTGCTTGAAACTCAATGTAAAATTTCCAGATTTTACTTCTACAGATTTAAGATTTCAAATCAAGACGTTATTTTATAATTTTCTAGCACACTTACAAGAGATGTTAATGATTCCTCTAAAACTCAAACAAAAATGGTTCTTATAAATCCAGAATCTGATATAGTCTTCATTGGTGAAATCTTTAGGAAACCCTAATATTTGGTTCATGGTGGTGGGTATTTAAGATTCGGCCCGGCCGAACTTACTGCTGTATATACTTGTTTAATAATAGTCTCAATATTAGTGGCATACTAACTTCGTGGTGCAATATCAACTACAGCCAGTGTTGCTAGAAGTAGGGGAAATTCCCTATATGTAGTTTTTTTCTAATATTTAGCGTCTTGTAGGACGTAGGGCCACAATGTAAGGATATTTTCACTCATCACAATTTGTAATAATATTTACATTTTGGTAGCTCTAGAGGAGGAAATTAGAAGCCGACAAGGCTTGATCTTTAACAATGTGTGTTAACAACATTACCACTCGTGCCAAAAAAAAATCTAACAATTTTTTTTTTTGTCTATTCAACCGTCGAACGGAACGGACGTGTTTTTCAATAGCGGATAAACTCATCGTAATAGGTACGATAGGTAAGAATTTCAAGTGTGGTGGGATATTAAGCCACCATGCAGCGAAATTCCAAGTCATCCACTGGGTTGCTAACTTCAGGGCCCAGTGGACGGGTATCGACTGGAGTTATAAATCTGGGCAATGACCAAGAGTTAGGCCCAATTAGTCGACCTGTAGACGGGTCGACAGGTGGCGACACTATGACAAGTCGAACTTTTTCTAAGGTAACGACATCAAAAGGAGGTAATCCCTCACGAAAGAGATTCAAGGAACGCAGAAATGCTTTGTTTATCCTAAAGATGTTAGGATCAGTCGACCCAAGCACGCTGTCGGCTAAACAAAGCGATTCCTTAAAATGGGCTCAAGGAATTCTTGAGACTGGAAAAAGGGAACGATCGCCGGATGCGCTACCATCCTCCAAAAGGGATCAAAGATCGTTTGCCTCAGTTGCTAAAGATAGCCTTGTGATGGCTATCATTAATAAAGGAGCATTGGACGGTATGGTTCCAAAGCAAAAATGGGGGCAAATTGAGAACGCTCTGTCTGTCGTCTACTCACAAGTGCTGGAAAGGTTTCCCGACCCAGATCCTCGACACCAAGAGGCTGGTTGGTATCAAGGACGATTTAAGCTAGTCGCATTTGAGGACCAGAGGTCTATAGAATGTTTTAAAGCTGCTCTGATACTAATTGGTGAAGTTTGGGAAGGAGCTGCTCTAGAGTTAGTCAAGAAGAAAGACATACCGGCTAGACCAAGAGCACATGCGTGGATACCTGCAAACCCTCCTGACCCTGAATCTATTTTAAATAGACTGAAACAATGCAATCCAGATCTTCCAACAGCTGATTGAAAGGTTGGCCGTTTGGATGAAGTGGATGGACCAAGACAGCATGCAGTGTTTATATTGAACACTCAGTCTTTGCCACATCTAGCAAAGTCCCAGGGCCGTGTATGTTATGGCTTTCATTATATCCAAATGAAGGTATATAAAAACGATCAGCTAAAGGATTCAGAAATGGACAATCCTCTGTCTGAATCAGAAGTAAGCGGATCCTCTTGCGAAGTCGAGGGAGATACCAAAGTTGAAGACATGGATAGACACCGTATGCGAGAGGAGGTTTCTATTGCCTCAGAACTCACCAAAGTTGAACCTATGGTTATTGCGAGAGTCACCGAGATCTCTGAAGAGAACATTCTTGATGACTCGATTGAAGCGGCTGATTTGACGGTTGTTGAAAATCTCGATGGTCCTACGGATCCTCCAGATAAATCTTCATCATTGTTAGGCTGCATGTGCTGCCTTAAAAGTTCTCCTGATGAAAGGGGACATAGATATAGTTCTTATTCAAGAACCATATGTTTATAGAAACAAAATATGTGAATTAAGTACTCCGGGGTTCAAACTATTGCAGTATCCTGGTAATGATGTAAATCGAGCCTGTATAATTGCTAAAAACGAGCTCAACTTGTTTCTGCTTCCTTCAATGTGCAATACAGACACTGTCGTTGCAAGTTTAGAAATAGCCAAATGCAAATATTGGGTATCTTCGGTCTACATGGGACATGACAGGGAGATACCTCCATATGCCGTTAAGACCTTAGTGGAGGAGTCACTGAAAACAAAGACGAAACTCATTATGGGATGCGATGCGAATGCGCATCATAGTATATGGGGAAGTAGTGATACTAATGCAAGGGGAGAGTCGCTAATAGAGTTTATTTTGCGTACTAATATGGTAGTTTGCAACAGGCAAGAGGTATTGGACATCACCTTGGCCTCGCAAGAACTGAATGAAATGATATCTGAGTGGCAGGTTTTAAGTGAACACAGCTTCTCAGATCATCGCTACATCAGTTTCAAATTTGATGTTCATATCACCAAGACCATATTTCCGCCAAATGTTAGGAAAGCTGACTGGAATAGGTATAGGGAATCGTTCAATATGATGATACCGGAAATAACAGAGACAAATATGAGAAATGTGCAAGATATCGAACACGCAGTGAAGCGGATTACTAAGGCCTTCAACATCTCACTGAAAGCTGCATGCCCTAGAGGAAAGCCAAGGGGGAAACATCGACCACCATGGTGGTCTACGGAATTAAGTAATATGAGGAAATCCTGCAGGAAGCTCTTTAACAAGGCAAAGTCCACCAGAGCCCCAGAGGACTGGGACGCTTACAAGAAGAATCTGAGAGGATACAAGCGAGAACTGAGAAAGGCTCAGCATAACTCTTGGAATGATTACTGCAGCAGTATTGAGAATACGTCCGAGGCTTCCAGACTACGGAAGGTTCTAGCACCCACCAACTCCGCTCCAGGTTTCATGAAAACATCGGAGGGCAATTGGACAACGTCCAGTGAGGAGACGCTGGAGGTACTATTGGACACACATTTTCCTGGAAATCAGACGGTTGAACCGTGTACTGGCGGTGCCACAGTTGCTCAGCGGCCGTTTCCTGTCGAGGAAATTGTATCGGAAACTAGAATAAGATGGGCGCTAAATAGATTTGGACCATTCAAATCCCTCGGACCTGATGGAATTACTCCGGCGGAGTTACAAGCTGTAACTGACAAAATTATCCCCTTGTTGTCGGTGATATATAAAGGATGTATCAACTTATCATATATCCCAGGAAAGTGGAGGGAAATAAAAGTCGTTTTCATACCTAAAGCGGGAAAAGCCTCTCACTCGAGGGCGAAGGATTTCCGACCAATCAGCTTATCCTCATTCCTACTTAAGACTCTGGAGAGGATGATAGATATCTATCTTAGAACTAGCATCGATTCAAGTTTGTTCTCGAAACGACAGCATGCATACTCGAAGGGCAGGTCTACTGAGACCGCACTACATGAACTAGTCAGATTTATTGAAAGCTCACTATCTGTCAAAGAATACACAATCGTGGCGTTTCTAGACATTGAAGGGGCGTTCAATAATGTCCACCCGAGCTCGATATTAAATGGACTGACAACTCTGAATGTTGATCCATGTATACTCAGGCTGTTAGACGAACTGCTAATGAAGAGACGTATTTCAGCCACACTAGGACAAGCAAACATACAAAGGTATGTGAACAGAGGCACTCCCCAAGGAGGAGTTCTATCACCTCTTCTTTGGAATGTTGCTATAAATAGCCTTCTGGTTACTCTAGAAAAAGAAAGGATAAAAGTGGTGGCATACGCAGATGATGTGGCTCTGGCAGTCAGGGGAAAATTCCCATACACAATCAGAGATATTATTCAGAGGGCCCTCCGGATGACTGAGAAATGGGCGAAAGACAATGGTCTTGGGGTAAATCCTGCAAAGCCAGAATTAGTCATGTACTGCAAAGATCGCAAAACTTCCACGGTTAGGCCTATTTCCTTAGGGGGTATTGAAATTCCCTTTGGTGATTGTGCAAAATACCTTGGCGTTATTTTGGACAGGAAGCTGAACTTTAAGCTTAATATTGAAGAAAGGGCGAGGAAGGCAACTGTAGCTTTGTACTCGTGCAAAAAGGCAATAGGAAAAAAGTGGGGACTAAAACCAAAAATTGTGCATTGGCTATACACGGCAGTGGTTAGACCTATAATGTTATATGGTGTTGTAGTCTGGTGGCCGGCACTTCAGAAACCGACTTGTTTAGATAAAGTTCAGCGTATGGCATGTTTGTGTATTTCAGGCGCATTCAGCAAGACAGGAACAAATTCCCTTAATGTCATGCTGCATCTATTGCCTTTAGACATTTTGGCCAAACAATCAGCTGCAACAACAGCTGCGCGGTTGCGCGAGCTATCGCTGTGGTCGGAAAAAGGTTACGGTCACAGTTCTGTCCTCAAAATAATGTCAGATGTGCCTAACGTAGTGGATTACACTTTGGCGAGTCCACTTTTCGACAAAAAGTTTGAGACTCTAATCCCCAACAGTGAGGCGTGGTGCACACAGACCCCAAGGGAATAAAGAATATATAGATTTCTACACTGATGGCTCCAAATTGGATGGACAAGTGGGGTTCGGAGTATATTCTAATGATCTGGAACTTCGAATAGCGAAAAGATTATCTAATCACTGTAGTGTTTTTCAGGCTGAAATATTAGCAATAAGAGAGGTGGCGAATTGGCTGAGAAGTAATGTTCCAAAAAATGTGGGCATTATTATATACTCAGACAGTCAACCTGCAATAAAATCCTTGGATTCTGTGTTCCTCAACTCGAAAACGGCCATCGACTGCCGCAAATCTCTCAATGAGATGGCTGAGCAGTACAATATTCACCTAATATGGGTGCCTGGCCATAGGAACATACCGGGGAACTGCGAAGCGGATGAGTTGGCAAGGCTAGGGACTACCTTCCATATTCCAGGGGAACTAGAATTTATTGGTATGCCCCTAGCTACCTGCAAGCTCATGCTGCGTGAGAAGGCTGTTATGATGGCAAATGTTCGATGGGAGAATTGCAAGGGTTGTAACGACACCAAGCAAATATGGCCCCATTTCAACTTAAACCGCACACTAGATATGCTAATGTTCTCGAGACGTCAGATATCACTCCTGATATCTGCTATAACGGGTCGCTGCCTGATAGGCGATTTTGCAAAAACTATTGGCGCGAAGTATAATGACTATTGTATGAGCTGTCATGATGCGGAGGAAAAAGAATCAATTAAACACCTCTTGTGTGAGTGTCCTGCATTTTGTGTAAAGCGCAAGCAACTTTTAGGAGCATATAGCTTCAGATTACTGGCGGATCTGGAAAACGTTAACTTAAGCAGTCTGCTAATGTTTTTGGAACAATCTGGTTTGTTCAACAAAGAAAAATAATCAAGAAGGTTCAGCGGTTAAAACTAGAAGTGCCCATATGTAATAGGTACTTTTAGTTAATGTGGTATCACAATGGACTGAATAGTCTAAGTGAGCCTGAATCTTAATCGGGCTGCCACTTTAACCTAACCTAAGATTACCACAAATTACCACAAATCTATCAAACAAATATTTCTATAGAAATTTTTGTCAAAACTTTATTCCTGTAGAAAATTTTGTCAACATTTTATTTCTATAGAAAATGTTGTCAAAATTGTATTTCTAAATTTTTTTTTTCAAAATATTATTTCTATAAAAATTTTTCTCAAAATTTTATTTCTATGGAATTTTTTCTCAAAGTTTTATTTCTATAGAATTTATTGTCAAAATTTTATTTCTATAGAAAAATTTCTCACCAAAAATTTGTTTATAGAAACTTTTTCCAAAATTTTGTTTTTATAGAGATTTTACAAAAAAGATTAGTATTTTGGGTAGAATTCTACCAACTGTGGCAACCGTGGTGGTAATACAAATTTATATTCTAAGTTATATACGTTGCATATTCATGTTTTAAGATAATAAAGTACTTAGAACCGTTTTTGTTTTGTAAAATTTTTTAAATTTAACGAAAAATATTGTAGGGAAAATTGTATGGGAAAGTAGGGAACTTTTTTTGTCCTTGTAGAGTAAACCAAACATTTTCCCTGGCAACATTGACTATGAGGTATAGTCAGATTGAGACAAAGCACCCATAAACATGTACCCCTTAATTTTCTTTAATATGCAACTGCGGTTTATCTCCCAGACCTATATCAATGTTACCCCACAAATGCTTATGATTACTAATTCAGTAAGGGTGGTTTAGGGTATAATATAGTCGGCACCGCCCGACTTTAGACTTTCCTTACTTGTTTAATAATGAACTCAATATTAGTGGTCTGTGGTTCAATGGCTAGCATACCCGCCTTGCATACAGGTTCGTGGTTTCAAACCCAGTTTCGACCAAACACCAAAAAAGTTTTTCAGCGGTGGATTATCCCACCTCACTACCATAGTGCTGGTGACATTTCTGAGTGTTTCAAAGCTTCTCTAAGTGATTTCACTGCAATGTGGAACGCCGTTCGGACAAATTTAAAAGAGAATTGTGTCTTAAAAGTATCCTTACTTGTATTCTCCGCTTCTTTGGCTCGGAATCAATACCAAAATTGTTAAAGTAAAGACAAAATCTTTGGAACAGAGTATTCTTTTTTTAGTGTACCATTGAACTATAGGTTCAGATGAACGGCACCAAAAAATACAAAAAAAAAGAAAATATGATACGTTGACAGATGTAACACCTCATTTGCCAAACCCTGTGTATTACATGCAGCATACATACTTGAAGTTTCCACTCTAATGTTTCTTTTCAGTCTCATAACCACCAACAAACACCATGTTTATGAGTATAAAAGGACACTTAATTGTAATCGTCTGATTTCGTCTCACTAACTTCCTGATAAGTTTGCGTGTGTAACTTTGCAAATAAAATAAAAGAGAGAACAAAGAGCTAGGGAGTGCACTTGTGTCTGGGTGTGAGTGAATGTTTGCAAATATTTGTTAGAATAGCAAATATGTTGCAAACTAACAACTCGCTTTAAGAAGTTTGTTTGGGTTTTATTGTTATTATCGCTCATTATAGGGTTCTTTACTTTTGGCAAAAATATTGCGATTTGCGACTAGGAACATGGGTCTTACGGTATAAGCACATATTCTGAAAACATTTTTAGCTCATATAGGGCAAATACCATAAAGTCACGATAGGAGTACTTTCAAAAAAAAAAAAAAAGGTATCCATAACCATATTTCGAAAATAGTCCTGGAGAAGTTTGACTCTGAGTTTGGTCAAATATTTGCTTTGTGTGACCACAGCCTTAGAGCCGGATAACAATAACCCATTATAAGTTTTAGAAAACTGTGAAGAAAATTAAAGAATATTGAAGAAATTATGTAATATTACTAATATAACATACTTGCTAAAAAGCTATATGCGTTGTTCACTTCGAATTGCCCGGTACTCACCTGAAATGAGAAAAGGAAAGAAAGTGTAATTAGTTTCAAAATGCAAAAAATTATTAAAACAAAAATATTTTATTAAACAACAAATAAACTATAATCTCTAATAAATTAAAATCTAAAGCGTAGTTTATTCAAACGTTTCACTCTTTTGGGCGAGAGATAAACCCTAATATTAAAGGAAAGACTAAATATTACACCCTGTATCATTTTCTAGATCCACATTTTCGATACCATATATCAAATCCGTCAAATGTGTTGGGTGCTATATATACCGAGTTTTATTCCCATATACGTATATATTTAAATCTGACTCGATCTGAACAAAAATTTGTTAGACTTTTACAAAATCTATTGACTTAAAGTTGAAGTCGGTTAACGCCCTAGGGTGGAACAAAATGTTATGCTATGGTCACACTGGGCAAATATTTGACAGAAATCAAAAAAGAATCCGTCGCCACAGTCAAACCAGATATCATATTTAGCTCATATTGTATATATAACGTCATGGTAGGATTATTTTCCAAAAATCGTATCAAGATATTTGGAAAATGGTTCTGGAAAAATGTTTGACACTCATTTTTATCAAATATTTGCCTACTGTGACCATAGCCTTAGTAAAAAACATAAGTATATACAGCAGTAAGTTCGGCCGGGCCGAATCTTAAATACCCACCAGCATGAATCAAGTATAATAGTTTACTTTGAAAACTCTTCGTCGTAGCGGGTTTCTTGATAATATATAGAATTTTAGGCGGTTTGATGACAAATTTTCTCCCAAGCAAATCAGTTCAACCAGATTCTACCTATGAAGACTAGATCAGATTCTGGATTTATGAGAACCAATTTTATTTTAGTTTTAGAGAAATCATAAACATATCGTGTATATGATGAAATAACGCCTTGATTTAAAATCTTAAATCTGTAGATTTTTTCCGCTATTATTTAAATGAATACGATGAGTAAAATCTGGAAATTTTACTTTCAGTTTCAAGCAATTTTCATGATCATTGTCTAAAATTTCTTTCCGGAGGAAAATATTTTTTCTATATCGATGCCTTACCAAACGGACCGGTAAAAATAAATGCGATGCATTTTTTTTTTGAGGGTCAAAAATTCCAGTATATTTAAATTTTTGTGCAAATCGGATAAAAACTACGGTTGCTAGAAGCCCAATGAGATCAGTCTATGTTATGTGGAGGCTATACTAAAACATGGGTCGACACACACCATATTCGGCTGACCTATTTGTGGTCAGCCGGATTCCAGAAGTCCTAAAAATAAATTCGGGAGTTAGGTCTATATGGGGCTATACCAAAACATGGACCCATACTCACCACCTCTTAATGTTCCTTAAATACCTCTAGAATTCCATTTTCAGACTAATTGGGTGAAAACTACGAATTCTAGAAACCCAAGAAGTAAAATCGGGAGATCAGTCTATATAAGGGCTATACCAAAACATGGACCGATATTGACCATTTTCGACACACCTCTTTATGGTCCTAAAATATCTCTAGATTTCGAATTTCCGGCAAATTGGATAAAACCACGGATTCTAGAAGCCCCAGAAATAAAGTCGGGAGATAGGTCTATATGGGATCTATACCAAAACATGGACCGATAGGCACCATTTGCGACACACCTATTTGTGATCTTAAAATACCTCTAGATTTTCAATTTCAAGCACATCGGCTAGAAAATATAGTCTCTAGACGTCAAAGAAGTAAAATCGGGAGACCAAAAAATGGGTCGATACACCTCAATTTCGGCACACCTATTTGTGGTCCCAAAATACCCCAAATTTCCAATTTCAGGCAAATCGGGTAATAAATATAGTTTATAGAAGCCCAAGAATAAAAATCGTGAGATCGGCCTATATGGCGGCTATACCAAAACACGGACCGATACGGACGGTTTTCCATACCACTTTATGGTCCTAGAATGCTTCTAGATTTTCAATTTCAGGCAAATTGGATACAAAATACAGTTTCTAGACGACCAAGAAGAAAAATCGGGAGATCGGTCTATATGGGGGCTATACCAAAACATGGACCAATACGGACCATTTTCGACACACCTCTTATGGTCCCAAAATACCTCTAGATTTCCAATTTCAGGCAAATCGGATAGTAAATACAGATTCTAGAAGCCCAAGAAGAAAAATCGGGAGATCGGTCTATATGGCAGCTATACCAAAACATGGACAGATACGGACCGTTTTCCACACCACTTTACGGTCCTAAAATACTTCTAGATTTTCAATTTCAGGCAAATTGGATAGAAAATACAGTTTCTAGACGCCCAAGAAGCAAAATCGGGAGATCGGTCTATATGGGGGCTATACCGAAACATGTACCGATGGGCACCATTTTCGGCACACATTTTATGGTCCTCAAGTACCTCTAGATTTTCAATTTTAGGCAAATTGGATAAAAACTACATTTTTTAAAAGCCCAAGACCCCAAATCGGGAAGTCGGTTTATATGGGGACTATATCAAAACTTGGGCCGATATAGCCCATCTTCGAACTTGACCTGCCTGCAAACAAAAAACGAATCTGTGCCAAATTTCAGGACGATAGCACCATTATTGAAGGCTGTAGCGTGATTACAACAGACAGACGGACATGCTTATAACGTCTTAGAATTTCTCCCTGATCAAGGATATATATACTTTATATAGTCGGAAATCGATATTTCGATGTGTTACACACGGAATGACAAACTTATTATACCCCTATCACCATTCTATGGTGGTGGGTATAACAAGTAAGGAAAGTCTAAAGGAGCCGACTATGTTATACCCTTCACCATTATGTATACCAACATCTTTGATACCATTTTAACACCTTCAAATTTGTTAGGAGCTATATAAAGATTTGGACAAAATTTTTAAATTTTCACAAAATGTTCTAGGCTCAAAAATTAAATTGGTTAATGACCGGGACAGACCACAATGGTAGTAAAAAAATATTGGAGATATTTAAATTATATAAAATTTTAAATCTGCATTTATGATTTATAGGTCGATATATACGAATTAGAGTAACATATAAGTTTTCGACTTAACAGTGAAGATTTTACAAGGAACATATCATATTTGCTAAAATCGGACTAAAATTTTAATTGATCTCTCAGTGTAAAGCTTCAAAATTTTCGAAATGAATCCTTGGCCTTCGTGGTCATATGAATCTAAATCGGTCGAAAGATTTATATGGGAGTTATATCTAAACCTGAACCGATTTTGAGCAAATTTGGCATGTGTAGCAAAAATGTCTGGCCTATCTCTCTGTGCAAATTTTCAAGCAAATTGGAGTGAAATTTTGACATCTGGGGCCATATAAGTGCGAATCGGACGAAAGATATATATGGCAGCTATATTAAAATCTGCACCAATTTCAACTAAATTTGGTATGCATAGTAAAAATGTTATTTCCATTCCCTGTGCACAATTTTTAATAAATCGGAGGGAATTTTTGATCTACGGTGGTCATATGACTGTAAATCGGACGACAGATATATATGGAAGCTATATTTAAATCTGAACCGATTTGAACCAAATTCGGTGTGCATATTTATAATGTTGGATCTACTCCTTGTGCAAAATTTTATGTAACTCGGGGTAAAACTTTGGCCTCTCGGGCCATAGGAGCGTAAATCGAGCGAAAGCTTCATATGGGAGCTATATCTAAATCAGAACCGATTTCAAACAAATTCGTTACGCATATTTATAATGTTAATTCTACTCCCTGTGCAAAATTTAATGTAAATCGTAATCGCGAAAGATTGGCCTCTGGGGCCATAAGAGTGTAAATCGGGCGAAAGCTTTATATGACAGTTATATCTGAATCTGAACCGATTTGACTGATATTCCGCAAAATTTGCGAGAATCACAAAATATTCGATTATACGAAATTGGAAGAAGATCTATTAATAAACACGTCATTTATAAGCAGATCGGTTATAAATATATATGTCAGCTATATCTAGATCTGAACCGATTTTTTCAAAAATCAATAGGGATCGTCTCTGAGTCGAAAAAGGACCCTATGCCAAATTTGAGGACGATCGTATTTAAACTGCGAGCTGGACTTTGTACACAAAAATACATCAACAGACAGACGGACAGACGGACATCGCTAAATCGACTCAGAATTTAATTCTAAGACGATCGATATACTAAAAGATGGGTCTATGACTGACTAGTCCTTCTCGTCGTTACATACAAATGCACAAACTTATTATACCCTGTACCACAGTAGTGGTGAAGGGTATAAATGTGGGAAACATTTACATCTGAAGCAATTTTTAGGTAACTTCGCAAAAGTATATTTATGATTTATCGGTCGGTAGATAGGTATTAGAAGTAGGGGAAAATTGACGATTTTACAAGGAAAATGTTAGTATTTTGGCCGAAATCACAAAAACATATATATGGGAGCTATATATAAATCTGAACCGATTTCAACGAAATTTGGCATACATAGCTACACTCAAAAAAAAGTTTACTTGGATCCAAAGATTTTGACTTTCCTTTAAGGATTTTGGTATTGATTCCGAGCCAAAGATGCGGCTTCTTTAAAATAAAACAATTTTTTAGCGACCTATCTGCCTTTAAATCTAGGACCAATAAAAGTAAAATTACGATACAGATCTTATTTATTAAATTTTCATTCTATTTTCGCGGTTTATTAATAAAGGTACTCACGTACAAACAAATGCCAGTTTAAAAATCCAAATTATATCGGATACTTCAAAGTGAAAATGTTTTCTTAATTCCAAAAAAAAACAACTTTAAACCAAAGGCGCTAAATCCTCAAAATAAGTTTTAGCCTATATTTGAAGCGTGTTTATTTTAAATGTAAAGTTTCAATATTTCAGTTAATTTAAGGACAATTTCTTTAAATCAAACATGTGTTTCTTTACTTTAAGGAAAATTAGCCTTAGTTCAAAGACATGCGACTTCAACGAAGGGATGCAAATTTACAAAATTTGTGTCCTAGATTTAATGAATAAAATTTTTAAGAAAAGATTATAAATTTTATTAAAATTTCATTTCAATAAAATTTCAATTAAAATTTCATTATTTTAAAGGAATTTGATCTTAATATTTTGTAAATTACGCTTCCTAAAATTTATGTTGTGTAATCTTTAATATCACGTAAATACTTTTTTCAGTGTACAATGTTAATTCTACTCCTTGTGCAATTTTAAGTAAATCGCAGCTAAACTATGGCCTCAGTGATCATATTAGTGTAAATCGGGCGAAAGATATATATGGGAGCTATATCTAAATCTCTCCTGATGAAAGGGGACATAGACATAGTTCTTATTCAAGAACCATATGTTTATAGAAACAAAATATGTGAATTAAGTACTCCGGGGTTCAAACTATTGCATATACTGTATATACTGGTAATGATGTAATTCGAGCCTGTATAATTGCTAAAAACGAGCTTAACTTATTTCTGCTTCCTTCAGTGTGCAATGCAGACACTGTCGTTGCCAATTTAGAAATAGCCAAATACAAATATTGGGTATCTTCGGTCTATATGGGACATGACAGGGAGATGCCTCCATGTGCCGTTAAGACCTTAGTTGAGGAGTCAATGAAAACAAAGACGAAACTCATTATGGGATGCGATGCGAATGCGCATCATAGTATATGGGGAAGTAGTGATACTAATGCAAGGGGAGAGTCGCTAATAGAGTTTATTTTGCGTACTAATCTGGTAGTTTGCAACAAGGGAGATGCCCCAACCTTTGTCACTAAAAACAGGCGAGAGGTTTTGGACATCACCTTGGCCTCGCAAGAACTGAATGAAATGATATCTGAGTGGCATGTTTTAAGTGAACACAGCTTCTCAGATCATCGCTACATCAGTTTCAAATTTGATGTTCATACCACCAAGACCATATTTCCGCCAAATGTTAGGAAAGCTGACTGGAATAGGTATAGGGAATCGTTCAATATGATGATACCGGAAATACCAGAGACAAATATGAGCACTGTGCAAGTTATCGAACACGCAGTGGAGAGGATTACTAAGGCCTTCAACATTTCACTGAAAGCTGCATGCCCTAAAGGGAAGCCAAGGGGGAAAAATCAACCACCATGGTGGTCTACGGAGTTAGGTAATATGAGGAAATCGTGCAGGAAGCTCTTTAACAAAGCAAAGTCCACCAGAGATCCTGTGGATTGGGACGCTTACAAGAAGAATCTGAGAGGATACAAGCGAGAACTGGGAAAGGCTCAGCATAACTCTTGGAATGATTACTGCAGCAGCATTGAGAATACGTCCGAGGCTTCCAGACTACGGAAGGTGCTAGCATCCACGAGCTCCGCTCCAGGTTTCATTAAAACATCGGAGGGCAATTGGACAACGTCCAGTGAGGAGACGCTGGAGGTACTATTGGACACACATTTTCCCGGAAATCAGACGGTTGAACCATGCACTGGCGGTGCCACAGCGGTGGCTCAGCGGTCGTTTCCTATCGAGGAAATTGTATCAGAATCTAGAATAAAATGGGCGTTAAATAGGTTAGGTTAGGTGGCAGCCCGATGTATCAGACTCACTTAGACAATTCAGTCCATTGTGATACCACATTGGTGAACTTCTCTCTTATCACTGAGTGCTGCCCGATTCCATGTTAAGCTCAATGACAAGGGACCTCCTTTTTATAGCCGAATCCGAACGGTGTTCCACATTACAGTGAAACCACTTAGAGAAGCTTTGAAACCCTCAGAAATGTAACCAGCATTACTGAGGTGGGATAATTCACCGCTGAAAAACTTTTTGGTGTTCGGTCGAAGCAGGAATCGAACCCACGACCTTGTGTATGCAAGGCGGGCATGCTAACCACTGCACCACGGTGGCTCCCTAAATCGGAGTAAAACTCTGGCTTCTGGAGTCATATAAGTACATATCATGCGAAAGATATATATGGAAGCTATTCCTAAATCTGAAACGATTTCTTCCAAAATCAATACACTGAAAAAAACAGTGAACCCATCAGGAAGAAAACATTTAGTTATTTTTAGAAATTTTTTTGCATTTTTAGAAATAGTGTTACATACGCTGACGTCTCGCTGATATCATAAAAATAAGTAAATATTTGTCGACAAATTCAGGAAAATTTATTAGACATATTTATTTTTTTTCACTTGTTAAAGAAAATTTTGTAGTTTGAAAGAAAAACTTGGAGTTCCAAATTGCTAGAATGTCTTTAGTGATATACGAAGTTCACGATGGGCACATTTGTAATAAAATTTACAAATTTAAAGAAATAATGAACTATCTTATGAGAAGTACGAATTTAGTCAAACTTTCTACTTCACGTGTGTATATATTTTTCCCGTTTTTTAATTCATTTAGCTAACGTACGCAAAAAATTATTAGAGTAAAGAAAACTTTCTCCATGTATAATAATTCCACGAACTAAAATAAAGTTAAATTGGCTTTAGTGAAATAGAGAGTTCACTTTTTTTTGAGTGTAAGGTTCTATTCTGACCCAAAGCACATACTTGTGCCAAATTTGAAGTCGATTGGACTAAAATTGCGACCTAGACTTTGATCACAAAAATGTGTTCACAGACAGACGAACAAGGCTATATCGACTTAGGGGCCCACCTTGACCATTTTTGCCAAAGACACCATGTGTCTATCTCGTCTCCTTTTGGGTGTTGCAACATAGGCACCTTGTCACACAGTGTGGCGCAGTGTATAAAAATAGAAATAAATATACTATAGTAATTGTCTTAATAATATCCAGAATTATACTCTTAACCCTTCAATTTACGAATTTTAACCTTTTCATTATCGAATTGCTATGAATGCCGTTTGAGTTTCTTAAAAACTCCATTCTGGAATTACGAATAAGTGGTCTTAATATCACACGGCCTTTTTTACCAACAACACATTTTTAAGTGTATGTCAAAAAACGCACGATATCATATTCTACAAGCCTTGGACATTTCAATTGGAAAATTAATTTCCAAATGTATTGAATTAATACTCTTTAAATAAAATTAATATAAACACACAATTTTATTATTAATTGAAATCATTGTAATCCAATTCACTTCATGTCATAAAAAACGAGATATCTTGTTAAACCGTGTTTTTTTTTCAATTACATTAACATGTGACAGAAAAACATATTAAATCAACTATTATATCTCACATTTATTCATTTAAATTGCATTTATTTATTACAATTGTTTTTTTTTTATGAAATTCATAAGTTTTTTTTTGTTCGATAAGCCCTTTTTAATTTCCCAATTACAGAAAAATTTTACATCTATTGAATTAAGAACAAAAAAAAAAAAAAACAGAATACTAACAACTGTAACAAGAGAATGGTCGTAATTGGATGGATTTAAGATGAGCAACAACTGCGTGAAATCCAAAAAAAAGTAAATCAAGCTATATTCTGAATCTGCAAATATATTTGCAATTGTTGATATATTTCAATTAAGATTAAAATTTAATTTAAATAAAATAAACAACAAAAACATAAATGAAAGATATAAATCTGATGGTAAACATACGCAAATGATATGTAAAATAGACGCAGGGAATCAACCCGTTATTAAGTCGGGTCACACAGAAGTTTATGCCCTATATCCAGCAAAACCTAGGTAACCACATCTTATTACAATTTCCATTACCAGGAGTAAACAGCAGTAATTACACGTTGCATTACATTGCGGTAAATTGTAACGAATAACTAACTTCACTTCTCGCTAATTTATTCTCACAATGTTATGCATTTGGCTGATAATGATGTGTTTTAAATTACCTATCTTACGATAATACAGTCGAAGCTCTGTTTAACGAATATCCCATTTAGCGAAAATCCATTTTTAACGAACGTCAAAATTCTTAACATTGAGTATTCTAAATAACGAACAATTGAAGAAAATTTACATTCGATTTAACGAAAAGACTTTTAATCTTAAGAAAATAAACAACAAAAAATCAGCAATATTTGACGATTGGGAGTATGGCTTAAGTCCTTAGGAAATGTCCACAAAGTACGGCATTCCCAAGATATTTAGATTCCATTAATATGTTTGAAAACACATATTCAATGGCCGGGTAACTGGTAAAGTTAGGTTAGATAGAGTGGCGCAGCTTCGCTACGGGAAATGGATCTACAACAGAACCGGTACAGGACTTCTCCCTGGTGTGAATAGACCAGTCCCAGTTCTGGCCGAAACGTATGGAAGGGACCGGTCACTTCAACACGGGTTTGTCATTGACGGGGATAAATTTACACTGCAGGCCACGGATTGGACTCATTCCAAACTACATGACCTGGGAGAACTTAGTAGGACTAGACAGGTCCTCAGGAAACAGTCTGGGACAAACCCTTAGGTACCGGTATTATTTTGATCATCCAAATTGCATCAGAAAGAAAAACTTTTGGACTATGTTGGTCCATAGGTAAATGTCTAGATCAAATAAAATTTTAAAATAAAGAGAGTATAGAAATCAATAAATTATATGAACATTTAAAAACTACGACAAACTCGAGCACTGGTACTAGTCCTGTAATAGGTCCATTAGTGACAATATTTCGTAGGATTGCTAGTTGGACAGATGGTGAATTTTTCTCTTAATAATGAGTGCTACCCGATTCTATATTTAGCTCAATAACAAGGAACCTCCCTCTTATAGCTGAAGGTAAACTATGAAATACACAGGAATATCAACATCATTAGTGAGAGGGATAAACTACCGCTGAAAAACTTTTTTGGTGCCCGAAACGCCAATCTAGCGTTGAGAGTACATCTATGCCGACAGGAGCAGCGGAGTAGTGGTGTATGTAAGACGTTTTAGGAAGATGTTATTATGAACACTGGCCTGGCCATTCTTGAAACTGGGCACTGGAAACAAATTAGACAATTCGTCTAAGAAGTTAGAGTATACAAATGATGACATGGGTGTATATAGGCCCCCATACGACAGCGAATCTTGGATCCTCTCTTCAATCTAACCTAACCTAGATATATCAAGTTCATCAGGATTATTTTAAGTATTATTTTTTAAGTGTCTCTGTGCTTTAATTTTTTCAAATGATTATGAATTTTTACTCATCTGGTAAAACACTACGATTTTCAAAAAAGTTAACATTTAATATCCCCGTTCGATTTAACGAATTTTTCTAAATAACGAAAGGGCCTGACAATATATCGTTCGTTAAACTGAGCTTCGACTGTATATATTAATTACCACTAAATATGCATTTTTTATTTATTTCCACAATGTTCGTTCCTATTCAAAGAGTGTTCATCTTATGATTTTGTCAAAATTTTATTTCTATAGAAAATTTTGTCAAAATTTTATTTCTGTAGAAAATTTTATCAAAATTTTATTTTTATAGAAAATTTGGGCCACATTTTATTTTTATAGAAAACTTGGGCAAAATTTATTTCTATAGAATTTTTTTTGCAATATATATTTTTTTAGAAATTTTTGCAAAATTTTATTTCTATCGAACATTTGAGTAGTCTTAGTTGGAGAATTTAGATGAGATTATTTTTTCCCACAATATTCGTTCCTATACAAATAGTGCTCATTTATTTAATTTACGTAATTTCTATCGAAAATTTTGTCACAATTTTATTTCTATAAAAATTTTAGTGAACATTTTATTTTAGAAAATTTTATTTATATAGAACTTTTTGTCAAAATGTATTTCCTATAGAAAATGTTGTCAAAATTTTGATTTCTATCGAAAATTTTGTCAAAATTTTGATTTCTATCGAAAATTTTGTCAAAATTTTGATTTCTATCGAAAATTTTTGATTTCTGTCGATAATTGTGTAACAAATTTGATTATACCCTGCGCCACACTGGGGAACAGGGTATTATAAGTTAGTATATACACAGTCTCACACAAGTTTAAATACCCCTGGGTTTTTTACTTCTTAACTAAGCCTGTTTCTTGTTGTTGTTTATAACCCACACCAAAAAAATCTTCTTGAAAATTAACAAATACTTTGTTTTTCAAATTAATTTACTAAAACTAAAGGATATATATGTATATTTTTTTTAAATTTTAATATTTAAAGAAAATGTACATTTTTTAACCGTATGTAAACTTGTGTGAGACTGTGTATGTTTGCAACACCCAGAAGGAGACGAGATAGACACATGGTGTCTTTGGCAATAATGCTCAGGGTGGGACCCTGAGTCGATCTAGCCATGTCCGTCTGTCCGTCCGTCTGTCTGTGAACACATTTTTGTGATCAAAGTCTAGGTCGCAGTTTAGGTCCAATCGCCTTCAAATTTGGCACAAGTTCCAGTTTTGGGTCAGAATAGAACCCCATTGATTTTGGTTCAGATTTAGATATAGCTCCCATATATAAATCTTTCGCCCGATATGCACTTATATGAACAGAGAAGCCAGAGTTCTACCCTAATTTGCTTGAAATTTTGCACAAACATAACACTTGATCGTATAGTCAAGTGTGCAAAATTTTATTGAAATCGGTTCAGATTTAGATATAGCTCCCATATATATTTTTCGTCCGTCAAAGTTGTAATCCAATTTATATAAAATTTTGCACAGGGAGTATAATTAAAATACTAAATATTAATGTCAAATTTTATTGAAATCGGTTCAGATATCTATATAACTTCCATAAAAATGACCAAAATACTCAAATTTTCCTTATAAAATCGCCACTGCTAAGTCTAAAACTTGTAAAAGTGACTCAAATTTTGTTTTATTTCTAATACATATTTATCGACCGATAAATCATAAATACACTTTTGCAAAGTTGCCTCAAAATTGGTTCAGATTAAAATGTTTCCCATATTTTTTTACTAACACAGTATACCATCACAGGGCATTAGTCGACTTAAATTTTAAGTCTATAGATTATACATTTTGTTCAGATGGAGTCAGATTTAAATGTATGTATTTGGGACAAAAACCTTTATATATAGCAACCAACACATTTAACGGATTAGATATAGTACCGAAAATGTGGATTTAAAAAGTGGTGCAGGGTATAATATAGTCGGCCCCGCCCGACTTTAGACTTTCCTTACTTGTTTCTATAGTAAATTTTGTATGTATATAGAAAATTATGTCAATTATCAAAATTTTATTTTTGTATAAAACATTTTGTCAAAATTTTATTTCTATAGAAAAATTCGATTTCTATTGAAAATTTTGTCAAAATTTTGATTTTTATAGTAAATTTTGTATTTATATAGAAAATGTTGTCAAAATTTTAATTCTATAGAAAATTTTGTCAAATTTTTATTTCTATAGAAAATTTTGTCAAAATTATGATTATTAGAAAACTTTGTCAAAGTTTTATTTTTATAGAAAATGTGGTCAAAATTTAATTTTTACAGAAAATTTAGTCAAACTGTTGATTTCTGTAGAAAATTTTGTCAATATTTTAAATTCTGAAGATTTTGCTTCCATAAAAAAATTTTGTCTAAATTTTTTTTCTATGGAAATTTTTGCAAAATTTTATTTCTATGGAAATTTTTGGCAAATTTTTATTTCTATGGAAAGTTTTGCAAAATTTTATTTCTATAGAAAATTTTGTCAAAAATTTATTTCTACAGAAAATTTTGTCAAATTTTTATTTATATGTTATATACAATTTTTGCACATTTTGTCAAAATTTTGATTTCAATGGAAAATTTTGGAAAAATTTTATTTCTATAGAAAATTATGTAAAAATTTTATTACTATAGAAAAGTTGTGCAAAATTTTATTTCTATAGAAAATTTTGTCAAAATTTTTTTTATTGAAAATTGTGTAAAAATTGTATTTTTATAGAAAATTTTGTCAAAATTGTATTTATATGTTATATACAATTTTTGCACATTTTGTCAAAATTTGGTCAAAATTTTGATTTCAATGGAAAATTTTTTCAAAATTTTATTTCTATAGGAAATTTTGTCAAAATTATTATTATTGGAAAACTTTGTCAAGGCTTTATTTTTATAGAAAATATTGTCAAAATTTATTTTTTACAGAAAATGTAGTCAAAATGTAGATTTCTGTAGAAAATTTTGTCAATATTTTAAATTCTATAAAAATTTTTCTGAAAATTTTTCTTCCATAAAAAAAAATTGTCAAAATTTTATTTCTATGGAAATTTTTGCAAATTTTTTTTCTTTGGAAATTTTTGCAAATTTTTATTTCTATGGAAAGTTTTGCAAAGTTTTATTTCTATAGAAAATTTTGTCAAAATTTTATTTCTATAGAAAATTTTGTCAAAATTTTATTTATATGTTATATAAAATTTTTGCACATTTTGTCAATATTTTGATTTCAATGGAAAATTTTGGAAAAATTTTATTTCTTAGAAAAGTATATAAAAATTTTATTTCTATAGAAAAGTTGTACAAATTTTTATTTCTATAGAAAATTATGTAAATTTTCTTGTTTTTATTGAAAATTTTTGTCAAGAATTTATTTCCATAGAAATTTTTGTCAAAAATGTTTTTTATTGAAAATTTTGTCAAAATTCTATTTCTATATACAATTTTTGCACATTTTGTCAAAATTTTGATTTCAATAGAAAATTTTGGAAAAATTTTATTTCTATAGAAAATTATGTAAAAATTTTATTTCCATAGAAAAGTTGTACAAAATTTTATTTCTATAGAAAATTTTGTCAAATTTTTTTTTATTGAAAATTTTGTAAAAATTGTATTTTTATAGAAAATTTTGTCAAAATTTATTTCTATAGAAAAGTTGTGTAAAATTTTATTCCTATGGGAAATTTTTGTCACAATTTTATTTCTATAGAAAATTTTGTCATGATTTTATTTCTATAGAAAATTTTGTCACAATTTTATTTCTATAGAAAATTTTGTCACAATTTTATTTCTATAGAAAATTTTGTCATGATTTTATTTCTATAGAAAATTTTGTCAAAATTGTATTTTTATAGAAAATTTTGTCAAAATTTTTGTTCTATAGAAAAGTTGTGCAAAATTTTATTCATATGGGAAATTTTTTGTCACAATTTTATTTGTATAGAAAATTTTGTCAAAATTTATTTATTTAAATTTATCAAATTGTAATATCTATAGAAAATTTTATATCTATATTTATGTCTATAGAAAATTAAATTTTGTCAAAATTTTATTTCTATAGACAATTTTGTAAAAATTTTATTTCTATATAAAATTTTGCCAACATTTTATTTCTACAGAAACTTTGTGAAATATCTCCTTACGGGAGAGGAATATTTTCCAAGATCTAACTGTTGTAAAAACTATGATTCCCATGTAATTTCTATAAAAGGCTTTTATGAGAATGTACTAACGGCAGAGCATTGTTCTTGCGAAGCACTTGCATAAGGCGGTGAGTCTAAGTTGGACCATACTCCTATTTGGGTAGATTTCTTTCGAAAGTAGGTGGGATCATCTTTTCACATAGCAAAGTAGAAAATAATTTTCCATGCATTTCGTATAATCGCTCCAGTCTGGTTTCCTTGTAATTGAGATGATTAAGTGCTCAAGATTGCCTTGAATTTAGCAATAGAACTTCAATAATTGAATTATCCAAGATAGAGAAAATCAGTATCCATCATAAACTAATAATCAGAGCTATGGAAATAACTTCATCATAGACTCCCCTTGCACCATTTTTCTCGCTACGCCATTCTCTTCGAAATTGCCTATGTAGAGTTATTAAAATTTAATTATTATATCTTCATAAGTTCTATGTTTACTTGGCCATTTGTCTATTCAAATACTGGTATATGTTTGTCTGCAATCCTTGGATGATTTATGTACGGAGTTTGGTTGAATAGGAATACCATTCATGTTATGATCCATTGTTAAGTCTATTAGGTGAATTTATAAAGTTAAATTCCAATATAAATACCACTGGTAGTTATTGTTCATCGAAATATGGATGTAGTCATTGGGCAAATGTTTGTTGTGAAAAGGAACTAAATACACAGATGGTAGTACTGAACAATTTTAAGTTCACATAAGACAGGAATAGACTTGCATTTGAATCTATTTAAATTCCATTTGCCGAAATTTGTATGCTCAATTTCAATAACTTAGTGCAAAATGATTCAAAAGTACATATATTGCAATATACACATATTATAATTAAATTTAGAGAAAATATTGATGCTAATAGTATGTGCTTAAGTAATGAGGGAAATATTTTACGAGTTGTATTTTAAGGAATTGGGAACGGTTTGTATACCTGAATATTCGATGAGGGACATGAAGAAACTACTCTGATTATTTTACTTTTTGACTGGTTATCTGCTGGCCCCAGCCATGCTTGTTATGGGGACAAATCGTTGCCTTTGGAAATAGGAGAACAGGTTTGCCAGTATTAGAAAATTTTTCAAATATTGGTGATATTTTTTCGAGAATGGGGATAATATTTTTGAGTTGAGGATTTGGTGGAGAATTTCTATTCATTTTGAGATTTTTTATGACATTTTTTGGGAAATCGGTTCAATTTCAGGATTACATGAAATTCTTTCTTCTTCTACACATTATTCACAAAAGCACAGCGAATATTCACAATTTTAAAAAGATAAATTTGGCTCTCTTTATTCCACGGCATATAAAAGTGCAAATGGGGCATTTGGCATAGAAGCGGACACAGGACTTTATTTTGGGAAACCAAGCGTTAATTTATAAATTTACTCAACATCGCTAAGACATATTTCTAGAATTACCCAGCAAAAAAACATAGAAGTTCTTCTTTAAACTTTAAAAGAACTTCCAAAACTTTCCTCCCAAAGATGTTCTTTATTTTAACTAAACAGGAAGTTAATCGTAGTTTAATCAAATTTTTTATAATTATTTTTTTTCATATTTTTAAGGGGTAATTTTAGTTTTTTGTTTAAAATCGATTAAAAATAGAGTAAGACTTAATAAAATGGTACAAATTATTAAAATTTTGTTTAAAAAAATCCTAAATCCAATCTAGAAATATTGCGAATTTTTGATAATATTTGCGGTCAAACGTTTCAGACTAGCGTTAGAATGCATTAAAAATTATAAAAACTATTTATTTGATATATTATCAAAAAATTGTTTAATTCACATCTAAAACTCTGAATTTGGATCGCACCTTAAGAAGTTATGCAAATTCAATGCAATGGCTGTTGGAATGGTGGATATCTATCCTTTGACAAGCCCATGTTAAAATCATCGCTTCTGTGTCAATTTTGCACCACTTCCGGATCCAAAAAGAACTTTCTCATTACTTTTTCGGCGACGTTAAATTTTGACCAAAATTGGTCCACAAAATTATTAATATTTAAATTTGGTCCGCTGGTCGGACCAAATGAAATTTGGTTCTATAGAAATAAAATTTTGACGAAATATTTCTACAGAAAATTTTAACAAAATTTTCTATAGAAATTAAATTTTGACAAAATTTCTATAGAAATAAAATTTTGCCAAAATTTCAGATACAAAATTATGCAAAAATTTTGTATAAGAAGAAAATTTTGTGACAATTTTATATAGAAATAAAAATTTGCGATAACTATCTATAGAAATAAAAGTTCGACAAATTTTCTGCAGAAATAAAATATTGACAAAATTTTCTGTATAAATAAAATTTTGGCTAAATTATCTATGGAAATAAAATTTTGGTTAAATTTTCGATAGAACTGAAATTTTGACATTTCCTAAAGAAAAAATCTTGATAAAATTTTCTACAGAAATTAAATTTTGACAAAATTTTCTAATGAACTAAAATTTTAATAAAGTTTTCTTCAGAAATACAATTTTGTCAACATTTTCTATAGAAATAAAATTTTAACGACATTTTCTATAGAAGTAAAATTTTGACGATATTTTCTGTAGAAGTAAAATTGTGACAAAATGTTCATGGAAATAAAATTTTTACAAAATTTTCTAAAAAAATAAAATTTTGAAAAAATTTTCTTTCGAAGTAAAATTATGGAAAAGTTTTAAAAATTTGTCCGCTGGTACGAATTTTGGTACAATTTTGGAAAAATTTTTGTCCAAAATAAAAATTCATTGTGGCAACGCTGGATGAGAGCAACCCATTTTGGGCCAGAAAAATACTGGCAACACTGAGAGAGAGAGTGAACGATAAAAATTAAGAGACGACAAATAGGCAAAATTAAATAAAACAAATTGCGCCTGTTTTATTTTGCCGAATTCGAGTAATATTCAACTTATTACAGTGATTGCTCTAGAGGGCGGCTGATATAATTTTTTTTTTTCGTTTATAGTTAGGCTACATTTGGTTAGGCTACACAAAAAAAATAATTTTTGGATGCAATCACGAAACTAATTGATCCAATTAATTTCTAATTGATATATTTTCCATCACAGAAATGATAGTATCTATCACCGAAGTCAATTAAAAAACTTTTTGATCCAATTACAAATTTATTGATACCATTAATATTTGTGATTGTTTTTTGTTTTGATTAAAAATTTTTGTTGAATCAATCAAATTTTTAATTGAATGTTTTTGAAAATTCTATTAAATTTTTAATTGGAAATATTTTGGTGAACTTTTTTTCTTCTACACACGTCACAAGAAAATGATTATGTGATGTATTGGTCCCATTTCTGGTGATGATAGACGCATTGGTATTTTTTAGTGCAAACCTTACTCTGCGAAATGTCCCAGGTGCCCTAGTCCATAGGAGATTTAGATTTTTGTGGCCATTGTGCAGTGGAAGTGATGCCTTGAACCTCCTTCCTAAGTATGCTGGGTGTGATTGAATGTCCATGGTCTGCGTCCAAACTGTTTGTCTGTCCAGAGCTCCAATACTGTCCTTAGAATATTCGTCTGTCTAGTAATATTCGGCATTTATTTTGACTCCACGGTCGATGAGTACTAGCAGGGAACGATCATACTCATAAGCGTAGAAAGACCTCTGGGGGAGGTCTTAGGCCCCTTCAGAAATTTTTTAACAGCTCCAAGGATTTAAAAATCTATTAATGATTTTCGACTGTATCATATTACTGTATTATAGATAGGGACCTAAAGTTCCTCAAACTAAAATTTGTTTCGATACTTCAATGTCCGCACCATTGGACCCATTTCCGGTGATGATAGAAGCATTGGTATTTTTTAATGCCAACCTTACTCTGCAAAATATCCCAGGTGCCCTCGTCCATAGGACATTTTTATTTTTGTGGCTATTGTGCAACGGAAGTAAAACCTCGAACCTTTCAAAGCATGCTGAGTGCAATGGACCGATGTTGAATGTGAACCACACCTAAACGCCAAGTTTTTTCCGAATTTTATTTGACATTTCTCTATTTCAGACTTACTCAATTTGAACCATGGAGAGATACACAATCCAACAACGTGTTAAATGGTTCCAAGAAATGGCAACAGTGAATGATCAATTTTCGAAGAAAATCATCTTCAGTGATGAGGCACATTTTCACCTCAGTGGATTCGTCAATAAACAGAATTGCCGCATTTGGGCGAATGAGAATCCAAGAGTGATTGTCGAAAAACCAATGCACCCACAAAGAGTGACTGTTTGTTGCGGTTTATGGGCTGGCGGCATCATCAGGCCGTATTTTTTCCAAAATGAGGCCGGTCAGGCAGTTACTGTGAATGGTGTTCGCTATCGTGGGATGATAACGAACTTTTTATGGCCCGAATTGGAAGATATGGATGTGGACGATAAGTGGTTTCAGCAGGACGGTGCCACTTGCCACACAGCTAACGAAACAATGGCTCTTTTGCGCAACAAATTCAATGGCCGTGTTATCTCACGTAATGGCGATGTCAATTGGCCGCCAAGATCATGTGATTTGACACCGTTGGACTTTTTTCTTTGGGGTTATTTGAAAGAAAATGGTTTCTTGTCGCTGAATATCAAATTCAGTAACTGACCACTTTCAAGCCAGCAAAGCAACTCCTTGTCTCTTTGAAATCTATTTTTGTTGTGCTCTTAACATTTATGGAATTTTAATGTCTTTAGTTGTCTACCATCAGCAGCGTGGATTCCAATCAAATCTGGCCTTCAGTTATCTCATCATTTCAGCTATTGTTACCGTTTAGTTTTGTCCACTTTTTGAATACAATGCAACACTGCCAGTATCACGGTAACGATTAATGGTACGAATAACAAAAGATTTATTCACATTTAAATGCTAGAGAGCTTGCTCTAACTATAGCGACTTGTGGTATCACTGCGAAATATAAAACTATCACGCATGAATTTGATCACGAATAACTTCATTTCTGACTGCAATAAATCAAAATACTTTTGTAAGTGTGTAAACAATAAATTAAACTGTCACTAGAATCAATCTGTAAGCTCTCAGACGAGCGGTTTTGAAATTATGGCAACATGAAGTTGTGTTCGTGATTTAGCCACAATTCAAAAGTTCATATTTTCTTAACCCTTAAACGCACACTGTATCTTTTAAGATACAACCAGACTATATTCTTACGCCTTAAAATGTTGACCGAAAAATTCTTCGTAATAAAGTTTGTTGCATTTAAAACATAATAATGCAGTTTTAAAAAATATCTATTTTTCCGGGAAATTTATAGTCTTTCTGTGTAAACTGAAATCAAAATTGAAAGAAAATTTAAATGAAAATTTGCCCGAAAATTCAACAACCTACAAATTGGAGAATAATTAATTTTTACCAGAAATAAAAGGAATGTGGGTAAAAAATTGTGAAAAATATCTCTATGCTCTACTACAATTAATTTGTATATTTGTAAACAAGAACTTAGTTTAATGCGTACTATATTTATACCCTGCGCCACACTGTGGAACAGGGTATTATAAGTTAGTGCATATGTTTGCAACACCCAGAAGGAGACGAAATAGACACATGGTGTATTTGGCAAAAATGCTCAGGGTGGGCTCCTGAGTAGATATAGCCATGTCCGTCTGTCCGTGAACGCATTTATGTAATCAAAGTCTAGGTCGCAGTTTTAGTCCAATCGACCTCAAATTTGGCACAAGTGTGTGTTTTGGCTCAGAATAGATCCCTATTGATTTTGGAAGAAATCGGTTCAGATTTAGATATAGCTCCCATATATATCTTTCGCCCGATATGGACTAATACGGTCCCAGAAGCCAGAGTTTTACCCCAATTTGGTTGAAATTTTGCACTATGAGTACAATTAGTAGTGTAGTCATGTGTGCCAAATTTTATTGAAATCGGTTCAGATTTAGATATAGCTCCCATATATAGCTTTCGCCCGATTTACACTCATATGACCACAGAGGCCAATGTTTTGCTCCGATTTAGTTGAAATTTTGCACATGGAGTAGAATTAGCATTGTAGCTATGTCTGCCAAATTTGGTTGAAATCGGTTCAGATTTAGATATAGCTCCCATATATATGTTCTTCTGATTTCGACAAAAATGGTCAAAATACCAACATTTTCCTTGTAAAATCGCCACTGTTTAGTCGAAAAGTTGTAAAACTGACTCTAATTTTCCTAAACTTCTAATACATATATATCGAACGATAAATCATAAATAAATTTTGTGAAGTTTCCTTAAAATTGCTTCAGATTTAAATGTTTCCCATATTTTTTTACTAACATTGTGTTCCACCCTAGTGCATTAGCCGACTTAAATTTTGAGTCTATAGATTTTGTAGAAGTCTTTCAAATTCTATCCAGATCGATTGATATTTAAATGTATGTAGTTGGGACAAACCTTTATATATAGCCCCAACATATTTGACGGATGTGATATGGTACCGAAAATGTAGATCTACAAAGTGGTGCAGGGTATAATATAGTCGGCCCCGCCCGACTTTAGACTTTCCTTACTTGTTTTTTACTAACATTGTGTTCCACCCTAGTGCATTAGCCGACTTAAATTTTGAGTCTATAGATTTTGTAGAAGTCTTTCAAATTCTATCCAGATCGATTGATATTTAAATGTATGTAGTTGGGACAAACCTTTATATATAGCCCCAACACATCTGACGGATGTGATATGGTACCGAAAATGTAGATCTACAAAGTGGTGCAGGGTATAATATAGTCGGCCCCGCCCGACTTTAGACATTCCTTACTTGTTTTTTTTTTTTAGATACAACCACTATTTTTGCAAAAAACGAAAAAAAACAAAATTTAGAAAAATGTGGTATGCAGATGTTCTTTTTTAAAACTTTGAGGAATCGGTGTTCTTGTGCATTTAAGTTTTAAAACGCTTATATTGATAAGTCAACATCATTGGCTTCTCAGTGACAAACTGTATCTTTAAAACTGTATTTTTAAAACTTTGAGGAATCGGTGTTCTTGTGCATTTAAGTTTTAAAACGCTTATATTGATAAGTCAACATCATTGGCTTCTCAGTGACAAACTGATCTCCAATCACACCAATGAGTACAGCGCGAATTAATTTCACCGCATTGCTAAAGGACCTCCTTAGAGTATAAAAGTCTGAACCGCAAGCTATACTCGCACGGATGAAAAAGACTGTTTTTCATATGTTTGGCTATAAACATTATATGTTTGGAACACAAATTTTTAAACACAATATTTTTGAGTGCAAGCATATAATGTTCATAAACTAGCATAACATGTTTGGGACATATATGTTAATATGTTAGAACATATTATGTTTGGGACATAAAATGTTTGTAAATATAATATGCTTGGATGCAAACATATATTAATTTAGAAATAGCCTATAAACATATATGTGTTTAGTAGCTTGGAGCGCTATTTAACAGGGAGCGATATTGAATTAAGTTGGTGGTTGTTGCTTGTTATTACAAAATTAACATTTTATTTTTCCTTGGGCAATTGATCAGCTACTTCTTTGATCCTTACAAACTGTGTGGTCCGCTGTTCGAATCCCCGTCCGGTAAAAGGTAAAATTAAAATAAAATAAAAATCATAAAATTGAATAATTTCTTCTACAATGTTTGTATTACAGAAAAAGGTGGTACACGCTCACAAAAAATCGCTTCTGTAACATATACTCCCAAACTTATTTTGCTTCAAGCATATACATTTTTGGGTATTGCCCAAACATTTATATGTTTGATCCCTTCCAATATATAATATGTTTGAAAGCATATTGGTCTAAACAATATATGTTTGGGTAGTCTAAGTTCGAAACATTTTGTATTTTTGCATCCAAATTCAATAATGTTGTCTTCCAAAAAACAATATGTTATTATGTGAACATATAATATGTTTGGAAGCATTTTGCACCCAAAAATATTATATGCTTAAAAAAAATTCTCCCAAACAATATTGTGCTCAAAATTTTATTTATTTATTTATATATTTACAATCATAATGAATTATGAAAATAAACAGGTAATATAGGTGCTAACAACATAGGTTTTCGACCTGAATGCTCAAAATTTTGTTTCTGTCCAATTGTATATTCCCCCACATCTTTCTCACTTCCACGAGATTTTTTAGTTCTTAGCACCTTTTTCTGTAATACAAACATTGTAGAAGAAATTATTCAATTGTATGATTTTTTTATTTTAATTTTACCTTTTGCCGGACGGGGATTCGAACAGCGGACCACACAGTTTGTAAGGATCAAATAAGTAGCTGATCAATTGCCCAAGGAAAAATAAAATGTTAATTTTGTAATAACAAGCAACAACCACCAACTTAATTCAATATCGCTCCCTGTTAAATAGCGCTCCAAGCTACTAAACACATATATGTTAATAGGCTATTTCTAAATTAATATATGTTTGCATTCAAGCATAATATATTTACAAACATTTTATGTCCCAAACATAACATGTTCTAACATATTAACATATATGTCCCAAACATGTTATGCTAGTTTATGAACATTATATGCTTGCACTCAAAAATATTGTGTTTAAAAATTTGTGTTCCAAACATATTATGTTTATAGCCAAACATATGAAAAACAGTCTTTTTCAACCGTGTAAGAACTAAAAAATCTCGTGGAAGTGAGAAAGATGTGGGGGAATATACAATTAGGCAGAAACAAAATTTTGATCATTCAGGTCGAAAACCTATGTTGTTAGCACCTATATTACCTGTTTATTTTCGTAATTCATTATGATTGTAAATATATAAATAAATAAATAAAATTTTGAGCACAATATTGTTTGGGAGAATTTTTTTTAAGCATATAATATTTTTGGGTGCAAAATGCTTCCAAACATATTATATGTTCACATAATAACATATTGTTTTTTAGAAGACAACATTATTGAATTTGGATGCAAAAATACAAAATGTTTGGAATTTAGACTACCCAAACATATATTGTTTAGACCAATATGCTTTCAAACATATTATATATTGGAAGAGATCAAACATATAAATGTTTGGGCAATACCCAAAAATGTATATGCTTGAAGCAAAATATGTTTGGGAGTATATGTTACAGAAGCGATTTTTTGTGAGGGTGCGTACAGTGTCCATTTTAATTTTAAAAATTTAATTTAAATTCGCAACTAATGAAACTGTTCGACAGTCGTACAATGACCTCGCTCTAAATCATCTTAACCTTAGTTTTTTTTTCTTACTTTACTGGCATCCTATAGTACTCCCTTATCACGATTCAAATTGAAAATTACATTTATCAGTTATTTTCCCTTGGCAATATCAACCATATTATGTTCATCATTAATCTTGTAGATCCAGGTGTGAGCAATGTATTTGCCAGATATTTTATCGCAACGATTCCAAGGGCATGTGTGAAATTGATTGCTGTCATTTAAGAACATTAATTCAACAAACTTGGATGATGGCGTTAAGCGAACCCCAGGGAATATTCAAATTATAAGGCATACTATACATGTACTTGAAAACGTTTCCATATGCTAAACGAGATTTATACATATAGGTACGGTTTATTTCGTTCAATTGTGCGAGAACGGGAATGCAGAATTTCAAATTAAATTTATTAGAATATGTTAGGTTGTTGTTGATGTAGTCCCTGGATTTTGTATATATACAAAAGGGAAGAATAAAGATATTGACATCTTAAATACCGACATCCAGCACAAACAGGCCGACATCTAATTCATCTGGCGATTTTGTTAATGCTGGTGAAGGAATAAGGTGAGGGAGTGACCAAAAATTTCGTAGGGCTTCTGAGTCGTCATATTTCTGCTCTCAACATGGCAACTATTTCCGAATATTTACTAACGAGGATCAAACGTGACGCCCAGAACCTTAGCGGGTTCGGATGCTAAAATGATCTAGGTTAGGTTAGGTTATGTGGCAGCCCGATGTATCAGGCTCACTTAGACTATTCAGTCCATTGTGATACCACAGTGGTGAACTTCTCTCTTATCACTGAGTGCTGCCCGATTCCATGTTAAGCTCAATGACAAGGGACCTCCGTTTTATAGCCGATGATCTAAACAAGGATGTGTATACAGAGCTCCTGGTTCACCTACACAGAAAAAAATTTCCGTAGTTACACTAACGATAAATTTAACTTATTTATATTGGAAAAATGTATTTGCTTGTAGTTAAATTTTATTAATTTTATCGAAATTTTCCACAGCTTAACAGATTGGCTGATAAGTCCCCTGTCTGACATATAGATGGCGTCGCTAGTATTAAATGCATATTATTTTTATATAGTACCAACCTTCAAATGATACGTGTCAAAATGTGACGTCTGTAAGTCAATTAGTTTGTGAGATAGAGCGTCTTTTGTGAAGCAACTTTTGTTATTGTGAAAAAAATGGGAAAAAAAAGGAATTTCGTGTTTTGTTAAAATACTATTTTCTGAAGAGAAAAAATACGGTGGAAGCAAAAACTAGGATTGATAATGAGTTTCCGGACTCTGCCCCAGGGAAATCAACAATAATTGATTGGTATGCAAAATTCAAGCGTGGTGAAATGAGCACGGAGGACGGTGAACATAGTGGACGCCCGAAAGAGTTGGTTACCGACGAAAACATCAAAAAAATCCACAAAATGATTTTGAATGTCCGTAAAATGAAGTTGATCGAGATAGCAGAGGCCTTAAAGATATCAAAGGAACGTGTTGGTCATATCATTCATCAATATTTGGATATGCGGAAGCTCTGTGCAAAATGGGTGGCGCGCGAGCTCACATTTGACCAAAAACAACAACGTGTTGATGATTCTGAGCGGTGTTTGCAACTGTTAACTCGTAATACACCCGAGTTTTTCCGTCGATATGTGACAATCGATGAAACATGGCTCCATCACTACACTCCTGAGTCCAATCGACAGTCGGCTGAGTGGACAGCGACCGGTGAACCGTCTTCGAAGCGTGGAAAGACTCAAAAGTCCGCTGGCAAAGTAATGACCTCTGTTTTTTTGGCATGCGTATGGAATAATTTTTATCGATTATCTTGAGAAGGGAAAAACCATCAACAGTGACTATTATATGGCGTTATTGGAGCGTTTGAAGGTCGAAATCGCGGCAAAACGGCCCCATATGAAAAAGAAAAAAGTGTTGTTCCACCGAGACAACGCACCGTGCCACAAGTCATTGTGAACGATAGCAAAAATTCATGTATTGGGCTTCAAATTTCTTCCCCACCCACCGTATTCTCCAGTTCTGGCCCCTAGCGACTTTTTCTTGTTCTCAGACCTCAAAAGGATGTTCGCAGGGAAAAAATTTGGCTGCAATGAAGAGGTGATCGCCGAAATTGAGGCCTATTTTGAGGCAAAACCGAAGGAGTACTACACGCAAAGAAAAAAAAAACGTTTGGAAAACGTGTACCGAAAACGTTTTTCTTTTGTTAGAGCTTTTTGAATTGATTCGAAAAGTATACACTTTTATCACCAAAAAAATTCGTTTGTTACAAAATTTTTATTTTTTCAATAAAAAAAGTTATTTTTGAACCAACAACACAGTCCATTTCGTTTATATCAAACACTGTTCTTTTCTGACTTTAGGTCTTTAATAAGACACATTTTACAGTTCATAGTAAAAATTTAATATAGTAGTAATGTAATGTTGAACATTTTATCGGAATCTTCCGATCATATCTGGAATATATGTACAAAAAAAAACGTTGGTCGAAGCAGGGATCGAACCCACGACCCTTGGCATGCAAGTCGGGCGTAGCAACCACTGCTCCACGGTGCCAAACTAAATGTTTGTTTCTGTTAAATAAACTTTGTTTAATCGGCTCGTGGGCGCCGCAAACTATGCTATATAAATATAACTTATATGGATAATTATCTATTGATGACCGTAACAGGTACATAGCTCAGTGGTTAGTGTGTTGGCTTACAAAGTGCATGATCCGCGGTTCGATTCTCCGTCCAGGCGAAAGGTAAAAAAATTTAAATTTATAAAATCGTATAATTTCTTCTACATTGTTTGTATTACAGAAAAAGGTGCTAAGAACTAAAAAACCTCGTGGATGTGAGAAAGATGTGAGGGAAAATGCAATTAGCAAGAAAACAATGTTTTTTTTAGTTTGCCTTTATGAAATTGTTTTTACATCCTGGAAAAGAATACACGTTTATCACAAAAAGTATATACTTTTCTTCCAAATACACTTCCTTACAGCGAAAAGCAAATGAGAAACGAACTTTGTTTGTCTAAAATTTCGTTTGGGAGGAAAGAATTATTTTTTTGCGTGTACCAAAATGGTATCAAAAAATTGAAAGGTCGTTATAATCGTTGTGTCGCTCTTGAAGGGAACTATGTTGAATAATAAAAATGAATTTTGACAAACAAATGTGTATTTCTTTGTTAGACCGGGGACTTATCAGCTAACCTGTTATTTCGCCGTGATCCATTCGGAGCACCAGATTCACCCGATTTGATCAACTCTTCACTCTCCAGTTTAGAGTTCATTGACTTTGAATTCACCCTTTCCCATTTCCGCAAGAAGCTCTTGCAAAAACAAGGACATGCACAAATTCACAATATATATGGCGTAACTTTTATAAACGTCGATGTATCAAGCTGAAAATTTTATGGAATGTAAATACCAGATGGTACCAACCATAAACAAGTATATACGGCCGTAAGTTTGGCCAGGCCGAATCTTATGTACCCTCCACCATGGATTACATAGAAATTTGTACTAAAGACTGTCATCCATATATTAAACAAAAAAATCCGATTAAATACGTATATAATTCAGTTTGACAAAAATTTTCTATAGAAATAAAATGTTGACAAAATTTTCTATAGAAATAAAATTTTGACAAAATTTTCTATAGCAATAAAATTTTGGTAGATTATTTTTGGGGATCGGCTATATATAACTATAGACCGATCTGGACCAATTTTGGCATGGTTGTTTGCGGCCATATACTAGCGCAATGTACCAAATTTCACCACGTACCAAATTTCAACCGGATCGGATGAATTTTGCTCCTCCAAGAGCTCCGGAGGTCAAATCTGGGGATCGGTTTAAATGGGGGTTACATATAATTAAGACCGATATGGACCAATTTTTGCATGGTTGTTAGAGACCATATACTAACACCACGTACCAAATTTCAAACGGATCGGGTGAATTTTGCTCCTCCAAGAGGCGCCACAAGCCAAATCTGAGCGTCGGTTTATATGGGGGCTATACGTAAAAATGGTCCGATATGGCCCATTTGCAATACTATCCGACCTACATCAATAACAACTACTTGTGCCAAGTTTCAAGACGATAGCTTGCTTCATGCGGAAGTTAGCGCGATTTCAACAGATGGACGGACATGCTTAGATCGACTCAGAATTTCACCACGACCCAGAATATTAAATTTATGGGGTCTTAGAGCAATATTTCGATGTGTTACAAACGGAATGACAAAGTTAATATACCCCCCATCCTATGGTGGAGGCTATAGGTTAGGTTAACGTGGCGGTCTAATTAAGATTCAGGCTCACTTACGCTATTCAGTCCATTGTGATACCACATTAACTAAAAGTATCTATTACATATGGGCACTTCTAGTTTTAACCGTTGAACCTTCTTGATTATTTTTCTTTGTTGAACCAACCAGATTGTTCAAAAAATATTAGCAGACTGCTTAAGTTAACGCTTTCCAGATCCGCCAGTAATCTGAAGCTATATGCCCCTAAAATTTGCTTACGCCTTACACAAAATGCAGGACACTCACACAAGAGGTGTTTAATTGATTCCTTTTCCTCCGCATCATGACAGCTCATACAATAGTCGTTATACTTCGCACCAATAGTTTTTGCAAATTCGCCTATCAGGCAGCGACCCGTTATAGCAGATATCAGGAGTGATATCTGACGTCTCGATAACTCTAGCATATCTAGTGTGCAGTTTAAGTTTAAATGGGGCCATATTTGCTTGGTGTTGTTACAACCCTTGCAATTCTCCCTTCTCACGCAGTATGAGCTTGCAGGTAGCCAGGGAGGGTCATATCCACGGATTCTATATTCCCCTGGAATATGTAAGGTAGTCCCTATCCTCGCCAACTCATCCGCTTCGCAGTTCCCCGGTATGTTCCTATGGCCAGGCACCTACATTGTTTATTGCGGCAGTCGATGGCCGTTTTCGAGTTAAGGAACACAGAGTCCATAGATTTTATTGCAGGTTGACTGTCTGAGTATATATTAATGCCAACATTTTTTCGAACATTACTTCTCAGCCAATTCGCCACCTCTCTTATTGCTAATATTTCAGCCTGAAAAACACTACAGTGATTAGGTAGTGTTTTCGCTATTCGAAGTTCCAGATCTTTAGAATATACTCCGAAACCCACTTGTCCATCCAATTTGGAGCCATCAGTGTCGAAATCTATATATATGGTTTATTCCCCGAGGCCTTGGGAATTAGAGTTTCAAACTTTTTGTCGAAAAGTGGTGTCGCCAAAGTATAATCCACTACGTTAGGCACATCTGGCCTATGGTGGAGGGTATAAAAAAAGAATAAAATCAGGTGAGTATGTGCTTAGATGTTGATATAGGCTCCATATAAATATTTCGCCTTATATGCACTTTATTCAAACAAAGATTTATTTAGAGAGAAAAATAAGATTTTAAGGGATATAGAATTCCCAAATGTAGCACCCAAAAAATTTTGAAGGCCTTTAGAGCGAAACAAAAATGTTGGCCGGCCCTGTTTGTCATTTGACTTGTCAAACTTATTTAAGTTTAATGAAGATTTAAAAAAAAATTACTTAATTTCAATTTATTTTGTCTGATAATCTTTAACAAAATGTAATGATTAAGTATACTTTATTTAATTTAATTTACTTTAATACAATCTCATTCATTTACATTGTTGTGAAATTTTATCTTTTCTTCTAGAATTTTTGCAATTTATCATAAAATAAGATTAGAAATTGTATACTTTTCAATTGATTACTATACTATCAATATCAATATTCTTCTAAATACTCTCAGGCATGATTTTCAAATAAAATAAATTTCTTGATTTTTGTTGGTACTTTTAGTTCTTGGACTCTCTATAATATACAGATACCAATGGTAAAGTTCAAAAAGTAAATCATAGAATTTTTTTCCTTTAGTTTTTCAAACTTTTAAGAATAAAACTTTGTGTATAAACTTGTTACACAAAAAAACAACCAGAGTATATTTGATATGTTTGTATATATGAACCACATAAATTGCTTCCTTGGAATCTTTGAA
The DNA here is from genome assembly GCF_050003625.1 of Haematobia irritans. Lineage (NCBI taxonomy): Eukaryota > Metazoa > Arthropoda > Insecta > Diptera > Muscidae > Haematobia > Haematobia irritans. The sequence goes on along the minus strand of NC_134401.1, from coordinate 49,741,515 downwards.
AAGTTTAAAGGATACTCAGAGTTTTTAAGATTTATTTTTTTGTATTTGGGCTTAAAGTTTAATTTACCACAACAAAAGTAAACAAATGAAAAAGAAAAAAAAAAACCCTTTTTATGGGATTACTCAGAATTAACTATAACATAAAACATTTTGTAAACTTTATATTACAAACATGTTTGCAATTAGCACACAATACTGTGTAATAGATGGGTTATGAGTCAATATTGAAGGCAAACAAAAATGGGGTCACTACAGTTTTCTATTGCATGGCATTAAATCTCTCTAGTAAATCGCTTGCCAACGGCAATAAACTGGAGTGGTGTACTTGGTAAGTAAACAAATGTCGTACTGATTTTTTTTATGGACATTTTGGGTTTTTTAAAACTTCTTCTCAACAAATAAAAAATCTCTATACCAATAGAGCTTAATAATTGAAATGTGTCTAATGAAGGGAATTAAGAAGAATGTGAAAATCCGAAACATCTGCCATACCCTCCATTTTGAACAAAATTTTTCTTTCTATAAAATCATAAAAAATCAGTAATGGATGGCTACATAAGACATAGGTATCTCTGGTAAAGTATGCTCAGGACCGACTTTTGAGCACGATTGCCACTTGTGCCAAAAATCTACTAAATTAAAACAAAAAATTTTATTTTAACAAATTTTTGTGATTATTTTGATTTTTTTCTTCGAAAAAATGTTTTATTATTTTATTTTAGAAGTTTATTTCAGTATTTGCAATAATATATATTATAATCTCTCCTGCTGATGGCCTTAGCAGCCAATGCTACTTTTCCCTTTTCTTTTTTATCATACATTTACTGTATGATTAAAATAAACAATAAATAAATAATAATCTCTCCTATTAGCGGCAATTTTTTTGGGAGTATAAATCTCCCTTAAATAGTTAAAGCGTCGAATTTTGTTTTAACGATTTAGCTTTAACCAATAAGGGATAGTTACTACTTCTTTAAAAATGGAGAACTTACTCGACTTTAAGGAAATGGGCCAACACGAAAATTAAAAAATAAAAACATTGGATATGTAGAAAATTTTGGCAAAATTTTAAATTTTATTTTTATTGGAAATTTTTTTAAAAATATTAGTTCTATAACAAAATTTTGCCAAAATTGTTTTTCCATTGAAAATTTTTTTAAAATTTTAGTTCTATAGAAACCTAAAAATTTTAAATTTTATTTCTATAGAAAATTTTTGCAAAATTTTGTTTCTGTAGAAAGTTTTGTCAAAATTGTATTTCTATAGAAAATTTTGTAAAAATTTTATTTCTATAGAAAATTTTGTAAAAATTTTATTTCTATATAAAATTTTGTCAAAATTTTATTTCTATAGAAAATTTTGTAAAAATTTTATTTCTATAGAAAATTTTGTCAAAATTTTATTTTTATAGAAAATTTTGTCAAAATTTTATTCCTATAGAAAATCTTGTCAAAATTAGTTGGATAGGAATATTTTAAAATTTCTAATAAATAATCAAGAATTCTAACAATCTACCATTTTTGGTAGAATTATATCAATTGTGGCAACTAGAGCTTGTAATGTCCGTCTGCCTGTGAACACATTGTTTGATCAAAATAGGTCCCTATTGAGTTTGGAAGAAATCGGTTTAGATTTAGATATAGCTCCCATGTATATATTTCGTCCGATTTACACTCATACGGCCCCAAAGAGCAAAGTTTTACTCCGATTGTGTTCAGGGAGCAGAATTAACATTCTTACTACGCATGCCAAATCGGTTAAGATTTATATAACTTTTGCCTGATATAGCCCCGGTCAAAATTTCTCTCCGATTTACTTGAAAATTTGCACTCAGATTTAGACAAATCCCCATACTTAATATAAAAAGGCTTTAGATTTAAATATTTCCAATATTATTACCAGCACACCGAAAGAATTTACTTCGTAAAAAGAACGAAAAATTTCATTAAAAGTACGAAATTTGTCATTGTTTTACAACCAAAGAAACTTTTCATTAAAAGTACGAAATATTTCGTACTTTTTACGAAGAAAAGTTCTTCCAAAATTTTCGTAGTTTGTAAGAAAAAAATTCGTACTTTTTATGAAGAATCTTCGTACTTTTTATGAAAAATCTTCGTACTTTTTATGAAACAATTTCGTTCTTTTTATGAAAATGTTTCGTACTTTTTATGAAAAATTTTAATAGTTTTTATGAAAAATGTTCGTACTTTTTATGAAAAACTTTCGTACTTTTTCCTGAAAAATGTTCGAACTTTTAGAAAAACAATTTATAGTCGAAAGTGCATTTGGTTGTAGTTGCAAGTGTGAAAAATGACATCACTACTTTACATCTTAAGTTTTTGAATAATTTTTAGTTTTATTGCTTCACTTTTATTCATAGCGCGCTATCACCCAAATGAGAAGTAGCATAGACCTGCATAAAAAATAGAATAAAGGAATACACTCAAGCACATTATAAAAGACAATTTAATGCCGCGAACGGAAATTTTACAACTTCAATGAAACTTCTTCGTTATTTCAAAGAATATGTTTCGTACTTTTTATAAAGAAATTTTAACGCAGAATGTTTCGTAAAATATTCGTAAAAACTTCTTCACAAAATTCATGAAATATGAAGAAAGTTTCGTTAAAAGTACGAACTTTTTACGAAGAAAAGTTAATGTAGAATGTTTCGTAGAAGTTTCGTACATTCGTAAAATGTTCTTCGTAAAATTTATGAAAATGAATGAAAATTTCGTTATTTTAATGAAAAATTCAGGAAGAATAGTTAATGAAGAATTCTTCGTAAAATTAACGAAGAGAATACTTTCGGTGCAGTGTGCTCCGCCCCAGGGCATTAGCCTATTTAAATTTTAACTCTAGAGATTTTGTCCAAATCGATTCAGATTTAAATATATTTATACGGGGACATAAAGCTTCGTATATACACGCAAAAAAAAAACTCTTTCCTCCCAAACTAAATTTTAGACAAACAAAGTTCGTTTCTCATTTGTAAGGAAGTTTCTTCGGGAGAACAGTATAAATATACATTTTGTGATAAACGTCTATTCTTTTCCAGGATGTAAAAACAATTTCATAAAGACTAACTCAAACAAGTATATATGGCCGAATGTTCGGCCAGGCCGAAGCTTATGTACCCTCCACCATGGATTGCGTAGAAACTTCTAAACACTGCCATCCACAATCGAATTACTTGAGTCGCGGTAACGCTTGCCAATGGCAATGTATCTTAAAACCTCCTAACACCGTCTTGTAAATTGTAAGTAAGTCCATACGTGGTATATATTAAATCAAAAAAGACCGATTAAATACGTATATAATTCAGTTTGACAAAATTTTCTATAGAAATAAAATTATGACGAAAATTTCTATATAAATAAAGTTTTGACAAAATTTTCTATAGAAATGAAATTTTAACAAAGATTTCTATAGAAATAAATTTTTGACAAAATTTTCTATAGAAATAAAATTTTGGTAGATTATTTTTGGCTCGAGTGGGAACCATGATTATGAACCGATATGGACCAATTTTTGTGTGATTGGAGATCGGCTATATATAACTATAGACCGATATGGACCAATTTTGGTATGGTTGTTAGCGGCCATATGCTACCATAACGTTCCAAATTTGAACCGGACCGGATGAATTTTGCTCCTCCAAGAGGCTCCCGAGGTCAAATCTGGAGAACGGTTTGTATGGGGGCTATATATAATTATGGACGGATATGGACCAATACTGACACGGTTGTTAGAGACAATATACCAAAACCAGGTACCAAATTTCAGCCGAATCGAATGAAATTTGCTTCTTTTTGAGGCTCCGCAAGCCAAATCTGGGGATCGGTTTATATGGGGGCTATATATAATTATAGACCGATGTGGACCAATTTGTGCATGGTTGTTAGATACCATATACTAACACCATGTTCCAAATTTCAACCGGATCGGATGAAATTCGCTACTCTTTGAGGCTCCGCAAGCCAAATCTGGGGATCGGTTTATATGGGGGCTATATATAATTATGAACCGATGTGGACCAATTTTTGCATGGTTGTTAGAGACCATATACCAATATCATGTACCAAATTTCAGGCGGATCGGATGAAATTTGCTTCTCTTTGAGGCTCCGGAACCCAAATCTGGGGATCGGTTTATATGGGCGCTATGTATAATTATGGACCGATGTGGACCAATTTTTGCACGGTTGTTAGAGACCATATACCAACACCATGTACCAAATTTCAGCCGGATCGGATGCAATTTGCTTCTCTTTGAGGCTCCGGAACCCAAATCTGGGGATCGGTTTATATGGGCGCTATGTATAATTATGGACCGATGTGGACCAATTTTTGCATGGTTGTTAGAGATCATATACCAACACCATGTACCAAATTTCAGCCGGATCGAATGAAATATGCTTCTCTTAGAGGCTTCACAAGCCAAATCTGGGGATCGGTTTATATGGGGGCTATATATAATTATGAACCGATGTGGACCAATTTTTGCATGGTTGTTAGAGACCACATACCAATATCATGTACCAAATTTCAGGCGGATCGGATGAAATTTGCTTCTCTTTGAGGCTCCGGAACCCAAATCTGGGGATCGGTTTATATGGGCGCTATATATAATTATGGACCGATGTGGACCAATTTATGCATGGTTGTTAGAGACCATATACTAACACCATGTACCAAATTTCAGCCGGATCGGATGAAATTTGCTTCTCTTTTAGGCTCCGCAAGCCAAATCTGGGGATCGGTTTATATGGGGCTATATATAATTATGGACCGATGTGGACCAATTTTTGCATGGTTGTTAGAGACCATATACCCACACCATGTACCAAATTTCAGCCGGATCGGATGAAATATGCTTCTGTTCGAGGCTCCACAAGCTAAATCTGAGGATCCCTTTATATGGGGGCTATACGTAAAAGTGGACCGATATGGCCCATTTTCAATACCGTCCGACCTACATCGATAACAACTACTTGTGCCAAGTTTCAAGTCGATAGCTTGTTTCGTTCGGAAGTTAGCGTGATTTCAACATACGGACGGACGGACGGACATGCTTAGATCGACTCAGAATTTCACCACGACCCAGAATATATATACTTTATGGGGTCTTAGAGCAATATTTCGATGTGTTACAAACGGAATGACAAAGTTAATATACCCCCATCCTATGATGGAGGGTATAAAAAGTGTTGATCCACCAAGACAACGCACCGTGCCACAAGTCATTGAGAACGATGGCAAAAATTCATGAATTGGGCTTCGAATTGCTTTCCCACCCACCGTATTCTCCAGACCTGGTCCCCAGCGACTTTTTCTTGTTCTCAGACCTCCAAAGGATGCTCGCAGGGCAAAAATTTGGCTGCAATGAAGAGGTGATCGCCGAAACTGAGGCCTATTTTGAGGCAAAACCGAAGGAGTACTACCAAAATGGTATCAAAAAATTGGAAGGTCGTTCTAATCTTTGTATCGCTCTTGAAGGGAACTATGTTGAATAATAAAAACTAATTTTGACAAAAAAAATGTGTTTTTCTTTGTTAGACCTGGGACTTATCAGCCAACCTGTTATCCAAGGAGGAAATGTTAGGGATAAGTAAATGGCTTATACTACGAATCTATGCTATTGCCTTCATTGCCCTCCGGCAATCATGTTCACGTTTTATGGCCTCGTGTTATTTCCGAGTCATTTAACTCACGCCACTTCTGCCGTCAGGATCGTTTCGTGGCCATGTAATCGGAATAGCATCTTGGTGTCCGGGTAGTCCACACATATGTTAAGTCCAGTCAGGCCCTCTCGCCAATCTTCGATCTATCGGTGTATCAGTTATTTTCCTCAGCCGTCTGTTCTGGTGTCCCAATTTCCCACTACTGGCGTCCGAATGTCATATTCTGGCGTAAGAATGTCATATTCGACAGCTATATCTGAGTATACGATACGATTGTTGCGGCATGCGCCTTTAGTTTGTCATATTTCTTGTTTCTCTCATCAGTCAATCCCATTGCGACCAATACGGCTTCGCGTTGGATCTGAACCTCTACAGGTCCTATGTCCAGTTTCGTCTTCAATGCTTTAGTTGGTGTGGTCTTCATTGCCTCAGTTACACGTCATGTCCGCTGGGAGCAACCGTGGTGCAATGGTTAGCATGCCCGCCTTGCATACACAAGGTCGTGGGTTCGACTCCTGCTTCGATCGAACACAAAAAAGTTTTTCAGCGGTGGATTATCCCATATCAGTAATGCTGGTGACATTTCTGAGGGTTTCAAAGCTTCTCTAAGTCACCGTGGTGCAATGGTTAGCATGCCCGCCTTGCATACACAAGGTCGTGGGTTCGATTTCTGCTTCGACCGAACACCAAAAAGTTTTTCAACGGTGGATTATCTCACCTCAGTAATGCTGGTGACATTTCTGAGGCTTTCAAAGCTTCTCTAAGAGGTTTCACTGCAATGTGGAACGCCGTTCGGACTCGGCTATAAAAAAAGGAGGTCCCTTGTCATTGAGCTTAACATGGAATCGGGCAGCACTCAGTGAAAAGAAAGAAGTTCACCAATGTGGTATCACAATTGACTGAATAGTCTAAGTGAGCCTGCTACATCGGGCTGCCACCTAACCTAAACTATGTCCGCTGGATGCGTTGGGAAATTTCAAAGGTGCACTTCCTCTTCATTGATGACCATCAGACTATCGACGCGTATGTCAGGATTGGCATATAGCCAGTGCGTCACCTTTGGATTCAAGCCCCATGTAGCACCCACTGCTCTACTGCGCAGTGCCCAAAATCTGTAGGATTTCTCAGCTCTCTCTTTAATGTGGCTCTTCCAATTCATTTTCCCGTCTAAGGTTACGTACATTATTTTATCAGACACTGGTTCATGGTTCGATACCTTGAGCAATTTCAGGCCTTCTATTGAATATGGCAAAATTCCCCTGTAGAAGTATTATAACCTCGTCTGCGTAAAAGATGAGTTCAAATCCCTCCTTAGCTAGAATCCTTAGAAGGCTTCTTACTTTCGCCAGAAATTTCGCTTGTTAACATGGTGCCAATTACACTATATGCCTTTAGATGTGCATAGCTCGCTTTCTGGGGTTTGGGAAATTGTTGCTTCCTGCCAGTATTGTGGATTGTATGCGAATCAGCCCTGTATATCTGTAGGACAAATCAATTTGACAAATTGGGGTTTTTTTCTAAGCCCACGACATCAAAAGGAGGTAATCTTTGGCCATAGAGATAATGTCTTGGTCATCCTCAAGATATTTGAATTACTCGTGCCAAGTACATTTTCTAGGCTAGAAGACAAAGGTTTATCCCTCCATTGTCATAGTTTAAACTTGAGCTGAAAATATTTCCCCCAAAAACCTTTAAGCGTAAATAAAACACACCAAATAATAAAATCTCATTTCGACGCCAAAAGGCAAACAAATTTAGCCCTAAATTGGCGGAAAATATTACGAAACAAATTCTCACGATGAAAAACCCCACCTCCACCTGGAAGGATGATGAATCTTGGTAGTCTTCATTTTGTTTCTTTTGCAAATACTCGGTAACTTAGTTTTTGGCAGAAAATGCAGTTTCCACATAAATGAATTTCAATGGAGGTTTAACATGTTGTGGGTTGATTGTCTCTTGTCATCAGCATCATCGTCGTCGTCATTGCCATTGTCATCGTTGTTGCTAACAGCAACCACAGTAACTTTACCAAATGGCAACAATATCTCCTGTTACATCTGTATCTAGAGCAGCATCATTCTTTTCATCGTCTACACGCAAAAAAAATAATTCTTTCCTGCCACACGAAATTTTACAAAGATCGTTTCTCATTTGCTTTTCGCAGTAAGGAAGTTTATTTGGATGAAAAGTATATACTTTTTGTGATAAAAGTTTATTCTTTTCCAGGATGTAAAAACAATTTCATAAAGACTAATTAAAAAAAAAAACAATCTTTTCTGGCTAATTGCATTTTTCTTCACATCTTTCTCACTTCCATGCGGTTTTTTAATTCTTAACACCTTTTTCTGTAATACAAACAATGTAGAAGAAATTTTTCGATTTTATAAATTTTTTAAATTTTACCTTTCGCCTGGACGGAGAATCGAACCGCGGACCATGCAATTTGTAAGCCAACACTGAGCCACGTAGCTGTTATTGTCATCAATAGACAATTATCGTTTTAAGTTATATTTATATAGCATAGTTTACGGCGTCCACGAGCCGATTAAACAAATTTTAGTTAACAGAAACATACATCGTGGAGCAGTGGTTGGTACGTCCGCCTTGAACACCAAGGGTCCTGGGTTGGATACCTGCTTCGACCGAACACCAAAAATTTTTGTTTGTTTTTTTTTTTTTTTCCAGATATGTTCGGAATATTCCGAAAAGGTGTTCATAATTAAATATTAAATTTTTACTATGGAACTGTAAAATGTGTCTTATTAAAGACTTAAAGTCAGAAAAGAACAAACGAAATGGACTGTGTTGTTGGTTCAAAAATATTTTTTTTATTGAAAAAATAAAAATTTTGTAACAAACGATTTTTTTGGTGATAAAAGTTTAAAATTTTCGAAGAAATTCAAAAAACTCTAACAAAAGAAAAACGTTTTCGGTACACGTTTTCCAAACGTTTTGTTTTCTTTGCGTGTAGGCAATGGAAGGAGATGACTGTGATGATGATGATGATGGCGATGTGATTGTTGCAGTAAAGTTAACAGCTCAAGTGATATTTGGAAATGTTGACAGAAAACCTACGTGTGCATACATTAATGTGGGTCGCATATATGCTAAGCGATGGCATCAATTTTTGAATCTATAGAATTTTTTAAGGATCACGGGATTCTTATGTATGCCAGATTGTATTTTAGATCACCAATATCCATGACGGTTAATACTCAACCAAGCTTTTGGTGGATTCTTACTACCACCATACTGTTACCTACCTCGTTTATGCCATGAATCATAGTACTTCCTATTGTTACACTATATTTTGCCAAAAAAAAAAAAAAAAAAAAAAAAAAAAAAAAAAAAAAAAAAAAAAACAAGCATGGATTGTTAGATATATACTGGAGTAAACATTACATATGTATGCATGAGTATTTACAGTATACTTACACAGGTTCTCTCAGTGATGCCAATTTGGTGCTTTTAGCACCAAACATGGTGCTTTGTGCTTTCTAAAAATCACAAAATTGCCTTGTTGGTACCTTTTCAAAAAAAAGCAACAACTTGTTGCTTTCTGGCATTGTCATTTAGTGCTTTTGGTGTTTTTTTTTTTTTTTATATTTTAAACAGTATTATGTTTTTTTCATTTTAAACAGTATTATGTTTAATTGATACAAAAATTTCGATTGAACTTTCAAGAGTTTAAGAAACTCAACTTTATAGCCAAATATAGAATTTGATTGTTATGAAGGTGGTATTGATTATTTTTTTAATTAATATATTTAGGGTATTCTATAGAAAAGTCTAGCAACGAGTGCCGAATTTTTGAAATTGATAAAAGATGTCATTAAAACGTTTGTATTAAATTCACAAAAGCACAATTGGTTTATTTTGGTTCATTTTCATCAAATCGGTAATTTTTCCAAATAAATAAAATTATTTACAAAAAATTCTGTAGAAACAAAATTTGGACAGAATTTTCTATTGAAATATAATGTTGACAAAATTTTCTATAGCAATAAAATTTTGACAAAGTTTTCTATAGAATTAAAATTTTGACAAAATTTTGTAGAGAAATAAAATTTTCTACAATAATAAAATTTTCTATAGAAATAAAATTTTGACAAAATTTTCTATAGAAATATATTTTGACAAAATATTCTATAGAAATTGACAAAATTTTCTGTAGAAATAAAGCTTTGACAAAATTTTCTACAGAAATACAATTTTGACAAAGTTTTCAATTGAAATAGTTTTGAAAAAATTTTCTACAGAAATAAAATTTTGAAAATTGTCTATAGAAATAAAATTTTGACAAAACTTTATATAAAGGGTGATTTGTTAAGAGCTTGATAACTTTTTTAAAAAAAAAAAACGCATAAAATTTGCAAAATCTCATCGGTTCTTTATTTGAAACGTTAGATTGGTCCATGACATTTACTTTTTGAAGATAATTTCATTTAAATGTTGACCGCGGCTGCGTCTTAGGTGGTCCATTCGGAAAGTCCAATTTTGGGCAACTTTTTCGAGCATTTCGGCCGGAATAGCCCGAATTTCTTCGGAAATGTTGTCTTCCAAAGCTGGAATAGTTGCTGGCTTATTTCTGTAGACTTTAGACTTGACGTAGCCCCACAAAAAATAGTCTAAAGGCGTCAAATCGCATGATCTTGGTGGCCAACTTACCGGTCCATTTCTTGAGATGAATTGTTCTCCGAAGTTTTCCCTCAAAATGGCCATAGAATCGCGAGCTGTGTGGCATGTAGCGCCATCTTGTTGAAACCACATGTCAACCAAGTTCAGTTCTTCCATTTTTGGCAACAAAAAGTTTGTTAGCATCGAACGATAGCGATCGCCATTCACCGTAACGTTGCGTCCAACAGCATCTTTGAAAAAATACGGTCCAATGATTCCACCAGCGTACAAACCACACCAAACAGTGCATTTTTCGGGATGCATGGGCAGTTCTTGAACGGCTTCTGGTTGCTCTTCACTCCAAATGCGGCAATTTTGCTTATTTACGTAGCCATTCAACCAGAAATGAGCCTCATCGCTGAACAAAATTTGTCGATAAAAAAGCGGATTTTCTGCCAACTTTTCTAGGGCCCATTCACTGAAAATTCGACGTTGTGGCAGATCGTAAGTCTATTCATGATGAAATGTCAAAGCATACTGAGCATCTTTCTCTTTGACACCATGTCTGAAATCCCACGTGATCTGTCAAATACTAATGCATGAAAATCCTAACCTCAAAAGAATCACCCTTTAGAAATAAAATTTTGACAACATTTTCTATAAAAATAAAATTTTGACAAAATTTTCTATAGAAATAAAATGTTGACAACATTTTCTATAGAAATAAAATTTTGACAAAATTTTCTATAGAAATAAAATTTTGACAAAATTTTCTATAGAAATAAAATTTTGACAAAATTTTCTATAGAAATAAAATTTTGACAAAATTTTCTATAGAAATAAAATTTTGACGAAATTTTCTACAGTAATAAAATTTTCTATTGAAATAAAATTTTGACAAAACTGTATATAGAAATAAAATTTTGACAAAATTTTCTATAGAAATAAAATTTTGACAAAATTTTCTATAGAAATAAAATTTTGACGAAATTTTCTACAGTAATAAAATTTTCTATTGAAATAAAATTTTGACAAAACTGTATATAGAAATAAAATTCTGACAAAATGTTCTATAGAAATAAAATTCCGACAAAATTTCCTACAGTAATACTATTTTCTATAGAAATAAAGCTTTGATAAAATTTTCTATAGAAAAAAAAATTTGACAAAATTTTCTATAGAAATACAATTTTGACAAAATTTTCTATAGAAATAAAATTTTGACAAAATTTTCTATAGAAATAAAATTTTCACAAAATTTTCTGTAGAAACAAAATTTCGATAGAATTTTCTATGGAAATATAATTTTGAAAAAAAAAAATCTATAGCAATAAAGTTTTGACACAATTTTCTATAGAAATAAAACTTTCACAAAATTTTCTATAGAAATAAAATTTTGACAAAATTTTCTATAGAAATAAAACTTTGACAAAATTTTCTATAGAAATAAAATTTTAATAAAATTTCGTATAAAAATAAAATTTTAACAAAATTTCGTATAAAAATAAAATTTTGACAAAATTTTCTATAGAAATAAAATTTTGACAAAAAATTCTGTAGAAATAACATTTTGACAAAATTTTCTGTAGAAATTAAAATTTTGACAAAATTTTCTGTAGAAATTAAAATTTTGACAAAATTTTCTATAGAAACAAAATTTTGAAAAAATTTTCTATAGAAATAAAATTTTGAAAAAATTTTCTATAGAAATAAAAGTTTGACAAAATTTTCTATAGAAATAAAATTTTCACAAAATTTTCTATAGAAATAAAGTTTTCACAAAAATTTCTATAGAAATAAAATTTTCACAAAATTTTCTACAGCAGTAAATTTTTCTATAGAAATAAAATTTTGACAAAATTTTCTATAGAAATAAAATTTTGACAAAATTTTTTATAGAAATAAAATTTTGACAAAATTTTCTACAGAAATAAAATGTTGACTAAATTTTCTATAGAAATAAAATATTGACTAAATTTTCTACGGAAATAAAATTTTGACAAAATTTTCTATAGAAATAAAGTTGTGACAAAATTTTCTATAGAAATAAAATTTTGACAAAATTTTCTATAGAAATAAAATTTTGATAAAATTTTCTAGAGGATTAAAGTTTTAACAAAATTTTCTATAGAAATAAAATTTTGACAAAGTTTTCAATTGAAATAAAGTTTTGAAAAAATTTTCTATAGAAAGAAAACTGTGATAAAATTGTCTATAGAAATAAAATTTTGACAAAACTTTATATAGAAATAAAATTTTGACAAAACTTTATATAGAAATAAAATTTTGACAAAATTTTCTATAGAAATAAAATTTTGAAAAAATTTTCTATAGAAATAAAATTTTAACAAAATTTTCTATAGAAATAAAATTTTGACAAAATTTTCTACAGTAATAAAATTTTCTATTGAAATTAAATTTTGACAAAATTTTGTATAGAAATAAAATTCTGACAAAATGTTCTATAGAAATAAAATTTTGACAAAATTTTCTACAGTAATAATATTTTCTATAGAAATAAAGCTTGGACAAAGTTTTCTATAGAAATAAAATTTCGACAAAATTTTCTATAGACATAAAATTTCGACAAAATTTTCTTTAGAAATAAAGCTTTGACAAAATTTTCTATAGAATTAAAATTTTGACAAAATTTTCTATAGAATTAAAATTTTGACAAAATTTTCTATAGAATTAAAATTTTGACAAAAATTTCTAGAGAAATAAAATTTTGACATAAATTTCTATAGAAATAAATGTTTGACAAAATCTTCCACAACAATAAAATTTTATTTTGAAATAAAATTTGACAAAATTTTAAATTGAAGTCAACATTTTTGGTAAAATTTTTTATTGAAATAAAATTTTGACAAAATTTTCTATAGAAATAAAATTTTGACAAAGTTTTCTTTTGTATAAAGCACTGACAAATTGTCTATAGAAATAAAATTTTGACAAAATTTTCTAAAGAAATAAAATTTTGACATAAATTTCTAAAGAAATAAAAGTTTGGCAAAAATTTCTACAGCACTAAAATTTTCTTTATAAATTAAATTTGACAAAATTTTCTAATGAATTCAACATTTTTGGTAATATTTTCTATTGAAATAAAATTTTGACAAAATTTTCTATAGAAATAAACTTCTGACAAAATTTTCTATCGAAATTTTGACTAAGTTTTCTATGAATAAAGCATTGACAAAATTGACTACAGAAATAGCAGAATAGCGAGATCTGGCGGGGTGAGATGATTTAATTTGGGTCTTTTATGTTAATTCCTTATGAAATTTATATACGAGAATTATTCTTCCCAAATTTAACCATTTTTTGCATCATCTATTCGTATAACTTATACTGAACTTACTGAAAAGAAAATGCCGGGATGGAATCACCGATGGAATCAAGGGAAATCGGTGAAATCGTTTATTTAAAAAATCAAATTAAATTTCTTTTTCAAGTTCAATTAGTATAAAATTCAGGAAAAATATTCTGTTAGGCTGTCGCTTTTCCAAATCCGAAATGCCGGGCCTCACGCTTGACACCTGCCATCAGATTTTGTACATCCACCTTGTCCACCTTCTTCGCCGCAGAAAGCCAGTTTGCCTTGAACTGCTGCTCGTCCTTAGCAGTTTTTTCTGGTCTTCTTTAGGTTCCGCTTGACAATAGCCCAGTATTTCTCAATTGGGCGGAGCTATGGCGCGATGGGAGGGTTCTTGTCCTTGGGAACCACCTGCACGTTGTTGGCGGCGTACCACTCCATGGCCTTTTTACCGTAATGGCAAGATGCCAAATCCGGCCAAAACAGTACGGAACAACCGTGTTTCTTCAGGAAAGGCAGCAGACGTTTATTCAAACACTCTTTCACGTAAATTTCTTGGTTGACAGTCCCGGAAGCTATGAAAATGCTGCTTTTCAAGCCACAGGTACAGATGGCTTGCCAAACCAGATATTTCTTTGCGAACTTTGACAGTTTTATGTGCTTAAAAATATCTGCTACCTTTCCCCTTCCTTTTGCCGTATAAAACCCCTGTCCCGGAAGCTGCTTGTAGTCGGCTTTGACGTAGGTTTCGTCGTCCATTACCATGCAGTCAAACTTCGTCAGCATCGTCGTGTACAGCCTCCGGGATCGCGCTTTGGCCGTCGTATTTTGTTTATTCTTCTTGTAAGTCGATAGTCCGGCTCGTTTTTTGGCTCGATGCATTCGATGTAGACGATACACCCAGCTTATTTGCGGCATCTCGGAGAGAGAGGTTAGGGTTTCGCTTGAAACTACCGGCAACTCTCTTTGTCGTCTCAGCGGCTTCCGGTTGTCGATTTCCCTCCGATCCAGACTTCCTGGCTGTCGACAAACGTTCCCCAAACACTTTAATTACATTTGTAACGGTTGATTTGGCAACTTTTAGCGATTTTTCCAGCTTTGCGTGCGAGTAGCTCGGATTTTCGCGATGCGCGAACAAAATTTTGATACGCTGCTCTTCTTGCTTGGACGGCATTTTGACAACTGAAGAGTGAATTCCAAAATCAAAATAGGAGCAACATTCTACACACACACACCTTCAAAATGAGGGGTGTTCAGGTTTTTTAAATGCAAAATTGAAAGAAATACGTCAAGTTTATATGGACCAAATTTTGACCGTATCACCCTTTATGTGGCATTTGCTTTTCAGTAACTTAATAATATCAATACCTTAATTTTCCTGTCCAATAAACTCGAATAAATATTGTTATAATATGTAATTTTGACAAAATTTTCTATGGAAATACAATTTTGCAAAAATGTTATATAGAAATAAAATTTTGACAAAAATTTTCTTTAGAAATAAAATGTTGACAAATTTGCTATAAAAATAAAATTTTACAAAATTTTCTATAGAAATCAAAATTTTGACAAAATTGTCTATAGAAATAAAATTTTGACGAAATTTAATTTTCTATAGACATAAATATAGAGATAAAATTTTCTATAGAAATAAAATTTTGACAAAATTTTCTAAAGAAATAAAATTTATATACAATTTTCTATAGAAATTAAGTTTGATGGTTATGGATATCACATACTATGGATTTTACAACAAAAATCTAACTTTTAAAGTTTTTTTTCTTAAATTTGGACAAATGGTCCAGTGGTACGAATTTCAAAAATAAAATTTCGTTGTGGGTACTCTGCTTCGCTCACTCTCTCTCATCTCCCATTCTGATTCATATACAGATCTAACTCTATATATGAAAGAGCCCACCCAGTAAGATATTTCGTTTGACTGGTGAAAATGAAATCATAGTTAACTAATGTCAAAATGTGTTTTCAACATGTCACACAATGCATTTGTCCCCTAAATCCCCCCCTCCACCAACACTTACACAAATGGTTTGCACGGAGCTGAACAACAAAACTGCATACATAAAAAGGATGTAAGTATATCCTGAATTTACAATCTTCTACACACATGCATATATGCAATTGAAAATCGTTTTAAAAGAAGAGATTTTTCAAAAGGATTTTTACACAATTGTATTGTCCTTAGGTTGAGACGAAAAGTTCCTTCGATTCAATCGATGAGGATGCCTGCCTCAGCAACATGATTGGGTCTCTATGATTGTGTTTGTAACAATGAGTTGAGCTCATAGGAAGTGGTAAAAAACATGTTGTCTCACAGCATGTTGCATGCGTAAATTTGTATTGTGACATTTAATGGGATTTTGGGGAATTGTGTTATGGACAATAGTTTGGGGATATATTCATTGGCCTAGACACAAACAGCCAATGTATTTTGTAAGGGAATATGGGTGAATTTGTAGTTTGTATCCTGAAATTGTAAGTAAGGCCAATAGTTTGTAAGCTTTGGAATCTGTATAGAATTTCACAGAGTTCCATCATGTGTAAACTGCTGAAAATATACATCATTAAAAATGTGATATCACAAAAAGGATTTTTTTGACAAACTTTTATGTGTGTTTTGGGGGTAATATGCGTTACTGATTTCGAGAGAATGTTCTGAGAAATAATGAGAGAAAAATAAAAATAAAGCTAAACGGGATGATAGTTAACAACAAGCATATTGAAAACTCAAACTCAATTAAATTAACATAAAATCTAATATATAAAAAAACTCGTTAATCCAAAATCCCTTCGTTGTTATAAATGAGGGGTTTTTTCCAAAAATATACTCCAAATGCAAAAATATTTTAAAAATATTTCTAATCAAAAATTGCAGATTATTATTTCTTGATTCAATAACACAGTACAACACAAAAATTCCAAACAAAAAAAAAAAAAACAACAAAATTAAAATTTTAAAAATTTTAGATTTTTAAGCTTTTTTTGGTCGAAAATAAGGTTAAATTGCGTGGATAATGCAAAAGAACGAATAGTCCGATTTTAAATATTTTGTTTAGGTGGTTTTTGAAGTAAAACAAAAAAAAATCAACTTTTTGGCTACAAACAAAAAAAAATCTCTTATCCCAGTCGAAAGTAGTCGATAAGAGGAGAAAAGTAATTTTGGATTTTGCTAGATTGGTTGGTTAGTAGACCTGCCTTGCCTTTCCAAGATAGATATCTAGCAGCTTTTCCAGACTCTAATCCTTTGTCCCCAAATGAGAGGTTTTTTAGGGATACATAAAGTCAACTTTCCCTCAATATACTGTATGTTGTATATAGAATATATTAGTATATAATCGGTAACCCTGAGATAATTCGGTCAGTCACTGCTTGTATTTCCTCCAGAGTAATTCCATGACGATTCTGAAATAATTTCTACGGCTGTGGCTGACCAATGAGACTCTATATTATTGAGTGATCACGGTTGTCACACGAGCCAAAGATAATCTATCAAACAGAATGTTGTCAAAATTTTATTTCTGTAGAAAATTTTGTCAAAATTTTATTTCTGTAGAAAATGTTGTCAACATTGTATTTCTATAGAAAGTTTTGTCAAAATTTTATTTCTATAGGAAATATTGTCAAAAGTTTATTTCAATAGAAAGTTTTGTCAACATTTTATATTTATCGAAAATTTTGTCAAAATTTTATTTCTATAGAAAGTTTTGTCAAAATATTTATTTGAACAGAAAATTTTTGTTAAAATTTTATTTCTATAGAAAGTTTTGTCAAAATTTTATTTCTATTGGAAATATTGTCAAAAGTTTATTTCTATAGAAAGTTTTGTCAAAATTTTATATTTATCGAAAATTTTGTCAAAATTTTATTTTTATAGAAAATTTTGTCAAAATTTTATTTTTATCGAAAATTTTGTAAAAATTTTATTTCTATAGCAAATTTTGTCAAAATATTTATTTGAACAGAAAATTTTTGTCAAAATTTTATTTCTATAGAAAACGTTGTCAAAACTTTATTTCTATAGAAAATTTGGTCAAAATGTTATTTCTATAGAAAATTTTGTCAAAATTTTATTTTTGTAGACACTTTTTGCACAATTTTATTTCTATAGAAAAATTTGTCAAAATATTTATTCGAACAGAAAATTTTTGTCAAAATTATATTTCTACAGAAAATTTGGTCAATATTTTATTTCTATAGGAAATTTGGTCAAAATTTTATTTCTATAGAACATTTTGTCAAAATATTTATTTTAACAGAAAATTTTTGCCATCATTTTATTTCGTACGAAAATGTTGTAAAAATTTTATTTCAATAGAAAATTTTGTCAAAATTGTATTTCAATAGAAAATGTTGTCAAAATTGTATTTCAATAGAAAATTTTGTAAAAATTTTATTTCAGTAGAAAATTTTATCAAAATATTTATTTGAAAAGAAAAATTTTGTCAACATTTTATTTCTACAGAAAATGTTGTCAAAATTTTATTTCTATAGAAAATTTGGTCAAAATATTACTTCTATAGAAAATTTTTGTACAATTTTATTTCTGCAGACAATTTTTGTAAAATTTTATTTCTATAGAAAATTTTGTCAAAATATTTTTTCTAACAGAAAAGTTTTGTCAAAATTTTATTTCTATAGAAAATTTTGTCAAAATTTTATTTCCATAGAAAATTTTATCTAAATTTTATTTCTATAGAAAATTTTGTCAAAATATTTATTTTAACAGAAAATTTTTGCCAACATTTTATTTCGTAAGAAAATGTTGTCAAAATTTTATTTCAATAGAAAATGTTGTCAAAATTGTATTTCAATAGAAAATTTTGTAAAAATTGTAATTCTATAGAAAATTTTGTCAAAATTTTATTTCAGTAAAAAATTTTGTCAAAATATTTATTTTAACAGAAAATTTTTGTCAACATTTTATATCGTAAGAAAATGGTTTCAAAATTGTATTTGAATAGAAAATTTTGTCAAAATATTTATTTGAACAGAAAATTTTGTCAAAATTTTATTTCTACAGTATATGTTGTCAAAATTTTATATCTATAGAAAATTTTGGCACAATTTTATTTCTGTAGACAATTTTTGCAAAATTTTAATTCTATAGAAAATTTTGTCAAAATATTTTTTCTAACAGAAAAGTTTTGTCAAAATTTTATTTCTATAGAAAATTTTGTAAAAACCTTTTTCAATAGAAAATTTTGTAAAATTGTATTTCAATAAAAAAATTTTGTCAAAATTTTATTTCAGTAGAAAATTTTGTCAAAATTTTATTTCAGTAGAAAATTTTGTCAAAATTTTATTTGTCAAAATATTTATTTGAACAGAAAACTTTTGTCAAAATTTTATTTCTATAGAAAATTTGGCCAAAATTTTATTTCCATAAAAAATTTTGTTAATTTCAATAGAAAATTTTGGCAAAATTTTACTTTTATAGAAAATTTTGTCAAAATATTTATTCTAAGAGAAAAGTTTTGTCAAAATTTTATTTCAATAGAAAATTTTGTAAAAATTGTATTTCTATAGAAAGTTTTGTGTAAAATTTATTTCTATAGAAAACTTTGTCAAAATATTTATTTTAAAAGAAAATGTTTGCCAACATTTTATTTCGTAAAAAATGTTGAAAAATTTTATTTCAATATAAAGTGTTGTCAAAATTGTATTTCAATAGAAAATGTTGTCAAAATTGTATTTCAATAGAAAATTTTGTCAATAGAAAATTTTGCAAAAATTTTATTTCAATAGAAAATTTTGTCAAAATATTTATTTGAACAGAAAATTTTTTATCAAAATTTTATTTCTACAGAAAATGTTGTAAAAATTTTATTTCTATACAAAATTTTGGCACAATTTTATTTCTATAGACAATGTTTGCAAAATTATATTTCTATGGAAAATATTGTCAAAATACTTTTTGTAACAGAAAAGTTTTGTCAAAATTTTATTTCTATAGAAAATTTTGTAAAAACTTTATTTCAATAGAAAATTTTGTAAAAATTGTATTTCAATAGAAAATTTTGTCAAAATTTTATTTCAGTAGAAAATTTTGTCAACATATTTATTTGAACAGAAAATTTTGTCAAAATTTTATTTGTATAGAAAATTTGGTCAAAATTTTATTTCTATAGAAAATTTAGTCAATTTTTTTTTTCAATAGAAAATTTTGGCAACATTTTATTTTTTTCGAAAATGTTGTAAAATTTTTATTTTTCTACAGAATTTTGTCAAAATTTTATTTCTATAGAAAATTTAGTCAATTTTTTTTTTTATAGAAAATTTTGGGAAAATTGTATTTTTATAGAAAATTTTGTCAAAATTTATGAATTATCTCTTAGTTGAAGAGGAATGTTTTGCAAAATCTACCAAAACATCAAGAATTCTACTAATCTACCAAACAGTAAAAAAATATTTTTTTCCAAGGAATATTTATTTTTAATGAACTTTTACCAAGCATTATAAACAAACGAAAGCTTAATTATTGAACAAAGGACTTTTTTTTATTTTTGTGGACACAATACATACACAAAAACTCAACATCAGTATGGACCTAGCCTTAAAGTCATACACCTTGGACTGACTGGGCCACAATAGCTGTACAATTAATAAGCAAACCAAACAAACTATGAACAAACAAAAACACTACATCCCACAGACAAGACCACATGCCAGCAACCAGCTATCCTAGAGAATAGAACTGCAGGTCCTTTTTAAATATATTTTCTGCTTTTTTAAGCTCAACACCAGAAAACATGAAATTTTTAGAATTGACTTAAAAAAGACGTATACAAAAAAAAACAACATAGACAAATATTCTTTATATTGTATATGACATTTAAAAAAAATGGTATTTGTCTTTTGTTTTTGTTGGGTAAGACAAAGGAAAGAATGACACAAAAGCAAACCTGCAAATGATAAAGGACATTGGGGAAAACAACCACAACACAAATTCATCACTGGTCAACAAAGAGAAAAAAGAAAAATAATACAAAACCAATGTAAAGGAGAAAGGAGCATTTTGTTTTGTGACAGACACATAAAGAATTAAAAAAAAAAACACAGAGGAGATATTTGTTAGCATTTATTTTTTTAGGTAAGGATTAACTTATGGTTTTCTAACTGCAATAATTATTGCAAGGTAAATACAAGAAAAAAATCCTGTTTCGCTTAAGCAAACTAAAGAGAATTGGAAATATAGAATAAATTGTCGGTTAGACCGGTAGAATTATATAAAGAAATTGGTTTATAAAATGCATTGAAATTTCATTTCATTCCATTCCACTCCACTCCACTCCATTTAATTTAATTTTATTTATTTTATTTTATTTTATTTTATTTTATTTTATTTAAATTAATTTAATTTAATTTAATTTAATTTAATTTAACTTAATTTAATTTAATATCAATTAATATCATTTACAATTAATTTAAATGCCATTAATTTAATTAATTTTAATGTAAAATTAAAAAAAATAGTCCTATTTCCATTAGCGTAGCTAGACAATTTTCCTAGGGGGGGCTATAGCCCCCCTAGCTGAAAATTTATAGAATCAACTTATAGGTTCAATTAATGTTTTATTTCATAAAAATGAATAACAATATATACATCAAAATAACTCGACAATTAATTTATAATAAAGCAACTAAAAGTAGTTCCACACTTTTCCCAGTAAAAAATTGGGAGTTGTTCTAAAGGCACAACTTTAAAAGCACTTCCAAAAATGTCCTCACAAAGAAGTTAATTATTTTAACTACACAGGAAGTTTTTTCTGGGGCTAAAATTTTTCTGGGGGGTCTAAGCCCCCTCCCCAGAGGCCTTCCTACGCTTATGCCTATTTCTAATATTCAATAGCACTGTACATTATACCATAGTCCAGGTCTCATTCCGTTTTTTTTTATTGTTATAAATCACATTTAGTTTGTTTTTCTCACTATACCCATTCAATTGCCAAAGACAAAGGCCTCTAATGGCAATTTCGCATTTAGCAATTTTGTCACGTTTTCTTAATTAAAAGTCCGAGCAGTTTTTTGATTTTTTTCTCTTTTTGCTTGTTTGCTTCATTTATGTTTATTGAAAAAATAACACAAAATGTACTCGAACGATGTTGCTGACGGTGAATAATTAAAATGATATTTTCCATATAATTTCACATGAATTAAAGAGAGATTATCCGTGTGAACTGTTTAGCCATCTGACAATACGGTTGGTCAACGTTTAATGTGGATTACAATAGGCTATGCAGGGTTTTTTTTAATGTTTTTATATTTATTTTTAAATTTTATTTTTTATTTAATTTTAGGTTGGGTTGTGTGTGTGTGTGTGTGTTAATATGACCCATATAAATATTTATTGTTAGGATGTCCACAAAAGTACATCGAAAAAACACAAAATAATTGAACTGATTCAAAAGTCATCTAATCCGACGATCATAAATACATTGAAAAAAAATATGATTAGTACAGCGATTCATTGCCCTTTTTGTCCTTGGAATTATACGATATTTTGGAACTTGACATAAAAAAACATTTAGGAGCAATAGAAGTCTTTCAAGAATTTATTTTAAAGATGTTTTCTACTTTCTATAGAAAAGTGTAGCCAAAAATCCAATGTTTTTTTGGTTTCGGAAGTGGTGCAAAACCGGATGAGAAGTCAAAGGAGGTCATATTTTTAAGCAGGCGAAGCGTTGCTACGATTGCCCCAAATTTTCATTTTAAGGATCAATAGAATTCTACCAATTGTAAACGAGTATTTTCAGCGTCAGCAAAGGGAGCGCAATTTTACGGTAATCATGTTTTTTTTCTACTGGAAGTATGGCATAATTATATTATAATTATAATTATAATTCTTATTTTATTTTATAATGTTAATTTTATTAAAATGAATTGTTACTTTTCAATTTTAATCGAACTTGAGGAAAATAAACACCTAAGCCCCGTCTCTCAAAAATTAAGATTTTCGGATTTCCCAAAAAATGTATTATTTGGACACCTTAGCCACGGTTGACACAGTTACCCAGCAAAAAAAGCGTCGCCAAAAAAGTAATGAAAATGTTCTTTTTGGATCCGGAAGTGGTGCATAATTGACGCAGAAGCGATGAATGTAACTTGGGCTTGTCATAGGACGGAAGTCCTCCATTTCAACAGCCGTTGCACTGAATTTGCATCACTTCTTTAGGTGTAATCCGAATTCAGTGTTTTGGATGTAAATCAAAAAATTCTGTTATATTTTGTCAAATAAATAATTTTTATAATTTTTTATAATTTTTTATAATTTTTAATGGATTCTAACGCTTGTTGGAAATGTTTGACCTCAAATATTTTCAAAAATTCACAATTTCTTCAGACTGAATTTAGCATTCTTTTCGACAAAATTTAAATGATTTGTACCATTTTATGAATTCCTACTCTGTTTTTAACCTATTTAAAACAAAAAAAAGTTAAAATTACCCATTAAAAGTATGAACAACTCAAGTTATAAAAAATTGAATTAAAAGAACTTCCTAGGTAGTTAAAATAAAGAACATCAATGGGAGTGCATCTTCTAGAAGTGCTTTTAAAGTTGTGCCTTTCGAAGAACTTCTCATTTTTTTTTTGCTGGGTAGTAGAATTCGTCCAAAAATTGTAGATGTTTTTTAATGTTTGGTAGATTGGTAGCATTCTTAATGTTTTACTAGAATTTACAAAGAGGTACTTCATAAATATTCTATAGAAATAAAATTTTGACAATTTTTTTCTATAGAAATCAACAATTTTGACAAAATTTTCTATAGAAATAAAATTTTGCAAAAACAAGTAAGGAAAGTCTAAAGTCGGGCAGGGCCGACTATATTATACCCTTTACCACTTTGTAGATCTAAATTTTCGATACCATATCACATCCGTGAAATGTGTTGGGGGCTATATATAAAGTTTCGTCCCAAATACATACATACATTTAAATATCACTCGATCTGGACAGAATTTGATAAACTTCTACAAATTCTATAGACTCAAGATTTAAGTCGGCTAATGCACTAGGGTAAAACACAATTTTAGTAAAAAAATATGGGAAACATTTAAATCTGAAGCAATTTTAAGGAAACTTCGCAAAACTTTATTTAGGATTTATCATATATCGATATATATGTATTAGAAGTTTAGGAAAATTAGAGTAATTTTTACAACTTTTCGACTAAGCAGTGGCGATTTTACAAAGAAAATGTTGGTATTTTGACCATTTTTGTCGAAATCAGAAAAACATATATATGGGAGCTATATCTAAATCTGAACCGATTTCAACCAAATTTGGCACGAATTGCTACAATGCTAATTCTACTCCCTGTGCAAAGTTTCAACTAAATCGGAGCAAAAAATTAGCCTATGTGGTGTAAATCGGGCGAAAGCTATATATGGGAGTTATATCTAAATCTGAACCGATTTCAAACAAATTTGGCACGCATAGCTACAATGCTAATTCTACTCCCTGTGCAAATTTTCAATTAAATCGGAGTAAAAGATTGGCCACTGTGGTCATATGAGTGTAAATCGGAAGAAAGCTATATATGGGAGCTATATCTAAATCTGAACCGATTTCAATAAAATTTGGCACACTTGACTACACTACTAATTGTACTCCTAGTGCAAAATTTCAACCAAATTGGGATAAAAGTCTGGCTTCTGGGACCGTATTAGTCCATATCGGGCAAAAGATATATATGGAAGCTATATCTAAATCTGAACCGATTTCAATAAAATTTGGCACACTTGACTACACTACTAATTGTTCTTCTTGTGCAAAATTTAAAGCAAATTAAAGTAAAACTCTGGCTTCTGGGGCCATATAAGTCCATATCGGGCGAAATATATATAAAGGGTGATTCTTTTGAGGTTAGGATTTTCATGCATTAGTATTTGACAGATCACGTGGGATTTCAGACATGGTGTCAAAGAGAAAGATGCTCAGTATGCTTTGACATTTCATCATGAATAGACTTACTAACGAGCCACAACGTCGAATTTTCAGTGAATGGGCCCTAGAAAAGTTGGCAGAAAATCCGCTTTTTTATCGACAAATTTTGTTCAGCGATGAGGCTCATTTCTGGTTGAATGGCTACGTAAATAAGCAAAATTGCCGCATTTGGAGTGAAGAGCAACCAGAAGCCGTTCAAGAACTGCCCATGCATCCCGAAAAATGCACTGTTTGGTGTGGTTTGTACGCTGGTGGAATCATTGGACCGTAATTTTTCAAAGATGCTGTTGGACGCAACGTTACGGTGAATGGCGATCGCTATCGTTCGATGCTAACAAACTTTTTGTTGCCAAAAATGGAAGAACTGAACTTGGTTGACATGTGGTTTCAACAAGATGGCGCTACATGCCACACAGCTCGCGATTCTATGGCCATTTTGAGGGAAAACTTCGGAGAACAATTCATCTCAAGAAATGGACCGGTAAGTTGGCCACCAAGATCATGCGATTTGACGCCTTTAGACTATTTTTTGTGGGGCTACGTCAAGTCTAAAGTCTACAGAAATAAGCCAGCAACTATTCCAGCTTTGGAAGACAACATTTCCGAAGAAATTCGGGCTATTCCGGCCGAAATGCTCGAAAAAGTTGCCCAAAATTGGACTTTCCGAATGGACCACCTAAGACGCAGCCGCGGTCAACATTTAAATGAAATTATCTTCAAAAAGTAAATGTCATGGACCAATCTAACGTTTCAAATAAAGAACCGATGAGATTTTGCAAATTTTATGCGTTTTTTTAAAAAAAAAAGTTATCAAGCTCTTAACAAATCACCCTTTATATGGGAGCTATATCTAAATCTGGACCGATTTCTTCCAAAATCAGTAGTGTTCTATTCTGAGCCAAAACACTTACTTGTGCCAAATTTTAAGTCGATTGGACTAAAACTGTGACCTAGACTTTGATTACAAAAATGTGTTCACGGACAGTCGGACATGGCTATGTCGACTCAGGAGCCCACCCTGAGCATTATTGCACCCTTTGTCTATCTCGTCTCCTTCTGGGTGTTGCAAACATATGCACGTATAATACCCTGTTCCACAGTGTGGCGCAGGGTATAAAAATCTAAAGAAATAAAATGTTGTCCAAATTTTCTATAGAAATAAAATTTGGAGAAAATTTTCTACAGAAATAAAATTTTGAGAAAATTTTCAATAGTAATAAAATTTTGACAAAATTTTCTATTGAAATAAAATTTTGACAACATTTTCCATAGAAATCAAAAATTTGTCAAAATTTTCTATAGAAATAAAATTTGGACAAAATTTTCTACAGAAATAAAATTTTGAAAAATATTTTATTTATTTTGAAAAAATTTCTATAAAATTTTGAGAAAATTTTCAATAGAACTAAAATTTGGATATTGTCTATAGAATTAAAATGTTCACAAAATTTTCTATAGAAATAAAATGTAGGCAACATTTTCTATTCAAATAAAATATAGACAAATTTTTCTATAGAAATAAAATTTTGACAGAAATTTTCTGTTCGAATAAATATTTTGACAAAATTTTCTATAGAAATAAAATTTTGCAAAAATTGTCTAGAGAAATAAAATTTTGACAAAAAATTGTCTACAGAAATAAAATTTTGACAAAATTCTTATGGAAACAAAATATTGACCAAATTTTCTATAGAAATAAAATTTTTACAAAATTATCTATTGAAATAAAATTTTGACAAAATTTTCTATTGAAATCAATAAATTTTTCTATAGAAATAAAAGTTTGACAAAATTTTCTATAGAAATAAAATTTTGACAAAATTTCCTACAGAAATAAAATTTTGACAAAAATTTTCTGTTCGCATAAATATTTTGACAACATTTTCTATACACAGAGAGTGCAGATTGGTTGTGATAATCGAATTTATTGCCAACCTCCTTTTGGCAGTTACAACAACTATCTGCTGGCAGTTGTGATACCCTACAAATTCGGTCGACGCAATTGAATTATGGGAAATCCAACTAATACTATATATGGAGTTGGTTGTATTAGTCAATGAAATTGGTCGTCGCTACCTTCTTCATTTGGTTGTATCACCCAACTTTACTAGCACCTTAACCGAATTGAAAATTAATTTTTCCCTCAAAATATTGTATATTATTAATATTTAAAAATGATAGAAATGTACATAAAATCACATTATACCTAATTACAAAACATTGATAACAATTTTAAAAAAATTTCACCTTTGAAAGTATAGCCGCTAGCATGGATTGCAGTATTGACGGGCAATGGGAGTTAAATCTTTGGGACTCTTAGTACATTAGTAAATGAAGTCCGACATGAGCACATAGTGGTATACCATAAAAATGGGCCAACATGCCAGTCTGAAAACACTACAAATTAAGTCAGAAGTGTTGAGTTTTAAAAATCGACTCGCCATGGTCACTTACTTTGGGGTTTCATAGATAAAAGGCGGACGTGGAGATGGAGTTTCCATTAGAGGCGCATTAAAGTCGTTACATGGTTTAAACTTTTGCCCTTTAAGACAATAAAATTGTTCCACATCTAAAACCTAATACACGTATGTAACTCGATTTGCATTTGACTCGTGCCTTGAGTATCCTGAAGCTTGCGCGAGTTGTTCGTAAAAACATTTGACAGCCAGTCCATCGAGGGGTCAAATAAACTTAGAAACGGCTGAAAGTTTTTCCGTTTTCAGTGGTTTTTATTTTAAATTTAAACAAGTATATACGGCCGTAAGTTCGGCCAGGCCGAATCTTATGTACCCTCCACCATGGATTGCGTAGAAACTTCTACGAAAGACTGTCATTCACAATCGAATTACTTGGGTTGTGGTATCTTAAACCTTCTTAACATCGTTTTCTAAATTGTGGGTTAGTCCATACGTGGTATATATTAGACAAAAAGTTATGTATAGTTAAGTCTACAAATAATTACGAATCGCTATGAACATTTTGCACGGTACGTAGAGAGCCAGAATTGAAATATGGGGGTCGCTTATATCGGATGAAATTTGCTCCTCCAAGAGGCTCCAAAACCAAATCTCGGGATCGGTTTATATGCGGGCTATATATGATTATGGACTGATATGGACCACTTTTGGCATGGTTGTTAAATATCATATACTACCACCTCGTACCAAATTTCAACCAAATCGGATGAATTTTGCTTCTCCAAAAGGCACCGGAGGTCAAATCTGGCGATCGGTTTATATGGGAGCTATATATAATATGGACTGATAGGAACCAATTCCTGCATGGATGTTGGATACCATATACTAACATCACGTACCAAATTTCAACCGAATGGGAAGAATTTTGCTCTTCCAAGAGGCTCCGGAGGTCAAATCTGGGGATCGGTTTATATGGGGCCTATATATAATTATGGACCGATATCGACCAATTTTTGCATGGGAGTTTGAGGCCATATATTAACACCACGTGCCAAATTTCAACTGAATCAGATGAATTTTGGTCTTCCAAGAGGCTCCGGAGGTCAAATCTGGTGATCGGTTTATATGGGGGCTATATTTAATATGGACCGATGTGAACCAATTTTTGCATGGTTGTTAGAGACCATATACTAACACCATGTACCAAATTTCAGCCGGATCGGATGAAATTTGCTTCTCTTAGAGGCTCCACAAGACAAATCGCGGGGATCGGTTTATATGGGGGCTATATGTAATTATGGACCGATGTGGACCAATTTTTGCATGATTGTTAGAGACAATACACTAACACCATGTACCAATTTTCAGCCGGATCGGATGAAATTTGCTTCTCTTAGAGGCTCCACCAGCCAAATCTGGGGATCGGTTTATATGGGGGCTATATATAATTATGCACCGATGTGGACCAATTTTTGTATGGTTGTTAGAGATCATATACTAACACCATGTACCAAATTTCAGCCGGATTGGATGAAATTTGCTTCTCTTAGAAGCTCCGCAAGCCAAATCGGGGGATCGGTTTATATGGGGGCTATATATAATTATGGACCGCTGTCACCCAATT
Source organism: Haematobia irritans (assembly GCF_050003625.1). NCBI lineage: Eukaryota > Metazoa > Arthropoda > Insecta > Diptera > Muscidae > Haematobia > Haematobia irritans. Next base: position 49,712,895 of record NC_134401.1, on the reverse strand, counting down.
TTTGCATGGTTGTTGAAGACCATATACTAACACCATGTACCAAATTTCAGCCGGATCGGATGAAATTTGCTTCTCTTAGAGTCCTCGCAAGCCAAATTTGGGGGTCCGTTTATATGGGGGCTATACGTAAAAGTGGACCGATATGGCCCATTTGCAACACCATCCGACCTACATCAATAACAACTACTTGTGCCAAGTTTCAAGTCGATAGCTTGTTTCGTTCGGAAGTTAGCGTGATTTCAACAGACGGACGGACGGACGGACGGACGGACATGCTCAGATCGACTCAGAATTTCACCACGACCCAGAATATATATACTTTATGGGGTCTTAGAGCAATATTTCGATGTGTTACAAACGGAATGACAAAGTTAATATACCCCCCATCCTATGGTGGAGGGTATAAAAACGCGTTTTCCTTCAACATTGGATAATTGATAATAACATTATTGACATTTAAAAATATTTCCAAAGGAATTCGGCTGTGAGTATCAATTGAAAGTGCTGAATACTAAATGACAGTTATGGAGGTCTTATAAGGTTGATTGTGCGTATCGAATTCGATCAAAATTTGTTAAAAGAGAGACATTTAGTTCAAACAACTATTTGACTTGAATTACAAACAAAAATCTATAATAAAAAGCGCCAAATGGTAGAATGAACTATATAATGGTTGTAAATAAAGTAAATAGATTGACACAACTGTGTTTTCATTGTAAATGCACAATTTTCATTACAACAATCGATTTTCAACCAATATATTCTCTGTGTGTAGAAATAAAATTTTTCAAAAATTGTCTACAGAAATAAAATTTGGACAAAATTTTCTACAGAAATAAAATTTCGAGAAAATTTTCTATTGAAATAAAAGTTTGGAGAAATTTTCTATAGAAATAAAATTTTGACAAAATTTTCCATAGAAATCAAAATTTTCCATAGAAATAAAATTTTGACAAAATTTTCTATAGAAATAAAATTTTGACAAAATTTTCTATAGAAATAAAACTTGAAAATGGTCTATAGAAATAAAATTTTGACAAAATTTTCTATTGAAATAAAATTTTGCGAAATAAAATTTGTTATTAGTTTTCTAATAATTTTGGTGGATTTTTTGGTTCGTGCGGCAACGGTGACGCTAGCTCGGAATCAATATTAAAGCAAATAAAGTAAAGACAAAATCTTTTGAATAAGGTGCGTTTCTTTCAGTATACATGGACAGTGAATACTCTGAAAGGTGGACACCCACGGTTGCCCAAATTTTATCCACAGTTGAAGGTATCCAGGTATGAGAGGTTACATTTAGTGGGTTAATGTAGCAAACGTCCCCAGTCAACTGTATCTGTTTGGGAGGTGCCCGGTTTTCAGAGTGTCTATGATTGAGAGGTTTCACTGTATTTAGAGTTTAACCATAATTATTACAAGAAATTTTCCCAGTGTATGCCTTTGGGATAAAGCCCCCCCCGTTGTTGGATAAATAGAAAGCGTTTGCAAGTTGTTTTATATCCACTACCGTTATGAACTTTTTTTATTTTATTTCTTATTATTATTATTATTTTATTTTTTAAAAACATCGTTTTAGTTAATTGCTCTATTTATTGGATTGGATTTTTTATTGTTATAGATTGATAGAATTCTTGATGTTTTGGTAGATTCTGAAAAGAGTACTTCACAAAATTTTTCCTATAATTTTGACAAAATTTTCTATAGAAATCAAAATTTTGACAAAATCTTCTATGGAAATAATATATGTGCGTGAATGGGACTAAAAATAATATGTCGTGCGTGAGCGTGCGTGAGAAATAAAATCGGTTCGTGAATGTGCGTGAATAAAATTTCTGCAAAATCACGCTCACGAAAAAATTCAAGATTTAATTCTTTCTGATATGATAACTGAATTCTATTTAGCTGTCGAACTATATTCTATTTATTAATTTTGTTACCTTTCCTCTTTCCCGGTTGGAAAATGTCATGAGGCTCGTGAATTTGTCGTTAGTCACGTTAATTGTCGTGAATCGTGCGTGAGCGTGAGTCTTTAAAAGTAGTTCGTGCGTGAGCGTGCGTGAGTACCGGTTTAGGTTAGGTTAGGTTAAGAGGTTAGGTGAGTGGCTACCAAACATATCGTGCGTGAGCGTGCGTGAACAAACATTTTGCTTCGTGAATGTGCGTGAGTGTGAATAAAATTTCACTCACGCGCACACCTCTAATTTTGACAAAATTTTCTTTAGAAATAAAATTTTGACAACATTTTCTATAGAAATATAATTTTCACAAAATTTTCTATAGACATAAAATTTTCACCAAATTTTCTATAGAAATAAAATTTTGCCAAAATTTTCTATAGAAATAAAATTTTGACAATATTTTCTATAGAAATAAAATTTTGACAATATTTTCCATAGAAATCAAATTTGTAAAGTTTAATCATTAGTATTACAAAGAATTTTCCCAGTGTATGCCTTTGGGATAAAGTCCCCGTTCATCGATAAATAGAAACTATGCATCGTTCGCAAATTGTTTTATAAACACCAGCGTTATTAACTTTTTTTATTTTATTTCATTTTATTTATTTATTTTTTTAATACCTCGTTTTAGTTAATTGCTCTATTTATTGGCAACACCTTGTTATTTTATACAATTCATTGTCTGTCCATAAATAATTTATAAAACAAACAACTATTAAAAAAAATCAAATGCAAAATGTGTATGCAACACGGTGTCACCATAAATCATATTTTATGGCAATAAAATAATAATAATAAATTGACTATTTTGTATACCCCCCAAAAAATTCAAATTCACCATAAAAACCATCAGGCATATATTTTAACTGGATTTTAATGACACACTCAAATTGAAACAAAACTGAACTTTAGCATAGTTGTCAAGTTTATGTTTAGTCATCGGAACTAATGCAACTATTCGTGGTGTTAATATTGCACGGATATAAAGAGGAAACGCTGATGTGTTAATCCTTAAGTACATGTTGACTTCGCTTCGGCTTGAACGCAGACGATTATAGTTGCCAAAGAGGTCAACTGCCCAGCAAAAAAGCGTCTTCAAGAAAGTAGTGAAAATATTCTTTTTGGATCCGGAAGTGGTGCCAAATTGACGCAGACGGATGTCCAACAGCCGCTGCCCTGAATTTGTATCACTTCTTAAGGTGTGGGGCGAATTTAATGTTTTGGATGTGAATTAAGAAAATTTGTGATATTTTGACAAATAAATAATTTTTAAAATTTTTTATGATTTTTAATGCATTATAACGCTTGTCTGGAACTTTTGTGATCAAATATTTTCAAAAATTCGAAATTTTTCTACAAAGGATTTAGCATTTCTTTCGGCCAAATTTAAATAATTTGTACCATTTTATTAATTCTTAATATATTTTTAACCTATTTGAAATATAAATTTCCCATTAAAAATATGAAAAAAGCGAGTTATAAAGAAATTGACTCACCGATGGCAATTGAATGGGCCTCTGGTCCCTTCTCGCTCATATTCATCGATCTTGGATTCAAAATAAATACTGAATATTATCGGAAAAATGTCCTAAAGACAGAATTCTTGTACAGATAAACATTTCGGCCGCAGACTATGGACATTTTAGCAGGACAATTCCACTCAGCACGTGCCAACCAAGAATGGCTTAAAAAGGAGGTTCACCGCTTCACTTCTACCGCACAATGGATACCAAAATCTGCGATTCTCAATCCGTTGGATTTTTACGCCTAATGCATTTTGAAGAGTATGGCTGGCACAAAAAAGTCAAAAGTGTCGACCATCACAAGACGGCGGGACTTGACCAAAATATCGCAGAACTACACTGAAAAAAATGCTTGCCCGGTTCCAAAGATTTCGTCTTTACACTAATGTTTTTATACCCTCCACCATAGGATGGGGGGTATATTAACTTTGTCATTCCGTTTGTAACACATAGAAATATTGCTCTAAGACCCCATAAAGTATATATATTCTGGGTCGTGATGAAATTCTGAGTCGATCTGAGCATGTCCGCCCGTCTGTTGAAATCACGCTAACTTCCGAACGAAACAAGATATCGACTTGAAACTTGGCACGTATAGCCCCCATATAAACGGTCCCCCAAATTTGGCTTGCGAGGCCTCTAAGCGAAGAAATTTTTATCCGATCCGGCTGAAATTTGGTACATGGTGTTAGTATATGGTCTCTAACAACTATGCAAAAATTGGTCCACATCGGTCCATAATTATATATAGCCCCCATATAAACCGATCCCCCGATTTGGTTTGCAGAGCCTCTAAGAGAAACAATTTTCATCCGATCCGGCTGAAATTTGGTACATGGTGTTAGTATATGGTCTCTAATAACCATGCAAAAATTGGTCCATATCGGTCCATAATTATATATAGCCCCCATATAAACCGATCCCCCGATTTGGCTTGCGGAGCCTCTAAGAGAAGCAAGTTTTATCCGATCCGGCTGAAATTTGGTACATGGTGTTAGTATAAGGTTTCTAATAACCATGCAAAAATTGGTTCACATCGGTCCATAATTATATATAGCCCCCATATAAACCGATCCTCCGATTTGGCTTGCGGAGCCTCTAAGAGAAGCAAATTTCATCCGATCCGGCTGAAATTTGGTACATGGTGTTAATATATGGCCTCAGACACCCATGCAAAAATTGGTCGATATCGGTCCATAATTATATATAGGCCCCATATAAACCGATCCCCAGATTTGAACTCCGGAGCACCTTGGAAGAGCAAAATTCTTTCCATTCGGTTGAAATTTGGTACGTGATGTTAGTATAGGGTGTCCAACAACCATGCAGGAATTGGTTTCTATCAGTCCATAATAATATATAGCTCCCATATAAACCGATCCCCAGATTTGACCTCCGGTGCATTTTGGAGAAGAAAAATTCATCCGATCTGGTTGAAATTTGGTACGTGGTGGTAGCATGTGATATTTAACAACCATGTGAGTTGAAATTTGTGGATGACAGTCTTTCGTAGAAGTTTCTACGCAATCCATGGTGGAGGGTACATAAGATTCGGCCTGGCCGAACTTACGGCCGTATATACTTGTTCGTATTGATTCCGAGCCAAAGAAACGAAGAATTCAAGTAAGGATACATTTAAAACACAATTCTCTTATAAATTTGAGTTTGGCGTACAAATTTGAATTAAATGTTTTCTTTCTGATTTTTTCCCTCATGTGCTTTGAGAGTCCTTTAAAAATTTGTAAATGAAACCTTACATTTTAAAATTCAGAATCGACTTTAAGTAGAAATTGTGCTATGTTTCAAAATCGTCTTTAAAATAAAGTATTGAAAGACATGTCATATTTTAAAACAGGACAATATTTTTTCAGTTTACTGCAGCGTGTGATGGCTTCACCGACGGTTCTAAGGTAATAATTCGTACCAAAGGTAGACAATTTTAACAAATCTAAACTGGTTATAAAATTTTATATATACAGTCGAAGCTCGGTTTAACGAAAGATATATTGTCAGGCCCTTTCGTTAGTTAGAAAAATTCATTAAATCGAACGGGAATATTAAATGTTAACTTTTATTGAAAATCGTAGTTTTTTACCAGATGAGTAAAAACTTATAAGCATTTGATAAAATTAAACCACAGAGACACTTAAAAAATATTACTTTAAATAATCCTTAAAAACATATGAACTTGATATACCTAGGTTAGGTTAGGTTAGGTGAAACAAGTATATACGGCCGTAAGTTCGGACAGGCCGAATCTTATGTACCCTCCACCATGGATTGCATAGAAACATGTACTAAAGACTGTCATCCACAAAAAATTACTTGGGTTGCGGTACCATTTGCCCATAGCAAGGTATCTTAAACTTCTTAACACCGTCTTCTTAAGTGTAATTTAGTCCAAGTGGTTTGTAATTAAACAAAAAAAAAGCCGAATAAAAAATTTTCTATAGAAATAAAATTTCGACAAAATTTTCTGTAGCAATAAAATTTTGACAAAATTTTCTATAGAAATAAAATTTTGACAAAATTTTCTTAGAAATAAAATTTTCACAAAATTTTCTATAGAAATAAAGTTTTGACAAAATAATAAATTTTTTTTATATAAATAAAATTTTGACAATATTTTCTATAGAAATACAATTTTGACAAAATTTTGTATAAGAATAAAATTTTGACAAAATGTTCTATAGAAATAAAATTTTGACAAAATGTTCTATATAAATAAAATCTTGACAAAATTTTGAAAAGTAATAAAATTTTGACAAAACTGTCTATAGGATTAAAATTTTGTTAGATTATTTTTGGAGATCGGCTATATATAACTATAGACCGATATGGCCAATTTTGGCACGGTTGTTAGCGGTCATATACTAGCGTAATATACCAAATTTCACCACGTACCAAATTTCAATCGGATCGGATGAAGAGCTCCGAAGGTCAAATCTGGGCATCGGTTTATATGGGGGCTACATATAATTATGGACCGATGGGGACCAATTTTTGCATAGTTGTTAGAGACCATATATTTACACCATGCACCAAATTTCAACCGGATCGGATGAAATTTGCTTCTCTTAGAGGCTCCGAAAGCCAAATCTGGCGATCGGTTTTTATGGGGGCTATATATAAATATGGACCGATATGGAGCAATTCCTGCATGGTTGTTAAAGACAATATACTAACACCACGTACAAAATTTCAACTGAATCGGATGAATTTTGCTCATCCATTAGGCTCCGGAGGCCAAATCGGGGGATCGGTTTATATGGAGCTATATATAATTATGGACCGATGTAGACCAATTTTTGCATGAGGCCAAATCGGGGGATCGGTTTATATGGAGCTTTATATAATTATGGACCGATGTAGACCAATTTTTGCATGATTGTTAGAGATAATATTCTTACACCATGTACCAAATTTCAGCCGGATCGGATGAAATTTGCTTCTCTTAGTGGCTGCGCAAGCCAAATCTGGGGATCGGTTTATATGGGGGCGATATATAATTATGGACCGATGTGAACCAATTTTTGCATGGTTGTTAGAGACCATATACTAACACAATGTACCAAATTTCAACCGGATCGGATGAATTCTGCTCCTCCAAGAGGCTCCGCAAGCTAAATCTGGGGGTCGGTTTATATGGGGGCTATACGTAAAAGTGGTCCGATATGGCCCATTTGCAATACCATCCGACCTACATCAATAACAACTACTTGTGCCAAGTTTCAAGTCGATATCTTGTTTCGTTCGGAAGTTAGCGTGATTTAAACAGACGGACGGGCATGCTTAGATCGACTCAGAATTTCACCACGACCCAGAATATATATACTTTAAGGGGTCTTAGGGCAATATTTCGATTTGTTACAAACGGAATGACAATCTTCGATAAAAAGGATCGAAGATGTGCTGTCTTATGGGGGCCTACATACACCCATGTCATAATTTCTGTGCTCTAACTTCTTAGACGAATTTGCTAATTTGTTTCCATTCCCCGGTTTCAAGATGGGCAAGGCATAGGTAGTATCCATAGTAACATCGTCCTAAAACGTCCTACATACACTATTACTCTGCCTCTCCTGTCGGCATAGATGTACTCTCAACGCTAGATTGCCGTTTCGACCGAGCACAGAAAAAGTTTTTCAACGGTAGTTTATCCTTCTCACTAATGATGTTGACATTTCTGTGTATTTCTACTATAAGACGGAGGTTCCTAGTTATTGAGCTAAATATAGAATCGGGTAGTACTCATTAATAAGAGAAAAATTCACCACCTGTCCAACTGGAAATTCTACGAAAAGTTGATCCTACGAAATATTGCCACTAACGAACCTGTCACAGGACTAGTACCAGTGCTCCAGTTTGTCGTAGTTTTTATATTTTCATATAATTTATTGATTTCTACACTCTCTTGATTTTAAACTTTTATTGGATCTAGACATTTACCTATGGGTCAACATAGTCCAAACGTTTTTCTTTCTGGTGCAATGTTGATGATCAAAATAATATGTTACCTGTTCCTAAGGGTTTGTCCCAGACTGGTTCATAAGGGGGGAGTAGTTCTGTGCCGGTTCTGGTGTAGATCCATTTCCCGTAGCGAAGCTGTCACTATATCTAATCTAACTTTAACTAGTTACCCGGCCATTGAATATGTGTTTCCAAACATTTGCTGGAATCTAAATATCTTGGGAATGCCGTACTTTGTGGACATTTTCTAAGAACTTGTTTAGTTTCTTAAGAATAAAAACATTTTCGTTAAATCGAACGTAAATTTTGTTCAACTGCTCGTTATTTAGAATACTCAATGTTAAAAATTTGGACGTTCGTTAAATTGGATTTTCGCTAAATGGGATCGTTAGTTAAACAAAGCTTCGACTGTATATATTTTTTTTTTGTTTTTTAACAACAAAATTAAAAATAAATAAAAAATACAGCCTTTTATTTTGTTGTATTACGTATCAGCCACCCTATTTAGCGGATATGTCCTAGAGGCTAGATAATGCAATTTTCTTTAAACCTAAGCCAACAAAATAATTTCATAAATACAATGAAAAGTTTCGTTGCTGTAATGAATTTTGTATGTAATCATAATCGTATCAAAAATGATCATTTTCATTGTACCAAAGAAAAAATATTCTCGACTCAAATGATTTTTTTTGTGTATTGGTAAAATTATGTATGATCCTTGTATTTTAGGCTCATTTACCTATCAAGAGTTGATTGCTATTTTAATATTTCAATTTTAATTATATTAAAAAAAACGAAATCATCCATTAGAAATTCCAATTTAATAAATTTCTAATTCATTTGCATTCACAAAGAAAAATTGCAAAGTACATGCAAATAATTCACAACCATATACGAAAAAGAACGAATCGCTATTATAAATTTCTTCACATAATGAAATTAGTATTCAGACCATTTTGAAGTTCTTTTTTCATTTTAAGTCATTCATAATTCATAGTTCGCATTGAGAAAACGAACAAATGCGGGCAGAGAACAGCTTCAACTTGTTTTCAATTCTTTAAAAAAGAAATCGGAAAAAATTTCAAAGACTTATTCAATTATTTCCACCCTCCTTTTCCCACGGCACTCTATCACTCATTGTTTTCGTTACAAGAACTCTGGGTATGACTTTACCTTTGCAAAAACCAATAACAAATTATACCAGAACTAAAAGTTCCTTTTTTAGATGGTTTGTGTGTGTATATGTGTGTTTTTTATTCCCATATTGTCTCCACCCATGCTCTTACATCAACCAGCAACATCATGAAACCGGTCCATATTAAGCACCTATGGAGAACTAGACATAGTGGCGTCTGGTATTATAATACCATGTGAGCTGTACAAAGATATTGGAAAAAGCTGAACTGTGTAGTTCTTAAGTGTAACTAATTGTTAAATTGCTCCTACACTTGCATCCAAGTTAAAACAACTAGCTACCACTAACAACCACATGCGATACACTGTACAAATTTGTAGTGTAAAATATTTTGTATAATCAATCCTATAGTCACAGAAGAGAAAGGAAATTTGTTATACCCTCCACCATAGGTATATTATCTTTGCCATTCCGTTTGTAACACATCGAAATATTGCTATAAGACCCCATAAAGTATATATTCTGGGTCGAGGTGAAATTCTGAGTCGATCTGAGCATGTCCGTGCGTCCGTCTGTTGAAATCACGCAAACTTCCGAACGAAACAAGCTATCGACTTGAAACTTGGCAAAAGTTGTTGTTATTGATATAGGTCGGATGGTATTGCAAATGGGCCATATCGGTCCACTTTTACGTATAGCCCCCATATAAAAGGAACCCCCAAATTTGGCTTTCCGATCCTCTAAGAGAAGCAAATTTCATCCGATCTGGCTGAAATTTTGTACATGATGTTAGTATATGGTCTCTAAAAACCATGCAAAAATATGTTCCCATCGGTCCATAATTATATATAGCCCCCATATAAACCGATCCCCCGATTTGGCTTGTGGAACCTCTAAGAGAAGCAAATTTTATCCGATCCGGCTGAAATTTGGTACATGATGTTGGTATATGGTCTCTAACAACCATGCAAAAATTGGTGCACATCGGTCCATAAATATATATAGCCCCCATATAAACCGATCCCCCGATTTGCCTTGCGTATCCTCTAAGAGACTCCCTTAATGTCATGCTACATCTATTGCCTTTAGACATTTTGGCCAAACAGTCAGCTGCAACAACGGCTGTGCGGTTGCGCGAGCTATCGCTGTAGTCGGAAAAAATGTACGGTCGTTCGGTCCTCAAAGTAATGACAGATGTGCCTAACGTAGTGGATTACACCCTGGCAAAACCACTTTTCGACAAAAAGTTTGAAACTCTAATTCCCAACAGTGAGGCGTGGTGTACACAGACCCCGGGGAATAAAAGATATATAGATTTCTATACTGATGGCTCAAAATTGAATGGACAAGTGGGATTCGGAGTATATTCTAAAGCTGTGGAAATTCGAATAGCGAAAAAATTACCTAATCACTGTAGTGTTTTTATACCCTCCACCATAGGATGGGGGGTATATTAACTTTGTCATTCCGTTTGTAACACATCGAAATATTGCTCTAAGACCCCATAAAGTATATATATTCTGGGTCGTGGTGAAATTCTGAGTCGATCTGAGCATGTCCGTCCGTGCGTTCGTCTGTTGAAATCACGCCAACTTCCGAACGAAACAAGCTATCGACTTGACTTGACTTGACACAAGTAGTTGTTATTGATGTAGGGTCGGATGGTATTGCAAATGCGCCATATCGGTCCACTTTTACGTATAGCGAGGCCTCTAAGAGAAGCAAATTTCATCCGATCCGGCTGAAATTTGGTACATGGTGTTAGTATATAGTCTCTAACAACCATGCAAAAATTGGTCCACATCGGTCCATAATTATATATAGCCCCCATATAAACCGATACCCCGATTTGGCTTGCGAGGCCTCTAAGAGAAGCAAATTTCATCCGATCCCGTTGAAATTTGGTAAATGGTGTTAGTATATGGTCTCTAACAACCATGCAAAAATTGGTCCACACCGGTCCATAATTATATATAGCCTCCATATAAACCGATCCCCCGATTTGGCTTGCGAGGCCTCTAAGAGAAGCAAATTTCATGCGATCCGGCTGAAATTTGGTACATGGTGTTAGTATATGGTCTCTAACAACCATGCAAAAATTGGTCCACATCGGTCCATAATTATATATAGCCCCCATATAAACCGATCACCAGATTTGACCTCCGGAGCCTCTTGGAAGACCAAAATTCATCTGATTCAGTTGAAATTTGGTACGTGGTGTTAATATATGGCCTCAAACACCAATGCAAAAATTGGTCGAAATCGGTCCATAATTATATATAGCCCCCATATAAAAAGATTCCCAGATTTGACCTCCGGAGCCCCTTGGAAGAGCAAAATTTATCCGATTCGGATGAAATTAGGTACGTGATATTAGTATATGGTATCCAACAACCATGCAGGAATTGGTTCATACCAGTTCATAACTATATATAGCCCCCATATAAACCGATCCCCAGATGTGACCCCGGGTGCCTTTCGAAGAAGCAAAATTCACCCGATCTGGTTGAAATTTGGTACGTGGTGGTAGTATATGATATTTAACAACCATGCCAAAATTGGTCCATATCAGTCCATAATCTTATATAGCCCCCATATAAACCGATCACGAGATTTGGTTTTGGAGCCACTTGGTACATTGTGCAAGTATATGGCCGTTAACAACCATGCCTAACTAGAAATCTAGAGGTATTTTGGGACCCCAAATATGTGTGCCAAAATTGAGGTGAATCGGTCCATTTTTTGGTATATCCCCCATATAGACCGATCTCTCGATTTTGCTTTTTGGGCGTCTAGAGACTATATTTTCTAGCCGATTTGCTTGAAATTGGAAATCTAGAGGTTTTTTAAGATCACAAATAGGTGTCGCAAATGGTGCCTATATAGACCGATCTCCCGACTTTGTTTCTTGGGCTTCAAGAATCCGTAGTTTTTATCCAATTCGCCGGAAATTAGAAACCTAGACTATCTTAGGACCATAAAGAGGTGATTAGAAAATGGTACGTATCGGTCCATGTTTTGGTATAGTCTCTATATAGACTGATCTCCCGATTTTACTTCTTGGACTTTTAGAATTCGTAGTTTTCTGAAAATCGAATTCTAGAGGTATTTGAGGAACATTAAGAGGTGGTGAGTATTGGTCCATGTTTTGGTATAGCCCCCATTTATTTCTAGGACTTCTGGAATCGGGCTGACCACAAATAGGTCAGCCGAATATGGTGTGCATCGACCCATGTTTTAGTATAGCCTCCACATAGACCGATAACTATACCGGTAAATAGGTAAATTATAGGACCTGGTCTTGCTTGGAAATATTGGGACAAATTAGTGAATTCGTTAGAGACGCAGAGTTCTTGGAATAAAATTGTAAGAGGAAATTTCCCAAATGTTTTCTCCAGAAGGAGTTAGCATAAAGGGCCCAAAATTGAGTTATCTCTCCCAGCCAGATCTATACTAAAGGCTGTGGAAAGATTCATTCGCCCGAATCGAAACATGTACAGTCCAGGCGTGTATAGATTTGTATCTGGCGTTTTCTTTTCAACGACTCTATTAATCATGCTCCTTAATCTAAATCTGTCCATAATGCTCGATTAATAATTGTAAAATTAGATATAATAAAATTTTATTTTATTTTAATTATTTTTTTTTTGTTTATCTCTTTATTTTATTTTTTTATTTTATTTACTTTATATATAAAGTTATATTCATTTAATTGAATTTATTTTAAATTACTTTCAATTTCATTTTTAGTGCAATGTATTGCAATATAATAAAATTAATTTTAATTTAATGTAGTAAAATTTTGTTTTTTTTTTTTATTTTATTGTGTATTTATTAATTAAAATACTTTCAATAAATATTTTAATTTAATAAAAAACAATGCATTTTGAAACAAACAGACTGAATAAACATAAAAAAAAAACAATATTTTAATTTAATCTCATAGCATTTAACTTCATTGTTCTTTATGTTATTGCATTTCAATTGATTTAATTTTGTATGTCATTTTATTTTATTTTATTTTACTTTATTTTACTTTATTTTACTTTATTTTATTTTATTTTATTTTATTTTTTTAATTTAATTTTATTTTTTTAATTTTATTTAATTTTATTTTATTTTATTGATTTGCTTTTTTATTTTCAATCAAATAAAACAAGATAAATTTATTTTATTTTTTTGTTTATTTATTTATTTATTTGTTATTATTGCTTTTAATTAATATATTAATTTTATTTTATTTCATAGCATTTAACTTCAATGCAATTTTCAATTTATTTCATATTATTTTATTTTATTGTATTTTACTTTATTGTTGTTTTTTTATATGTCATTTAAGTTAATGTTATCTTATTTTAATTTATTGTTTTCCAGTTTATTGTTGTTTATTTATTTATTAATTAGATTGCTTTTAATTAATATAATAATAAATAGTAAATTTAATTTCAATGTAATTTATCCAATTTTATTTTTTTTTTAAATTATGTTTATTTTATTTTTTAACCCTATCGATAAATAGGTGATTCTGGACCTGGTCCAACGTGGAAACAGGGATCGGGAACATATTAGGGAATTCGTTAGAGACACAAAATTCTTGGAATAAAATATTATTTTATCTTATTTAACTTTCTTTTGTTTAGCTCATTTTACATATATCATTTAATGTTATCTTTGTTTTATTTTATATTTTATTTATTTTATATAACTTTATCTTTTTGTTGTTTTTTTTTCGATCTTTATTTTTCAAGTAAAAATTTTTCTGTTTTTTTCGAGCTTGAGATCTATAGATCAATTAATATTGTTAATGTAATTTGTTTGAATATAATGGAATTAGTTTTAAGTTATACATTTTTTTCAAATTTTTCTTTAGTTTTCTTAAGTGTACAGCAAAACACGGAAACGGATATGACATGTCTGTATACTCCTTATAATAGATTCGTTTTTTGTTTTGTTTTTGTTCATGGATTACTTCTAGGTTATAGCATGGCGTGCGTGCATAGACTGCTGATATGAGAATCATCAAACGAGGGTCTATAAGAGGCACTTGTTTGATTTTCATTATAATGGAAATATGAAAACAAAACTCAAGTTACCATTCTCATGTAGCAGAAACAAAACAAAAGAAAAAAAAAAAATAAACGGTAAAGTTGAAAATGCGAGAAAGGCAACTTTTAAGGCTCTATCAATTCCTAAAGTTTGTCTCAAATGGATCCGGAACATTGGAAGTTGGTTTATTAGTTAGTGGGTGGTTTGTTGGATGTGGACGTAGGTGGTTTCGGTGGTAGTAGCGATGGTGGTGGTGGTAAAAGCTCTTAAGCAAACAATTTTTAATTGAAAATAAAAATCAATGATGTACGTAGTCATCAACTTGCTTGTTTTCGAGAGTACACTTGAACAGTAGCAGTAGTCACAGGAATACAGGCTATGGTACGGAATAACCAAGAAAAAAAAACAATTCAATGAATTCATATAAAAATGTATACAATTGTTTCGAATACCGAATTGTATTTTAAGATGATTTTTCTACTATGGTAAGGAGAAAAGAAAAATGGTTATGGCAATGTGTAATAATACGCCACCATTTCGATTTCTTAACATAAATCTCACAAATTGTGGGAGTAACTCCTACTAATATCGATACTAATTGTTGTTGTTTCGATAAAGACGAGACTGGGACCGAAGACTGGAGTGGTTGCACATACGAAAATATTCCGCTGCGGTAGTATAGCCATACAGACTATGAGACAGGATCCTGTGCCAACGACAGCAGCAGTGGGTCTTCAGACTACGTGACCAACCGACATCTCCTGCACAATAATATTCTCCGCCGCAGCAACTGACACAAAATATTATTGTACCACTTCCGGAAAGCGCACTATTTTTCTAAGATAGTTGTAATGACCTCCGAGGTTAGTGAGATTGTAGATTTTATGAATCGGAAGCGAAATCAAAATGCCACCAGTGTGATCCTTATCGATCCTTACGTATCCACTGTATAGGATACGTAAGGATCGAACGAGAAATGGAATACATGGAGGCTGTACTCATATCTGGGTCTGTCGTAAGTGGTAAGTGAGATTGTAGATTTTATGAATGGGAAGCGTAATCAAAATGCCACCAGTGTGATCCTTACGTATCCACTGTACAGGATACGTAAGGATTGAACGAGAAATGGAATACATGGAGGCTGTACTCATATCTGGGTCTGTCGTGTTTGTATACTGACTGTTGGTAGCTATGACCACAGATTGAGTTGCTGTTGTATGGGTATAATCAATTGGTGGTAGGAGACTGCAATGTCCACCATAAACTTTAGCATTCTTTCCTGGGTAACGACCAGAAAAGTTTAGAGTTGGTAGAACAGATCGAGAATTCCATAATTTTGCATAGTGAACGAAAATGCCTCCATAAGAATTGTACTTATACGTAATGATATAAGTATATCTTAAGCGCCGTGACCTAACCATAATTCTTACCATCGACGGATCCTCCAATTTCATAACCTCTGAACGCCGGATTTTTATCAACTAAAATAAAGCCAACTTGTCCCCCAGTGGGCAGACTCGCAACGAACGCCATAAGCGCCCTTGTGCTATCTCTGTTGGTTCTAGAATTGAATCTAGAGGTTAGTAAGACAGTCGACGAGTGCAAGCAGAACATGTGGTTAGAGCACTTGAAGCAATATAACATAGGCTCAGGCCGATTTCATAACCTCTGAACGCCGGACGATTATTAACCAAAAGAAAACCAACTGGGACGGCTTCAGAGAATATACCTATTGCCGATATAATGAGTTGCCGTCTCTCTCCCATATTCATGTTGCCCAGAAGATGTTGCAGAACATCATCAATGCATCAAATACTTGTGTCATACCCGCTCGTCGAATTGCCTAGGTGAAGTCCAACTTCCCAACAGAACCGTCAGAACTCGCAGACGGATGTGATGAATGCCATCATGCTAACCTTGCTGATCCTGAAATCAGAAAACTGAATCTAGATAATCGACGAGCACAAGCGGAAGGCGTGGTTAGACCACCTGAAGCAAAATAACTCAGTCACAGGTACAGGTAAGTTGTGGTCAGCAGTTAGAGGTCTCTCGAACCTCGCTGCAAGGGATGATGGGTTCCCAGTAACCTTTGGCTACGTGTCAGTGATTGATCCCAAGAGATTCGCGAGGTTTTTAACAGTTTGTTAATAGTCCCGAGAGTGATATAGCTAAAAAGAGAGTCATTCTTAGCTTATGTGCTCTCTGAGGCAGCATACCACATACCACAATTTACCCCAGCCGAAGTTACCAATGTCATCAAGAGCGTAAACCCTAGTCCCCGGAATTTCTACGCTAATGCTGAATTAATTGGGTATACCGGGAGTTGAATACTTGACCAGACTCCTCAATTTATCCTTGGAATAACTTATTATACATGATGATTGGAAATGGAATAAAGACTCGAGCAAGGGAGAATCGTACCGTTCTCTCGTCAGTAGCTAAGATATTTGATGCACTACTCCTGCCCAGCCTTGTGGGGAATTTTCCAGCTGCTACCCACCAACATAGATTTCGTGAAGTTCGTAGCACAACAGCAGATTTCCATGTCATTAAATAAATCATTCCAAGCCATGTTACAGCCACGGTTGACACTCGAGCCAAAAATAATCTACCAAAATTTGGACAAAGTTTTACAAAAAAAAAATCTTATTTTACAAAATTTTATTTCCATAGAAAATTTTGTCAAAAATTTATTTCATTCATTTTGTTTTGTTATTGTTGGGTTTTTTCTTTAATCATGGTTTTTGATTTTGATTTCAGCTTAGAACTATGTATTGACAAGTGTAGCTTCTTTTTCTCTGTTGGTTGAGCTACACTTGCAGTTTAGTCAATGCATAGTTTTAAGCTGAAATCAAACACAACAACAATGATTAAAGAAAAAAACCAACAATAACAAAACACAACGAATGAAAAACAGAGGAAGCACGCTCAAAATAAACCCAGCCAACTGCACTCAAATCAATGATTTGACTGTGGCAAAGGAAAAGAGATATGTTTGTACGAATTTATTTCGGCGTAAGCCGGCTATCGTATAAACCTTTTTTCGGAAGGTTCAATAGTGGTTCACTTTTGGATTTAGTGAACTGCCTGAATTTATTCTGATAATTGGTTGATAGTTTTGCTGCAAGTAGAGGATGCTGATGAGGAATGTGGTAATTCCGAAACGTGCGTCCATCCAACCATCTTGCAGTCTATAGGGCTTTGCCCAAATAAATTTGACAAACATTATTTTCCTCTCTTGGTTAAGCTACACTTGTAGTTTAGTCAATGCATGGTTTTAAGCTGAACAACAACAAAATTTTATTTCCTAGACAATTTTGTCAAAATTTTATTTCTATAGAAAATTTTATCAAAATTTTATTTCTATAGAAAATTTTATCAAAATTTTATTTCCATAGAAAATTTTGTCAAAATTTTATATCCATGGAAATTTTGTCAAAATTTTATTTCCATAGAAAATTTTGTCAAAATTTTATATCCATGGAAATTTTGTCAAAATTTTATTTCTCTAGAAGATTTTATCAAAATGTTATTTCCATAGAATATTTTTCCAAAATTTTATTTCCATAGAAAATTTTGTCAAAATTTTATTTCCAAAGAAAATTTAGTCAAAATTTTATTTCCATAGAAAATTTTGTCAACATTTTATTTCTATAGAAAATTTTATTAAAATTTTATTTCCATAAAAAATTTTGTCAAAATTGTATTTCTATAAAAAAATGTTGTCAACATTTTATTTCTATAGAAAATATTTTCAAAATTTTATTTTATAGAGGAATATTTTTCTGATTCTACCAAAACCACAAGAATTATACCAATCTATATATTATATCCATGAAAATTTTGTCAAAATTTTATTTCTATAGAAGATTTTATCAAAATTTTATTTCCATAGAATATTTTGTCAAAATTTTATTTCCATAGAAAATTTTGTCAAAATTTTATTTCCATAGAAAATTTAGTCAAAATTTTATTTCCATAAAAAATTTTGTCAACATTTTATTTCTATAGAAAATTTTATTAAAATTTTATTTCCATACAAAATTTTGTCAAAATTGTATTTCTATAAAAAAAATTGTCAAAATGTTATTTCTATAGAAAATTTTTTAATATTTTTCTGATTCTACAAAAACCACAAGAATTATACCAATCTACCAAATAGTAAAAAATCTACCATTTTTGGAAAAATTATACCAACTGAGGCAATTGTGGTTACAGCACGGTCCTCATGGCTCTTGACTTATCAAAGGCATTCGATAAGTCATCTATGCCACACGCACCGTGGACATCGAAAACAAGTCCCTATCGACAGGAACAAAACGTTGGGTTCTCTGCGAATGTCAATCGTACGTGGAATTTAGAGATAAAACGGCAAGACCTCGTGGAGTGAGACAGGGAGCTCCCAAGATGGATGGATATCACCAGCGCTTCATCCTCTTCTCAACATCTAAACCACCCCCTCCAGATGGCGTTGAGATTGTGTCATATGCGAAAGGAGCAGTGTTGACAGTATTTTTCCCAATTTAAATCAAAATTCCTCACAAAATTCCCCAAAATATTTTTTGACAAGTTTTTATGGAATAAATAAAGAAATAGGTTGTGCGGTGCATTATTGGTAATGATTTAAAAATTGGAAAAATTATACAATTTATTGTCAGCTGCAATAAGATCAAGATTTCGAAACACAACACCAGGAGACAGGCGACTGTCTTCCAAATGCTAAAAAAATTAAAGTGGGAGTTCGAAAACATGTATTTAAGAACGAACATTTATTTCTAGGTACTCAATTAATAAAATTGTGTGGTGGTAGATACATATGAAGGAGTAGTGGTGATTGAGAAGCTAATACTGTTAATACGGTTCTTGAAGTCCGAGGCGCAATCGCGGTTAACATGAAATAAAAAAAGCATGAAATGATTCGCAAAAATTAATTTATATGGACCGTACTATCGAGTCAAATAATTATTTAATGCATTTTTCAGTTTTTTTTTTGTTTTTGAAAAATTTTCAAAATCACCCTTCATTTGTATATCACACCGTCACTCAGATAACGATGAATACCACATGCTACGACACCAAAAACAATGCAACAACAATTTTTTTCTTAACATATTTTTATTAATGCCTTCTATGACTTTTTTGATATTTACATTATTCTGGATGCTATTTTCATATTATATATACCATGGTGCTCACATATTGGTGAGCCCATATTTGCCTACTTCTGGAGTAAAACTAAAATAATTTATTGATATAGTGTAGATAGAAAAGGAATAGAATAACTATCAAATTTAAATAAGATCTTGCGGTGTTCTTCTTCGAAGCCGTGTAAAAGTTTCCGGATTTGCCATTAGACCTGCTGCAAAAGTATTTGGATGTGTTTCTATTCTTAATTTGTAGTTTTGTAATTGGTGTACTATTTCTTCCTTAACTGTTCTCAGCTCCAGCTCCTCATGAATTCGCTTGTTTGTTATGTAGTGGGGTGCTCCGGATATTTTTCGAAGTATTTTTAATTGGAATTGTTCCAAAAATTGTATTGTTGTGTTTGAAGCAGTTCCCCCTAACAACAACTGAAGCCTCCAATTCGATAAAATCTGGTATCGAAATCCGTCAATCAAATGGCTAAAGATTTGAAAATATCCTGTGCTATTGTTTTGCCATTTCGTAAACAATTATTAACTACCCATCTTACTTAAGTCCTTTCAGAATTTAAGTATGTTTGGCTACTGTAATTCTTTTTTAGAGCAAACATCTAAGATATCTCCTATAATTAAATCAATATTGTTTCCAAACGTGTAATGTTTCCCTTCACTCTGCAGGAAGACAAATTTATAAAATGTTAACAAACTACGTATCCTGTGATTTTGCTGTTGAGCAAACAAACAAACGAAGGAACGAACGAAAAAGATTATTTTTCAAAATACAACTAAGCTCAATCTCGATGAAATTCCATCAAAAAACCAACTCCATTGGTATACCATCTAGCTCATGATAATGGAGGAGGATCCAAAGACACCCACCCCCCCCCCCCCACATATTCAACATATACCATAGAGCCCTATCATCATCAGAACCATTGCTGAAAGCATTGACGCAAACGAAGCGTGTTACATAATGTGGCGTTTGTTCATGTTTTAAGGGTATCTACTTGCGGAATTCCACTCTCTCTCTATCTCTCACTTGTTTGGCAACAGAGTAAATAAAGGTTAATAAAATAGAATTACCAGCTATTATCATTACCAATATCCATTAAATTAAGCAGGCAGACAGCCAGCCAGCTAGCTAGAAAAAGCCTGAAGGCAACAAAAGGAACAAAGCTTTTACAAAAAGAAAAAAACAACAACAAACAAACGAATCCCCTTAAAGATGCTAAAGTGATGTACAAATAAACTTATGTGTGTGTGTGGCTACGGGTGTGTAGTACTCACATGCTATTAAGTTTGAGAATGCGTGGAGAAAAAATGAGTTTTCAATGAGTGTTACTCACTCACAGAGAATGATTACACTCGTGGATAGGTACTGGCATGTAAGTACGATTTATACGATTTTGACGGAGTTCATCGAACAGAAAAAACACAACAATGGGGTGAAATTATAGGATAATATTGTGCGTAAATGGGTTTAAGACAAAAAATAACATTGTGCTGATTACAAATCAATTGGATTTGTTTGTGAGAAAATGCGTAGATACTTACAATATCGGATAGGTAAAAAAACAAAGAAATGAAGCAGAAAGTAGGGCGGGGCGTCTATACCATACCCTAAACCTAAACCGCTACAGAATTAGTAAACATAAGCATTTGTGGGGTATCATAGGTATAAGTTTGGGAGATAATTTCCGTTTCCATAAAATATTAATGGGTACATGTTTATGGGAGTTTTATCACAATCTGAACAGAAGTGTCTGATATTAGGATCTATAGTTGATTTTGCACCTACAGAGTTAGTATAACACTAATATTAAGTCCAATATTAAATAGTATATACGACCGTAAGTTCGGCCAGGCCGAATCTTACACTGAAAAAACAGTGAACCCACCAGGAAAGAAAATTTTAATTAGTTTTAGAAAAAATATATTAATTTTAGAAAATTTTAACTAAACTGTATTAGAAACGCAGATGTCACGCTGATTTTACAAAACTGAGCAAATAATTTTCGATAAATTCAAGAAAATTTATTTGACATAATTCATTTTTTTCATTTGTTAAAGCAAATTTCGAAGTTTGAAGGAAAGAATTGGAGTTAAAAATTACAAAAATGTCTTTAGTACCATACGAAGTGATGGTAAAATTTACAAATTTTAAGAAATTCTGAACTATTTTGTGGGAGACCCGAATTTAGTTAATGTTTATCCATCATTTTTGTATAATTTTTTCCTTTATTTTAGTTATTTTAACTAACGTACGCAAAAAATGATTAACGTCATAGAAACTTTCTTAAAACGTAAAAATCCCATGAACTTAAATCAGCTTTAATGAAATATAGGGTTCACTTTTTTTTGTCCATGGATTGCGTAGAAACATCTACTAAAGATTGTCATCCCCAATCGAATTTCTTGGGTTGCAGTAACACTGATCATAGAAACTTTCTTAAAACGTAAAAATCCCATGAACTTAAATTAAATCAGCTTTAATGAAATATAGGGTTCTCTTTTTTTGAGTGTATGTACCAGTGTTGCCAGGTGATATTTGATTCTGCCCCCCAAATCTTAAGAAAAAAACCCCTAAATTGGTCTAGACTTTTTTCAAAAACCCCCAAAAAATTTAAGAATGTTAATAAGCCAAAAAGGTGTCCCAAATTTCGTTAAAAAAAAATCCTGCAGCGATACACTTTACAAATTAAATTTAACACAAATATATATACTGAAAGATTTTTTTTCTGAAGAACAAATTTTTTTTGAAGTAAATAAAAATCAGTAGATAACGTCATTATACCACTATTCACAAATTCGGGTTTATTTGTCTAAAACTTCGTTCCTGAGGAAAGTAATTTTTCTATGGGTATAATAATAAAATGTATATCAATATAAAGGGCAGACAAAACAATATAATTCAATGTATAAATCTTTCAAATCAAATTAATTAAAACAACGGCTTATAAAATATAAATAATAGAAATAAAAAATAAACAAAAATTAAAGTTCAGTAAATATATACATTATTCGCGTAGGCGTGAAATTATGAGACCAATAATTTAATGTGACAATACCATTTCTTAATTTGTTTTTAATTGTATCAAATATTAAAAATCCCCCTTCAACAGATGCGTTTAAAACAGAATGTCATTGCTTAACATACTTGCTTGTATTTAAGAACATGGGTTGACTTCCCTCATTTTTTTTCAAAATTCATGCCAGAATTGTTCTAAATTTTGTTGATAATTGCTCCACCTTATAGGGCCTAAAATAATTTTTACCCCCAAAAATCTCACCAAATAAATGTTACCCCTAAAAATCCCCCTAAACGTGTAAAAAAACCCTAAATTTGGGGGGAAAACCCCCAACCTGGCAACACTGGTATGTACCCTCCACCATGGATTGCGTAGAAACCTCTACTAAAGACTGTCATCCACAATCGAATTTCTTGGGTTGTGGTAATACTTACCGATGGCAAGGTATCTTAAAACTTCTCAACATCGCATCCTAAATTGTAAGTTAGTCCATACGTGGTGTATATTAGACAGACAAGGCAGATTAAATACGTATATAATTCAGTTCTTGACAGCTACACATAGAGAGAAGTCCACAAATAGTTACGAACCGATATGAACTTTTGCGCGGTAATTAGACAGTCAGAATTTAAATCTGGGGGACGATTTATATGAGGGCTATATACAATGATGAACCGATATGGACCAATTTTTGTGTGATTGGGGATCGGTTTATCTGAGGGCTATATATATAACTATAGACCAATATGGACCCAGTTAGGCATGGTTGTTAGCGACCATATATTAGCACAACGAATCAAATATCAACTAGGTTAGGCTAGGTTAAAGTGGCAGCCCTATAAGTATCAGGCTAACTTAGACTATTCAGTCTAAGTTGACCCAACTAAATCGGATGAAGTTTGCTCCTCCAAGAGGCTCCAAAAGCAAATGTGGGGGTCAGTTTATATGGAGGCTATAAATGATTATGTATCCGTCCATAATGGAAAAATTTTGGCATTGGTGTTAAAGACCATATACTTACACCACGTACCAAATTTTAACCGGATCGGATGAAGTTTGCTGCTCTATGAGGTTCGGGAGGTCAAATCTCGGGGATCGGTTTATAAATAATTACGGATCGATATGGACCGAATTTGGCATGGTTATTAGATACTATATACGTACACCACGTACAACCGGAATGGATGAATTTTGTTCCTCCAAGAGGCTCCGGAGGTCAAATCTGGGGTTCGGTTTATATGTGGGCTATATATAATTATGGACCGATATGGACTAATTTTGACATGGTTGTTAGAGACCATATACTAACACCACATACCAAATTTCAACCGGATCGGATTAATTCTGCTCCTCCAAGAGGCTCCGGAGGTCAAATCTAGGGATCGGTTCATATGGGGGCTATATATAATTATGGACCGATATGGACCAATTTTTGCATGTTTGTTACGCACCCCACGTACCAAATTTCAACAGGATCGGATGAAGTTTGCTCCTCCAAGAGGCTCCGGAGGTCAAATCTGGAGATCGGTTTATATGGTTGCTATATATAATTATGGACCGATATAGTCCAATTTTTTGCATGGTTGTTAGAGACCATATACTAACACCACATACCAAATTTCAACTGGATCGGATGAAATTTGCTTCTCTAAGAAGCTCCGCAAGCCAAATCTGGGAGTCGGTTTATATGAGGGCTATACGTAAAAGTGGTCCAATATGGCCCATTTCCAGTACCATCCGACCTACATCAATAACAACTACTTATGCCAAGCTTCAAGTCGATAGCTTGTTTCGTTCGGAAGTTAGCGTGATTTCAACAGACGGACGGACGGACGGAAATGCTCAGATCGACTCAGAATTTCACCACGACCCTGAATATATATACTTTAGGAGGTCTTAGAGCAATATTTCGATGTGTTACAAACGGAATGAAAAAGTTAATATACCCCCCATCCTATGGTGGAGGGTATAAAAAAGAGGACATCGCCAATCCAAATTTTTCATCATAATTCATCAAAATTTGTATAACATTGGACAATAAATAAAAGTATTAGGGGCAAATTTGGGAAAATTAAGCGATGCATATATATGGGAGCTATATCTAAATCTGAACCTATTTGGATAATATTCTGCAGTTTCGATTGATACCAGAGAAAGTTACCTTGTGCTAAATTTGAGTAAGATTGGTTAATAAATAAGGCTATTATTGTCAAAAATTAAATCGCAAATTTTTGAAAATTGGACGATAGATACATATGGGAGCTATATCTAAATCTGAACCGATTTGGATTAATTGATATTACAGAAGATTACCTTGTGCTGAATTTGAGTAAGATCGGTTAATAAATGAGGCCACTATGATAAAAAATAAGGTTATAAGGGGAAATCGGGTGATGTATGTGGGAGTTATATCTAAATCTGAACCGATTTGGATGATATTTTGCAAGTTTTGCAGAAGGTTACTTTGGGCTAAATTTGAGTAAGATCTGTTAATAAATTTCACAAAATAAAATTTTGACAAAACTTTCATAGAAACAAAATTTTGACAAAATTTTCTCTAGAAATAAATTTTGACAAAATTTTCTGTAGAAATAACATTTTGAAAAATTTTTTATAGAAATAAAATTTTGAAAAATTTTCTATAGAAATAAAATTTTGACAAAATTTTCTATAGAAATAAAATTTTGCAAAATATGATTTTTTCGTTTGGTAAAATTTTCTCAAAATTTTGGAACTATCAATTTTCCTATAGTTGTGTGTAAAGAAATGTAGAAAATGATTTCAATTAAAAAAATAAAATCCTTTTTTAGGATGCGTGCAATATCAACGGATAAAATTGTATATCTTATGTTACCTGCTTTATTCTCTATAATTTGTGGTATTTCTTCATTAATTCGGATTTACTCACCTGGAAAGAAAGAAAATGTAATATAAAACATAAGTCATCAATTACAAAAACTAAGTCTAAAACGAATGTATTTGAGTAAAAAAAATAATTTTTGATAACCACATTATCTCATTTCCATTGAGATAAAGTTATGACAACCAATATCCTTTATTAATTTATTATGATAGCCAAAAGCCTATATACAATATACAGTCCTGCAAACGGAATAAACATTCAAATTTCAACACAGTATAAAATAAGAACTTAATTTAATTTATAATGTTTTGACATTTCCAAGCCAATGAATTATGTCATAGCTATAGAAATGGATGCTTTTGAATAAAATCTTAAATTCTTATATTACCTAGATTTTGCCTTCTAATATCCTTCTCCTTTCTTCCACCATTATTTCTCTTATTGTGGTTTATTGTTAGTTGCTCAACCTTCGATAACAGGTCATTATTCAAGAATAAATGGCATCACATAACCTCAACCATACTGTATTGGATGGCTCATCATCATCAATCATCATTCATGATTGGGATTTAATAGAAAATAGATTTTCCGCAACATTTCATTGGTCGCATGGACATTTCCTTTTTATTGCTTTTATGTTGGTGTTGTCATGTCCTAATGGAATTATGATAGCTTACGTATGAATCACGACTATAATTAACAATATTTGGTTAATAGCTATGCAAAAAAAAAAAAAACACAAGAGAAATGTGGCTAATTATTCAGCAGATTTTGTTTTGGTAGTTTAGAATGGTAAAAACACCAATCCCAGCTCCTTTTGTTTAAGAGCCATAGCCCCTAGATTTTTTGTGCACGTTATATTCCGAGCCATAAATTATGCAAACCCTGTCGACAAGGCATAGCTGTTTTGTTCTTTTGTTCTTCTTGCTTTCCCCCTAGGTTTCTGCAATATACGAAACACAAATGATAAGGCCAGTGTATATGGAAGAGAATCGCAGGATAAACCGGCCATCTAATCCAAATGTATTAAGGGTTATCATCTACTTAGGTTGGGTTAGATAGTCATGAAGCTGTGAGTAAGTTCCCGGACATCGAAATGCTTTATGGTGAGGCCTAACATTCCGGCAGAAGCAAGGAACTCTAGATGGAGTTCCTAGTACGAAAACCGAAGTACATTATAACTTAGGTTCAGGAACAGGATATTTTTGGACCTCCATAAGTGATTTCTCGAACATCGGTAGGAGTTATGTAAGGATCAGAAGAGATACACGAGGTTTTCCAACTGGCAGTCTAACGAGCATTCCAAGAGTAGTAGACAGTTGAGGCACTCGTCGCATTTGTGGTCCCCTTATTTTCCAGGAGCAGCAGGGAACTCTTGTGATTATTAGGAAAGCCAAAGAACATTATTATTCCAATTCTCAATAACAACTCCCTGGGATTTTTTCCCCTATTCCCTGTTCCCCTATTCTAAACAAAATCTCCCTGGGGAATTTTTCTTTATTCCCTTTTCTAAACCAACTTCGCAAATGGGAAATTTTTCCCTCAAAAAATCAAGGGAGTTGTAACCAAAATGCACCATTTTTCTGTAATTTCCGGTCGAAAACCTTAAATTAAAATTGATGATGGGATGCATCCAACTACCGAATGCTCATCTTATGGTCACAGATCTGTACATATTTTAAAAATTCTTTATTTATAGAAAATAAAGGTTTTACATTTAAACTATAATATCCCTTCCTGTTTTAATGTAGGTGCTTGTTTCTGAAAGGAGCAATAATGCGAACATATGTCCCGCGTGTAGTAAAAAAGCTGAAGAAATTTACTAGTTTTCTTCTTCCGTCTTGATGAAATATATCCAATTCGGACATAGGTGTTCTTTAAATATATTTATGACTTCTTTATGAACTTTGTTCAGGCTACTCTGGGCCACAGATATGTCTCGATCTTTTCCTATGCCCATTTTGGTAGCCACCTTCGACAAAGAAGCATAGCACCTAATCTTACTAGTGGAGATAATCTAAAAGACTTGCGTTAAGGTGGAATGTGGGCTGCTAGTACATCCAACAGGTATTTGAAGGCTGGATTATTTACCCTATAATATTGTATCACAATGGACTGAATGGTCTAAGTGAGTCCGAATCAAATCGGGCTGCCACTTTAACCCTATAAATCCCATGAACTAAGTAACAACCTGTTCATGTACAAGTATGTAGTTACAACGTTTCAAGCAACTCAAGTGGGTTAGTTTAGTTTTCTCCTTTCTATCATTTAGACCTTGTTACGTTGATACGCCTCTCCTCAGCTACTATCATAAAAACGACACTAAACATTTTTGACGTTTTTAGCGTTTAACTGAACTTTTACATCAACTTAATACAATTTCAATTTTAATTTTAGTATTAAAAATTTATTAAAATAAAACAGTTGAAGTAAAACAACTGACTTCGAATACTCTGAATTATTTCTCCCATGTTATTCCCTTCCCCTACTGTTTAGAATAGGAGGATTTTATTCCCGGGGAAAATGAATTCCCAGGGAACACATTTCATAGGGAATATTCAGAATTGGGCTATATAACTTGGGTTCAGGTACTGCATAGTTTTAAACCTCCATTGGTAAGGTTGAAAAGAGGATCCTGGTTTCCCTGTCTCAGAACGACTGACATACACCTAAGACAGTAATCGGCATGTTGTGCGCTCTAATTTCTTCTTTCCATCGTACCCATCTTCTACTCCAGGAACTTTGTGTCCCTAACGAATTCCCCAAATTTGTTTCCATTACCTGTTTCCTGGGCCAGGAATACCCGAATCACCTCATCACCAATGGACATGGCAGTGACAAAGGTAATGTTCTAAAGTTTCATCATCCTCAAAACACGCCATACGCTACATCCACCACACTCCTATTCGCCACAGGTGTGCTCTGAATTCTAGGTGCCCAGCCATTATTTCCACGATCTCTTTGACTGTCGTCCTACTCTCCTTGAGTAGTTCTCCAGTCTTCTTCTTGTCTCGGTCAATTCATAGTGTTTTCGTCGTTCTTCCGACCGTTGCTTTGGACCACATCATTGTCTGTGTCTCCCGTTCATCCAACTCGCACCACGGGAGCCACCGTGGTGCAAATGGTTAGCATACCCGCCTTGCATACACAAGGTCGTGGGTTCGATTCCTGCTACGACCGAATACCAAAAAGTTTTTCAGCGGTGGATTATCCCACCTCAGTAATGCTGGTGACATTTCTGAGGGTTTCAAAGCTTCTCTAAGTGGTTTCACTGGAATGTGGAACGCCGTTCGGACTCGGCTATAAAAAGGAGGTCCCTTGTCATTGAGCTTAAAATGGAATCGGGCAGCACTCAGTGATAAAGGGTGATACGGTCAAAATTTGGTCAATATAAACTTGACGTATTTCTTTCAATTTTGCATTTAAAAAACCTAAACACCCCTCATTTTGAAGGTGTGTGTGTAGAATGTTGCTCCTATTTTGATTTTGGAATTCACTCTTCTGTTGTCAAAATGCCGTCCAAGCAAGAAGAGCATCGCGAAAATCCGAGCTACTCGCACGCAAAGCTTGCAAAATCGCTAAAAGTTGCAAAATCAACCGTTACAAATGTAATTAAAGTGTTTGGGGAACGTTTGTCGACAGCCAGGAAGTCTGGATCGGGGGGAAATCGAAAACCGGAAGCCGCTGAGACGTCAAAGAGAGTTGCCGGTAGTTTCAAGCGAAATCCTAACCTCTCTCTCCGAGATGCCGCAAATAAGCTGGGTGTATCGTCTACAACCGTGCATCGAACCAAAAAACGAGCCGGACTATCGACTTACAAGAAGGTAGTGACTCCAAATCGCGATGATAAACAAAATACGACGGCCAAAGCGCGATCCCGGAGGCTGTACACGACGATGCTGACGAAGTTAGACTGCGTGGTAATGGACGACGAAACCTACGTCAAAGCCGGCTACAAGCAGCTTCCAGGACAGGTGTTTTATACGGCAAAAGGAAGGGGAAAGGTAGCAGATATTTTCAAGCACATAAAACTGTCAAAGTTCGCAAAGAAATATCTGGTTTGGCAAGCCATCTGTAGCTGTGGCTTGAAAAGCAGCATTTTCATAGCTTCCGGGACTGTCAACCAAGAACACGGTTGTTCCGTACTGTTTTGGCCGGATTTGGCATCTTGCCATTACGGTAAAAAGGCCATGGTGTGGTACGCCTCCAACAACGTGCTGGTGGTTCCCAAGGACAAGAACCCTCCCAACACGCCAGAGTTCCACCCAATTGAGAAATACTGGGCTATTGTTAAGCGGAACCTAAAGAAGGCCACAAAAACTGCTAAGGATGAGCAGCAGTTCAAGACAATCGCCAGTCCATTTGACTTTTCGTTTCCTCTTATTCCGGCATGTTTCGGCACCCATATGGCACGGATTCTGCCCTATTCCGAATATTCGTTGATCATTCTTTTGCATTCCAATGGGGTTCCAACCGAACCGTAATATCTGCAATTGCCTTCATTGCCCTTCAGCCATCTGTTAAAATGTTCAAGTTTTGTGGCATCATGATATGTCCGTTACGACACGCACTTTGCTACTCCGTTGGATTCAGGTCCGTTTGGAGCCCACTGCTCTTCTGCACAGTGCCCATTTCTGTAGGCTTGAGTCTCCATAAGAGCACTCTTGATGGGATGATGGGATATGGAAGTGTGACGATTTCCAATTGGATTATTGAGCATTCCAAGAGTGGTAGAACAGCATTCCAAAAGAGCTCGATCTAGAGATTAGTAGGAAAGTCGAAAAACATTGTAACTTATGTTCATGCACTGGATAGTATTAGACTTCCATAAGAGCCCTAGCGAACATCGGTAGGAGGGTTGATCTGAAAATATGCGCTAGGTTTTTAAACCGGCATGTTATCAAGCATTCCAAGAGTAGCAGAGTAACAACGAACGCATTGGTGGTCTCCGAATCAAAAACGCGACATAATTAGCTTCTACCGAAAATACAACGCCCAAAGCCCCTAAGGTATTGAGCCCCGAGAATCTCGATGCTAATAGCCCCCCCTCTATTTGTTTTTAAACCCGCTAATAATTCCCAATGTCTGAAAAGGAAGTAGAGTGTTTCGGCCACTAAAGCCAGATAAAGACTCGAGCTTAAACCAATTGTACTGGCCGTTGAAATGTTGGTTCATAAATTATATACACGGGCGCCTGTCGAACTTGATATATGGATGTAGGAAGTCTAAGCTACAAAGAGTGCAACAAGCAGTTCTGCTAGCTTATCTAACCTCTCCTATCCTAATGGGGGAAATAACTGGTGCTTATTGCAGTGTCGTATATGAGAGACAATCGACTATTACACCGAGAATTCTCTTGAGCTGAATTTTTCTGTTGAATTTCCATTTTAGTAGAGTTGTGAACAAATTGCATTTCTGACTTTGTGATGGAATTGGTGACTTTTTGGGCCAGAGCTCTCTCTCTCCCTCTCTTATCTATCACTCTGCCTCTCTCTGTAATCCCTTATTGCTGGTTTTCTGGGCTCTTGGCAAAAATGTTGTCATGTGTGAAGTGAACAAAACGTTGCTTTTAGTGATATACCACAAATGGTAATTAATTTTAATTACCCATAGCATTCATGGTGTCCTTTAAATTGAATGACTTTTCGTAGAAGGCATGCAGATACACTCTACTGAAGTGACTTGAAAATAGATGATCATTGCTGAAGTATAGTATAATAAATTTGTTCCACTGATGTTCGGACTTTAGTCAATTGATGGTCCTCTTGGGTGGTTTTTCCACACATTTGGGGGTTCAAACATCCCATGGGGCAGTTTTTGGGTGATATAAAATTACACAAGCTGGTGAAGAGCCTGGGAATACTTTACATTACAATATATGAGAAAATTTAGGCTTAAGAGATTAATGATTAAGTGCATGCAGTGGAGTTACGATGAAACTATGGAGTACTTGGTAAACTAAAATTTGGTTGGATTAAATAGACTGATTTCTAACTAAACTTTTGTAAAGAATTTAAAATTTAGCCCGTTAACTCATTTTAGACCGACAAGACCCGAGTCAACTAGAGGGACAGTGTACGGCATCGAACAAGCTGCGTAGTGGATTATGAAACTCTTCAACATCTTAAATCAAAATAGTTTTGAACGAAATTATCTCTGCCGTCAAAGAAATGTAATATTTCACGGCATATGTGCATTTCTTCATCGTGTGACATGTCCATACACATTTTATGCAGAGACCCATTATCTTGCTATCTGCTCCAATGCAATCTCATTCCATGTGGCCCGATTAAGAACAATGAAAACCACGTTTGATTTCCTTCTTCTACAACCTGCGACAGTTGGTCAATCCTATTAAGATCCTTGTTTCTTAAAGGAAAATATTTGGATCGGCTGCTGGGAGCGAAACGAAGACCCCCTTTTGTTATCTGAAGTTTGACACTGGATGTCATACAGTTATGTCATCATTCGGTGCCTTTGTCACTTTCCTAATATACACTCTTACTGTTTCTTCTGTTGTGAGTGCATCAAGGTCTCTATTGAGGAACTCTATTGTGGCGTTCGTCTTAATGGTTTGTACAATAATTGTATCCTTCAGTGTGTCGGTAATATTCTGAAGAAGATTTCTTCGTTGCCTTATTTTCTCATTATTAAAGTAATGGAGCCAGCCTTAGTCTTTCGGACAGTTTGAACTGCCATCTCTGCTTTCCCTGGATTCACTTTACCTCTCAAACTTCTCAAAAGTCCACATAAGTGTATCAGTCACAGGGCTTTGTAATGGCGGGTGTTCTCTTTGTCCCTTTCGTCGCAAGTGCCTCACCGTTCCTAGTTTTATTTACATCTGTAGGTGCTTATACGGTATTTACCTCTGTTGGAGCTCCTTTCCTGGATTTGTTTCTGGTGTGCTGCTTGGACTTCGTTTGAAGATTTGGGGTATCTAACGCAAGACCTTTTCCCATAGTTACTGATTACATTGAGTAATTCGTTTATCCCCGCTTTGAACATCCGTACTAATGTTCGTTTGTCATCTGTCGGAAAGCCAGCGCTTCTTATTCTGATGTTCTAATTTTGATAATGAAGTCCAGTTTTGGCGAGCTGAAATTTGATAAAGTTATCACCGACTGGGGATCTTTTCCGTGGATTTTCGCGTCTCTTGATATTTGGATCTACAATAATCTCGCGTGGTGTTTTTACACCAGTATCTTATTGATTAGCAGGCATCGTGTTGGTGTGGTGCGTCCTTTTCACCGGCAACCACATTATCTTAAAGCTGCTTTCTATTCTCCCATCAGTTGTGTCGTTAATTGGAGAGTTCATTCGGTATGGGTCCCACATTGGAGCCGTTATCTGTGTCCGGTAATGTAGTTGCCCTTTGGAGTGACCCCAAAGGACCCTACGGAAACAGTGAGGTCCCCGCGAAGGTTGACACAAGACCTTAGAGGCACTTTTGTTCAGCGCCAGGTCACAAGGGTACCCTTGTGGGAGGATTCCTATTTAATTGGCGGTAGCCGATCGTCATCCGTTTGTAAAGACATTCTCGGTAAAATTAGCCTTTATCTTCGTGCCGCTTTTGGTTGGGTTCTGACCTTAGCGGTCGTCGTCCAGCTATCCACCATGCTTTCACCCATCGTAGCCTGAGCTCTATCTGAGTAAATATGACAAACATTTTCCTGGAACTCAGATTGCAGAACTAGACATTGCAACCAGCGTCTGTGGTATAGTCAATTAGAAAAATTTCAAAAAAAACGGAATTACGAATTTGACGATTACAAAAAGTCACCTCCGACTCTTGTATTCCCGGGTCGTTCCATCTACTAGCTATGCCACAGACCCTGAAAGGCCATCTATCGTAAGGGAAATGATATCAGAACCCAGAACAAAGGGAACCCGGAACTAATGGAATAATTACGGTGGAAATTCAAGCAGTGACTGAAGCAAATGGTTGTGTTTGGGTAGGAAAGTTATCTATCACCTAAAAAGATCTACAATAAAATGCTATGGAAATGTACCTTCGCTAGTGTTGAAACCTGTATAGCTAGGCGTATATAGATTTCTATCTGGCATTTACTTTTCAGTGATTTAGTTAATTATATTTCTTCATTTTCTTTGTCCCTGAAAGCTTGTTTCTAGTTGTAATAATATACAGTGGAACCTCTCAAACTTGGACACTCTGAAAGCCGGACACCACCCAAAGATGGACAGTTGTCTGGGCACATTTGATATATTAACAGATTAAAATTAACCTCTCATAACTGGACACCACCAAAATGTGGACAAAATTTAGGCGACCTGGGTGACCACTTCTCAGAAGTTTAACTGTATATCATTGGGGCAAATATCTTAGCAATAATATTGCATTAATGTATACTCAGGTCAACTACCTTGACTTGGTATTCCTCATCTCGAAACTGGTCATAGACGTATCACTCAGTGAGGGTGAGAGCCAGGCCATAGCAGAATTGCATATCAAATAAGTTAACCAGACGAGGGTTGAAATTTTGGATCTGGTGATGTATGTTATGCCGAGTTAATCTGTTAGCTGTTAGAAGATGTAATATCATAAGGGGTTATACTACAACCTGGGATAGGTAAGCTTAGGTTTAAGTCAGGCTCCCTTAGAATATTCATTCCATTGTGATACCACTGAATGGTCAAAATAAACATCACATGCCGTCTTGGTCCATTCACCTCATACAAACGGCCAATCACAATCAGTGGTTGGATGATCTGGATTACATATCTTTAGTCATGTTTAATAAGGTCTCAAGATCAGGAGGGTTTCAGGTATCAATGCATGTGCTCTAGATCTGGCCGGTATATCTTTCTCCTCGACTAACTCTAGAGCGGCTTCTTCCCAAACTTCACCAATTTGCAGATTTAAATTTAAGAGAGTAGCTTAAATCGTCCTTAATACCAGCCGGCCTCTTGGTATCGAGGTTTTCAACTGGGTAACTTTTACAGCACATGTGAGTAGACGCCAAACAAGACTTTCTTATTTCCCACCCACTTGTGCTTTGGAATTATTCTGTTCACTGCTCCCCAGTTAACGATAGCCATCAAAACACAATCATTTGCAAATGAGGAAAACAATCTTTGATCCCTTATAGAAGCTGGCAACTCATCCTTTTATCAGCTGCAAGAATGTCATGCGCCCTTTTTAAAGAATTGATTTGCTTAGCCGACAACGAACTTGTGTAGGATATACACAGAATTTCTGCGTTTCTGAAACCTCTTTCTTGAGGGATTACCGCCTTTATGATGTCGTTACCTTAGGAATGGTCCGACTTGCCAAAGGGGCAACGAAACCACGACTGCCACAGTTAGTAGAATTCTACCAGAAATGGTAGATTTTTTACTTTTTAGCAGATTGGTACAATTTTTAATGTTTTGATAGATTTTGCAAAATATTCTTCTCCAACTAAGACGTAATTCATAAATAGAAAAAAATTTGGACACGATTTTCTATAGATACAAAATTTTGACAAAATTTTCTAAAGAAATAAAATTTTGACAAAATTTTCTATAGAAATAAAATTTTGACAACATTTTCTATAGAAATAAAACTTTCACAAAATTTTGTACAAAAAAAAATTTACAAAATTTTCTATAAAAATAAAATTTTGAGAAAATTTTCTATAGAAATAAAATTTTGACAAAATTTTCTATAGAAATAAAATTTTGACAAAATTTTCGATAGAAATAAGATTTTGAGAAAATTTTCTATAGAAATAAGATTTTGAAACAACTTTCCATAGATATAAAATTTTGACAAAATTTTCAATAGATATAAAATTTTGACATAATTATGACAAAACTTTATTACAGAAATAACATCTTTACAACATTTTCTATAGAAATAAAATTTTTATGAAATTTTCTATAGAAATTAGATTTTGACAAAAATATCTATAGAAATAAAATATTGACAAACTTTATTACAGAAATAAAATCTTTACAACATTTTCTATGGAAATAAAATTTTGACAAAATTTTCTATAAAAATAAAATTTTGAGAAAATTTTCTATAGAATATTATTTTGAAAAAATTTTCTATGAAAATAAAATTTTGCAAAATAAGATGTTTTTGTTTGGTAGGGAAAATTTTCTCCAAATTCGGTAGATTATATTTAGTCAAATAAAATTTTGGCAAAATTTTCTATAGAAATAAAATTTTTGACAACATTTTCTAAAGAAATAAAATTTTGATAAAATGTTCTATAGAAATAACATTTTGACCAAATTTTCTATAGATATAAAATGTTGACAAAATTTTCTATAGAAAAAAAATTTTGACAAAATTTTCTTTATAGAAATAAAATTTTGACAAAATTTTCTATAGAAATAAAGTTTTAATAAAATTTTCTATAGAAATAAAACGTTGAAAAAATTTTCTATGAAAATAAAATTTTGTAAAATAAGATGTTTTTGTTTGGTAGTTTTTAGGGAAAATTTTCTCCAAATTTGGTAGATTATATTTTGTCAAATAAAATTTTGGCAAAATTTTCTATAGAAATAAAATTTTTGACAAAATTTTCTATAGAAATAAAATTTTGACAAAATTTTCTATTGAAGTTAAACTTTCACAAAATTTTCTATAAAAATAAAATTTGACAAAATTTTCTATAAATATAAAATTTTGAGAAAATTTTCTATAGAAATAAAATTTTGACAAAATTTTCGATAGAAATAAGATTTTGACAAAATTTTCTATAGAAATAACATTTTGAGTCAACTTTCAATAGATATAAAATTTTCACATAATTATGACAAAATTTTCTCTATTGAAATAAAATGTTGACAAAATTTTCTATTGAAATTAAACTTTCACAAAATTTTCTATAAATATAAAATGACAAAATTTTTTCTATAGAAATAAAATCTTGACAAAATTTTCTATAGTAATAAAATTTTGATAAAATTTTCTATAGAAATGAAATTTTGACAAAACTTTCTATAGAAATAACATTTTTAAAACAACGTTCTATAGATATAAAATTTTGAATAAATATAAAATTTAGACATAATTATGACAAAATTTTCTATAGAAATAAAATTTTGATAAAATTTTCTATAGAAATAAAATATTGACAAACTTTATTACAGAAATAAAACCATTACAACACTTTCTATAGAAATAAAATTTTGACAAAATTTTCTATAAAAATAAAATTTTGAGAAAATTTTATTTTTATAAATATTATTTTTATTAAATATTATTTTGAAAAAAAAAAAAATTCTATGAAAATAAAATTTTGCACAATAAAATGTTTTTGTTTGGTAGTTTTTAGGGAACATTTTCGTCAAATAAAATGTTGGCAAAATTTTCTATAGAAATAACATTTTGAAAAAATTTTCTATAGAAATAAAATTTTTATGATTTTTATCTCATAATCTCGGCTGTAGGTCTATAAATTAAACTCGAAATTGTTGGTTTCTAGTTTTTTATTTTCCGATATTGCGGTTGACTTCGTCAGACCGTTTTCAAGGATTTAAAAATTAAAATAAAAGGTCAACAATATCAACAAAAAACATGAAATAAAATTTTGGCAAAATTTCCTATAGAACTAAAGTCTTCAGAAAATTTTTTATAGAAATAAAATTTTGAGAAAATTTTCTAAAGAAGTCAAATTTTGACAACATATTCTATAGAAATATTCTATAGAAATAAAATTTTGACAAAATTTTCTGTAGAAATAAAATATTGACAAACTTTATTACAGAAATAAAATTTTTACATTTTCTATAGAAATAAAATATTGACAAAATTTTCTATGGAAAAAAATCGTGACAAAATTCAATATAGAAATATAATGTTGAGAAATTTTTTTCGCTTGATGTATTACGTGAAATTCGTAATAAGTACTTATTACGGAAAATTTAAGCAATCCAATTTATGAAAAGCACGTCAGTTCAGTTCACCGGTTAAAAGTGACTGTTCACTTTATTTCTATATTCTAATTTATAACTCTTTGTTTAATAAAAAAATACTAAATCGACATGGAATATTATTAAATTAATGCATCGATATATCTCAAATCTCTTCAAAAAGTGTGACACAACTCTGCAATGCAATAATATGAATTTATTTACTATTTTCTAGTGCAATGATTGTCTATCAAACCTCTTGTGAAGTTGTGGCCCTTACAAGTACTACTACACGCAAAAAAATAATTCTTTCCTCCCAAACGAAATTTTAGACAAACAAAGTTCGTTTCTCATTTGCTTTTCGCTGTAAGGAAGTGTATTTGGAAGAAAAGTATATACTTTTTGTGATAAACGTTTATTCTTTTCCAGGATGTAAAAACAATTTCATAAAGACTAGCTCAAAAAAAACATTATTTTCTTGCTAAGTGCATTGTCCCTCACATCTTTCTCACATCCACGAGGATTTTTAGTTCTTAACACCTTTTCCTGTAATGTAGAAGAAATTATACGATTTTATAAATTTTTAAAATTTTTTTACCTTTCGCCTGGACGGAGAATCGAACCGCGGACCATGCACATTGTAAGCCAACACACTAACCACTGAGCTATGTACCTGTTATGGTCATCAATAGATAAATATCCATATAAGTTATATTTATATAGCATAGCTTGCGGCGCCCACGAACCGAATAAACAAAGTTTATTTAACAGAAACAAACATTTAGTTTGGCACCGTGGAGCAGTGGTAGCTACGTCCGACTCTCATGCCAAGGGTCGTGGGTTCGATCCCTGCTTCGGCCAAAGTTTTTTTTTTGCTTTTGTTTTTTTTTTACATATATTCCAGATATATTCGGAAGATTCCGAAAAAATGTTCAACATTACATTGTACTATATTAAATTTTGAACTGTAAAATGTGTCTTATTAAAGACCTAAAGTCAGAAAAGAACATTGTTTGATATAAACGAAATGGACTGTGTCGTTATTTCAAAAATAACTTTTTTTTATTGAAAAAATAAAAATTTTGTAACAAACGAATTTTTTTGGTGATAAAAGTTTAAAATTTTCGAAGCAATTCAAAAAACTCTAACAAAAGAAAAACGTTTTCGGTACACGTTTTCCAAACGTTTTTTTTCTTTGCGTGTACTAATTATCATTACAGCAACGCTGATTTATTGATTTGAACTTTGCTTTATTACAATTTTTAATTGTACGATGTTGTGAACTCCCATCATATGCAATCAAATGTAAATTGGTATGGAGTAGATAGGCAACAGCAACAAGACAACCAACCTGCTATTGCAAATGAATATTTAATTGTCTACTTAGGATGATGACGAGAGTTGTTCATGACTGAAATGCTTGATTATGTTGAGAAAAGTCTTGTATAGGCTTTTGTCCATTTGTAAATTTGCATTTTGAACTTCAAGTATATTAAACTGACTGACATTTTACTGTCGGATTTCTTTAAAGTCAGAGTCCATTCCACACACAAAGGGACTACTAATTGGATGTAGAACACAAAGAAATGTTGCTATAGAGGAGTTCATGATGTTTTATAGGGTTCTCTTGCAGCTTTTGCGATAGAGCTTAATAATAGAAAATATGAATATTGATGGAAAAATTTAGTCAATGAAAGTGGTTTGGGCACTCAAAAAAAAAAGTTTACTTGGATCCCAAGATTTTGATCTTCCCTTAAGGATTTAGCTATTGATTCCGAGCCAAAGATGCGGATTTTTTAAAATAAAGACAGAATTTTTATTCTTATTGGTAGTGGAATTTTAATTACAAAAATTAAGAAATATGTACGCTTTTCCCCACATCTAGGTACTTTTCAATTCAATTGAATACCTGAAACCAGACAACATTAAAATCAATTTTTGATATATTCCAACTTAAGAAAATCTAAAATCGACCGCACTCTTTTTGTCAATAGTTACATTATTGGTCTGTCTAAAATGTTGACAACATTTTCTATAGATATAAAATTTTGACAAAATTTTATATACAAGTCAAAATATTTTATAGAAATATTTTTTTTTTTTGTTTTGTTATTGTTGGTTTATTCTTCAATAATTTTGTTGTTTTTGATTTCAGCTTAAAACCATGCATTGACTAACCTCCAACTGTAGCTTAACCAACAAAATTTTGACAAAATTTTCTATAGAAATAATTTTTTTTTCGTTTTGTTTGTTATTGTTGGTTTTTCTTCAATCATCATTGTTGTTTTTGATCTCAGCTTAAAACCATGTATTGACTAAACTACAAGTGTAGCTTTACCAACAGAGGAAAAGTATGCTTGGCAAATTTATTTGGCATGGTTTTAAGCTGAGATCAAAAACAACAATAATGATTGAAGAAAAACCAACAATAACAAACATAACGAATGAAGATAGAGGAAGCACGCTCAAAAACAAAACCAGCCAACTACATTTAAATCGATGATTTGAGTTTGGCAAAGGAAAAGAGATATGCTTGCAAATTTGTTTAGGCAGTAGCCGACTATCAAACCTTTTTTCGGAAGGTTCAAGTGTAGTTCACTTTGGGTTGAGTGAATTACCCAAATTTATTCTGATAATCGGTTAATAGTTTGCTGCAAGTAGAGGATGCTGATGAGGAATGTGGTAATTCCGAAACAGCTGTACATCCAACCATCTTGTAGTCTATAGGGCTTTGCCCAAATAAATTTGACAAGCATATTTACTATGGGTGGAGTCTTCTATGACTCACAAATTGCATATATAGATATTTGTTTGTAAATATGTGTAGTTTTTTTTTTTTTTTTTTAAATTTTTAATAGAATACAGATAATTTTTAAATTTTTCTATTCTAGGTGCCCTGATGTTTGTCACAGGCGTGGTACCGATAAGTGTCCTTATACGTACCAAGCAACAACATATTGTTTTAGTAGTTGAATGTTCTGAACAAACTGGATTTTTTAAGGAAAAACAAAACGATTTTCTATAGAAATAAAATTTTGACAACATTTTCTATAGAAATAAAATTTTAAGAAAATTTTCTAAAGAAATAAAATTTCCACAAAATTTCTTATAGAAATAAAATCTAGATAAAATTTTCTATAGAAATAAAATTTTGACAAAATTTTCTAAGAAATAAAATTTTCACAAAATTTTCTATAGAAATAAAATTTTGACACAATTTTCTGTAGAAATAAAATGTTGACAAAATTTTCTATAGAAATAAAACTTTGAAAAAATTTTCTAGAGAAATAAAATTTTCACAAAATTTTCTAAAGAAATAACATTTTGACAAAATTTTCTAGAGAAATAAAATTTTGACAAATTTTCTATCGAAATAAAATTTTGACAAAATTTTCTATAGAACTAAATTTTGACACAATTTTCTAAAGAATAAATAAATAAAATTTTCACAAAATTTCCTATAGAAATAAAATGTTGACAAAATTTTCTATAGAAAGAAAATGTTGACAAATTTTTCTATGGAAATAAAATGTTGACAAAATTTTCTATAGATATACAATTTTGACAAAATTTTTTTATAGGAACACAATTTTGAAAAAAAATTTCTATAGAAATAAAATTTTGACAAAACACAATTTAGATAAAATTTTCTATAGAAATAAAATTTTCACAAAATTTTCTAAAGAAATAACATTTTGACAAAATTTTCTATCGAAATAAAATTTTGACAAATTTTCTATCGAAATAAAATTTTGACAAAATTTTCTATAGAACTAAATTGTGACACAATTTTCTAAAGAATAAATAAATAAAATTTTCACAAAATTTCCTATAGAAATAAAATGTTGACAAAATTTTCTATAGAAAGAAAATGTTGACAAATTTTTCTATGGAAATAAAATGTTGACAAAATTTTCTATAGAAGTACAATTTTGACAAAATTTTTTATAGGAACACAATTTTGAAAAAAATTTTCTATAGAAATAAAATTTTGACAAAATTTTCTATAGAAATAAAAATTTGACAAAATTTTCTATAGAAATAAAATTTTGACAAAATTTTCTATAAAAATAAAATTTTGACAAAATTTTCTATAAAAATAAAATGTTGGAAAAATTTTTTATAGAAATAAAATTTTGCCAACATTTTCTATAGAAGTCAAATCTTGACAA
The DNA here is from genome assembly GCF_050003625.1 of Haematobia irritans. NCBI lineage: Eukaryota > Metazoa > Arthropoda > Insecta > Diptera > Muscidae > Haematobia > Haematobia irritans. The sequence continues at coordinate 49,671,690 of NC_134401.1, read as the reverse complement.
TATTTTCTATAGAAATAAAATTTTGACAAAATTTTCTATAGAAATAAAATTTTGACAAAATTTTCTATAGAAATAAAATTTTGACAAAATTTTCTATAGAAATAAAATTTTGACAAGATTTTCTATAGAAATAAAATTTTGACAAAAATTTCTATAAAAATAAAATTTTGAAAAAATTTGCTATAGAAATAAAATTTTGAGAAAATTTTCTATAGAAAAAGAATTTTTAATTAAAATTTATTATTATATGAGCTTTTATGGACAAATGTGGTATCACAATGGACTGATAACTTTTATGGACAAAGGAGATTAAAGAACTTGGTTTCTATAGTAATAAAATTTTGATACAATTTTCTATAGAAATAAAATTTTGACAAAATTTTCTATAGAAATACCATTTTGACAAAATGTTGTATAGAAACACAATTTTGAAAAAATTTTCTATAGAAATAAAATTTTTAAAAAATTTTCTATAGAAATACAATTTTGACAAAATTTTCTATAGAAATAAAATTTTGACAACATTTTCTATAGAAATAAAATTTTGACAAAATTTTCTGTAGAAATAAAATTTTCAAAAAATTTCAAAAAAAAAAATTTGAAAAAATTGCTATAGAAATAAAATTTTGAAAAAATGTTCTATAGAAATAAACTTTTGACAAATTTTTCTATAGTCATAAAATTTTGATACAATTTTCTATAGAAATAAAATTTTGACAAAATTGTCTATAGAAATAAAATTTTGACAAAATTTTCTATAAAAATAAAATTTTGACAAAATTTTCTCCAGCACTAAAATTTTGACCAAATTATCTAGGAATAACATTTTGACAAAAATTTCTCTAAGAATAAAATTTTATATGGAAATAAAATGTTGACCAAATTTTTTATAGAAAAGTAAATTTTCTACAGAAATTAAATTTTCACAAAATTATCACTAGAAATAAAATATTGACAACATTGTATTCCTAGAGAAAATTTTGTCAATATTTTATTTCAATATTTTATTTCTAGTGATAAACAAAAGTTTCTCTAGCAATAACATTTTTAAAAAATTTTGGACAGAAATAAAATTTTAATCAAAAATTTCTCTAGGAATAAAATGTTCACAAAACTTTCTATAGAACTGAAAAGTTGATCAAATAAAAATAAATTTTTGATCAAATATTTTGTGGAAAAGAAAATTTTCTGGAGGAATTAGATTTTGACAAAAATTTTATATAAAAATGAAATTTTGGCAAAATTTTATATAAAAATGAAATTTTGACAACATTGTCTTTAAAAATAAAATTAGACTAAATTTTCTATAAAGTCAATGTTATCTTTTAAAAAAATTAATTCTCGTTAGATCGTACTATTAGAGTCAATTATGTGCAAGTTCTCCCTTTTTTTTAGAAGTAGCAATTTTCCCTTGTTGGTGCAAGCTAAAAATATTTAAAATTTCGGCACATCTGTAATACAAGGGATGTGAATATACACCGAAAGAATTTTCTTCGTAAAAAGAACGAAAAATTTCGTTAAAAGTACGAAATTTGTCATTGTTTTACAACCAAAGAAACTTTTCATTAAAAGTACGAAATATTTCGTACTTTTTACGAAGAAAAGTTCTTCCAAAATTTTCGTAGTTTGTAAGAAAAAAATTCGTACTTTTTATGAAGAATCTTCGTACTTTTTATGAAAAATCTTCGTACTTTTTATGAAACAATTTCGTTCTTTTTATGAAAATGTTGCGTACTTTTTATGAAAAATTTTCGTAGTTTTTATGAAAAATGTTCGTACTTTTTATGAAAAAATTTCGTACTTTTTTCTGAAAAATGTTCGAACTTTTAGAAAAAAAATTATAGTCGGAAGTGCATTTGGTTGTAGTTGCAAGTGTGAAAAATGACATCACAACTTTACATCTTAAGTTTTTGAATAATTTTGAGTTTTATTGCTTCACTTTTATTCATAGCGCGCTATCACCCAAATGAGAAGTAGCATAGACTTGCATAAAAAAATAGAATAAAGGAATACACTCAAGCACATTATAAAAGACAATTTAATGCCGCGAAGCAAATTTTACAACTTCAATGAAACTTCTTCGTTATTTCAAAGAAAATGTTTCGTACTTTTTATGAAGAAATTTTAACGAAGAATGTTTCGTAAAATATTCGTAAAAACTTCTTCACAAAATTCATGAAATGTGAAGAAAGTTTCGTTAAAAGTACGAACTTTTTACGAAGAAAAGTTAATGTAGAATGTTTCGTAGAAGTTTCGTATATTCGTAAAATGTTCTTCGTAAAATTTACGAAAATGAATGAAAATTTCGTTATTTTAATGAAGAATTCAGGAAGAATAGTTAATGAAGAATTCTTCGTAAAATTAACGAAAAGAATTCTTTCGGTGTACAGGATCATAAAATAATAAATAACTTCCAAATAAAATAATAAATAATTTCTTTTGAAGAAACCTTTTTTTTATAATAACCACAAAAATTTGATCAAAAGCTGCAAAATAATTTTCTTTTTATTTGGTAGTTTTTTCATAAATTTTTTTCTGTTTGCGTTGCGAAAATCCCTTTCGATTTTTTATTTGTTTCCCATTTTGGTTGATATTTCCTAATAAATGGTAAAATATAGTAACTAAGTTATTTTCCATCGGTATTATCACTCACCTAAATTCAATTCCATAAAATTGGCACTCTTTTTGATGTCACCAATAATGAATCAAAGTAAATGAAATTCCAAACACCTATGTGATGCAACATCAAAGGAATAAATGGCAAACCACCAACAAAACAAAAATGGCATTTTTAAAAAGCAATTTCCGGCACTAAAATTCACAAAAAGCAAAAAAGGACAAAAAAGCGAATAAGAATAAAATAAATATTATTCCAATGGTGTTGTCCATGAATACACAAGCGACCAAAAACTCTTTTTGGCATAGTTTTCAATGCTATTGCAAAAAAAAATGAAGCACTACCACGACAAATATTGGGAAATGCCACAGCGATAAAGAAAGAAAACCGAACTTCATATAACGAGAAAAAAAATTGAAAAAAAACGAGTATTGAATTGTATAACTGAAAATTCGTTTACTTTGCTACCACTATTTACTGCCATGCTACTATTGACCCGGTTAGTTTGCCAATACCGGCGGGTGGTTTAGAATTCATCTGTCTATGTGGCCTCAAAGTTTATTGACAACAAAGTTAATATTTTGCAATAGGATGATGGAAATTACCATAAACAAGTTAACAAAAAGAGGGTCTGACTATATTACAAACTTTTCGCCTTGTAGATCAACATTTTTGATACCATCTCAAATATTCTTGAGAGATTATCCTTTTGCGTTGGCGGTCGAACCGTAATGTCTGCAATTGCATTTATTGCCCTCCGGCAATCTGTGCAAATTTAGCACATACCGTTAAGGCACACCTGCAGGATTGTGCTATGGTCCGGTAATCGGAAAAAGGTCTCAGTATCTGGTTCGTCCACATATACATCCAGTCCAGTCCTCTCTCCCATCTTCGATCCATCGGTGTAGCAGTTATTTACCTCTTCTGATTGTTCTAGTGTCCCATTCTCACATAACATACCTTCCTTGGATACTAAGAATAATGGGTTCAATCCCAGTATCGACCATATACAAAAACGTTTTTCAGCGGTGGTTTATCTTCTCTCAGTAATGCTCGCGATATTTCTGAGTATTTCAAAAATTCTCTTAAGTGATTTCAATTAAAGGAAGGATTGCTTGTCATTGAGCTAAACGTAGAATCCGGCAGCAGTCATTGATAAGATATTTCCCTGTGGTATCTTTTATGGTGTCCCATTCTCACGGTCACGCCAGTGTAAGACTAATGCGGCTTTTTGGAACAACAAAAATGTATATAATTGCCATAATTGCCACCTTTGGCAAATCTCAGAATACTCAAATAGGCCCCACGTGAAAACGAAGCACAATCCCAAAAGGGAATTGAAATATTGGTGTTTTATTTTCATAATGCAAATGGGCATCATGAATAAAATGAAATTACTCAAAAAAAAAAACATAAATATTTGGTTTTGTTATTTTCCAAATAATTTATTGAGGTCCTACTCACGGTTGCCATTCGTGCCAACAATAATCTACCAAAAGTTGAATTTTGAAATTGAAAAATTTTTTTTGTTGGTCTAAATTTCATTTCTATTGAAAATTTTGTCAAAATGTTATTTCTATTTCATGTTAGTCTGATAATGAAACAGGCAATTGACGTCCAAATGCATTATATCTAATTATACAATTATTTTTCGAGCTTTATGGACAGATATAGATTAAGGAACATGGTTAATAGAGCCATTGAAAAGAAAAGAAAAAATCTGTCCATAAAGCTCGAAAAATAATTGTATAATTAGATATAATGCATTTGGACGTCAATTGCCTGTTTCATTATCTGGCTAACATGAAATATAATAAGCAACGATGAGCCCGTCGTAAAACTAGGAAAAACACGACTAATGCACGCGTTAGAATTGTTGTTGTATCCTGGAAACCAGTTTCTGTTAATTGTCATATGTTGTAGTTGACTGTAGAAACAATAAGCATTGTTCGACTGTTCACCACTTAGGTGAATTCTAACAAATTAGCTTTCTAAAAATAAATTTCGTGTTGTTGCATTACTATGTAACAAAACGAAATAAAAATAAGATTAAGGGACTTGTAAGTTATATGAAAAGATGATGTACAGTGGGAGAAAAGATTTCTACCAAAGTATATTTTTTTTACAGAAAATTTTGTCACAATTTTTTTTCTAAAGAAAATTTTGCAAAACTTTTATTTTTTAAAATTGTTTTTTTTTTTTTTTTTTTTTGTAAAAAAATTTATGTCTATAGAAAATTTTGTCGAAATTTCATTTGTATTAAAAATTTTGTCACAATTTTATGACTATAAGAAATTTTGTCATAATTTTATTTCGTCATATTATTGTTGTTTTTTTTTTGATCTCAGCTTAAAGCCATGCATTGACTACACTACAAGTGTAACTTAACCAACAGAGGAAAAGTATGCTTGTCAAATTTATTTGGGCAAAGCCCTATAGACTGCAAGATGGTTGGATGTACAGCTGTTTCGGAATTACCACATTCCTCATCAGCATCCTCTACTTGCAGCAAAACTATCAACCAATTATCAGAATAAATTCGGGTAATTCACTCAACCCAAAGTGAACTACACTTGAACCTCCCGAAAAAGGGTTTGATAGTCGGCTACTGATTAAACAAATTTGCCAGCATATCTCTTTTCCTTTGCCAAACTCAAATCATCGATTTGAATGTATTTGACTGGGTTTATTTTTGAGCGTGCTTCCTCTATCTTCATTCGTTTTGTTTGTTATTGTTGGCTTCTCTTCAATCGTTATTGTTGTTTTTTTTTTTATCTCAGCTTAAAGCCATGCATTGACTAAACTACAAGTTCAACCAACAGAGGAAAAGTATGCTTGTCAAATTTATTTTGGCAAAGCCCTATAGACTGCAAGATGGTTGGATATATTTTTTTTATATTTTTATTTCATATTTTTATTTCTATAGTGAATTTTGTCAAAATTTTATTTCTATCAAAATTTTACTTTTTTTTTGTCAAAATTTTATTTCTATAGAAAATTTCGTCAATATTTTTTTTCTATAAAAAAATGAATAAAAACTCTGTTTTGTGAACTTCTTTGGCTAAATTTTATTTCTATAGAAAATTTTGTCAAAATGTTATTTCTGTAGAAAATGTTGACAAAATTTTATTTTTGTGTTAGTTTTTGATTATACTTTTGTAGTAATTTAAAAAAATTTTCAAAATTTTATTTCTATAGAAAATTTCGTCAAAATTTTATTTCTATAGAAAATTTCGTCAAAATTTTATTTCTATAGAAAATTTGTTTTTAATTTTATCTCCATAGAAAATTTTGTCAACATTTTATTTTTATAGTAAATTTTGTAAAAAAATCAATGTATCAAAATTTTATTTCTAGAGAACATATTGTATAGATTTTATTTCTATAGAAGATTTTGTAAAAAATTTTATTTCTATAGAAAATTTTGTAAAAAAATTTATTTCTATAGAAAATTTTGTCACAATTTTTTTTCTAAAGCTAATTTTGCCAAAATTTAATTTTTTTAAATTGTTTGTTTTTTTTTGTCAAAATTTTGTTTGATATAGCAAATTTTGTTTCTATTGAAAATTTTGTCAAAATTTTATTTCTACCCAAATACATTTTTTTACAGAAAATTAAATTTAATTTTATTTTGAATTTTTTTGTCAAAATTTTATTTCTATACAAAATTTTATCACAATTCTTTTTTTTTAACTTTTTTGTGAAAATTTTACTTTATAGAAAATATTTTCAAAATTTTATTTCTACCAAAATATATATTTTTTTTACAAAAAATTTTGTCACAATTTTTTTGTAAAGAAAATTTTGCAAACTTTTTATTTTTTAAAATTGTTTTTTTTTTTTGTAAAAATTTTATGTCTATAGAAAATTTTGTCGAAATTTAATTTCTATTAAAAATTTAGTCAAAATTTTATTTCTATAGAAAATTTTGTAATAATTTTATTTCTGTAAAAAATTTCGCCACATTTTTATTTCTATAGTAAATTTTGTCAAATTTTATTTCTATCAAAATTTTATTTTTTTGTCAAAATTTTATTTCTATAGAAAATTTTATCCATATTTTTTTCTAAAACAAATGTATAAAAATTCTATTTTGTGAAATCTTTAGGTTAGGTTAGGTTATGTGGCAGCCCGATGTATCAGGCTCACTTAGACTATTCAGTCCATTGTGATACCACGGTGGTGAACTTCTCTCTTATCACTGAGTGCTGCCCGATTCCATGTTAAGCTCAATGATAAGGGACCTCCTTTTTATAGCCGAGTCCGAACGGCGTTCCACATTCCAGTGAAACCACTTAGAGAAGCTTTGAAACCCTCAGAAATGTCACCAGCATTACTGAGGTGGGATAATCCACCGCTGAAAAACTGTTTGGTGTTCGGTCGTAGCAAGAATCGAACCCACGACCTTGTGTATGCCAGGCGGGCATGCTAACCATTCCACCACGGTGGTTAGCATCTTTTGTCAACATTTTATTTCTATAGAAAATATTGTCAAAAATTTATTGTTGTTTATTTTTTGTTACAAAAATTTAATTTCTATTAAAAATTTTTTAAAAACTTTATTTCTATAAAAAATTTTTAAAAACTCTATTTTGTGAACTTTTTTGTCAAAATTTAATTTCAATCATATTTGTTGGTTTGATCTCAGCTTTCAAACCATTGTGTTGACTAAACTACAAGAGTAGCTTAACCAACAGAGGAAAAGAATGTTTGTCAAATTTATATATAGACTGCAAGATGGTTGGATGGACGCACGTTTCGGAATTAACACATTCCTCATCAGCATCAACTACTTGCAGCAAAACTATCAACCAATTATCAGAATAAATTCAGGCAGTTCACTAAACCCAAAGTGAACCACACTTGCACCCTCCGAAAAAAGGTTTATGATAGCCGGCTCATGCCGAAATAAATTCACACAAACATCTCTCTTAGTTAAGCTACTCTTGTAGTTTTAAAGCTGAGATCAAAACAACAAATATGATTGAAGCACAAACCAACAATAAAAAATACACAAAATTTAATTTCTTAAAAAAATTTTGTCAAAACTTTATTTGGATAAAAAATTTTGTTACAATTTTTTTTTTTAACTTTTTGTTTTTGTCAATATTTTATTTTTATAGAAAATTTGTCAAAATTGTATTTTTATAGAATTTTTTTTAAAAGATTTTTATTTTTGTTTTTTTTTTAACTTTTTTTTTGTCAAAATTTTATTTCTATAGAAAAGTTTGTCAAAATATTTTTTTCTATAGAAAATTTTGTTAAAATTTTATTCCTATAGAAAATTTTTTTCAAAATTTTATTTTTATAGAAAACTGAAGTACCTTTTTGTTGGACATGAGATTTTGCAAAATCTACCACAACATCAAGAATTCTACCAATCACCAAACTGTAAAAAATCTACCATTATTCTACCTACTGTGGCAACCGTGGTCCTACTTCATGTAGGTTTTGGGGTCCATTTTCAGGGGGCCCTCGTTGCATTGTTCATCGTCAATTCGGTTTTATTTGCTCTTAAAGCAAATATTTAGACATTAGAGGGAAATTTCGTTCGTCTAAAATATCAAGCCGGAGGACAGTATTTTTTCTTTATATGCCACTGTCACCAGTTTGAAAAATTATCACTCCTATGTACACACACCCTATCCGAAGGCATAGCCTTTAGTGTTTCGCAATGAAAGTACTTTTCATGACAATTCTGTATAGATTTTGTACTTGGCACGAGTTGGATCAATATTGGATTTCGTTTATGTTGTTTTTTTTATTCCTTTAGTTGATTGAATTTTATAACAGTTTTATTCCACAAAATATCATTAGAACTTGCTACATATTTTCCATGTTTTTCGCAAGGGAAGTTACAAATTTGTTTATTGATATTGGAAGGCAAATTATATTTATATTTTTCCATAATTTTGTGTCACACCAATTTTAAATGAATTTAAATTTTTTATTCGATATTGGGTATACAATTTTTTGCCATTGCTTTGAAATTGAGTTTTTCAATTATTTTATGATTGTTGGCCGTGGCTGGTGTTGTGCTCGAATTTCTATATTGAATTGATTGACCCGCATTTTGATTGGGAACGAACGAACGAATCATTTATTCATGCAAATTATTATTATTGCAGGGTATAAATTGTTAGTCAATAATGGATGAAATCAGAGAGAAAGAGAGAGAGCGAGCGAGGGAGGAAGAAATAACTCAAATTTCAATTGGCATAAAATTTTGCATACAAACACATCCACACCGGTGCACTGTGCACAGTGTTTTGAAGTATAATATTTTAAATGTTTAAGGCTATCAAATATTGCTTATTAATTTCTTATTTGTAAATAAATATATCGATTTCCAATATCAAAATATTTTGAAATACGTTCCACCACAATGCATCACTTATTCCATCAGAGCCATCTTTCACCACTCAAGTGGCAAATTACAATTAATAAATAAAAAAAAAACCAAAATGATTCATATCGATTCGTGACAACGGAGGCAATTCGATGCCAATGTTGATGGTGATGAGGTTGATTTATTTTTGATGGAAAAATTTATTGCTAATTGCACCACGTAGGAAGCATTGAAGAACACAACATCGTCAATCATAGCAATTGAAATTGTAGTTCATTGACCGATATTCTAATTTCATATGAATGTTGAATAGTTCTTTTGCTAATTGCTTTGGTAAAAGCAATAGAAATGGGGAAATCGACTAATTAAAAAAAAAAAAATAATATAAACATTTCTAAACAATTTTGCTTATACATTTTTTTTAAATATTTTGAGAACAGCACTAAAAAAAATATGGGTTCACCATGAAGAATAATTTTGGTTAATTTTAGAAAATTTAGATTATTTTTAAAAAATTTTAACTAAACAGAATTACAAACGGTGAAATCACGCCTATATCACAAAAATAAGTATTTTTTTTTTTCAAGAAAATTTATTAGACAAAATTATTTTTTTTCACTTAAAGAAAATGTGGTCGTTTGAAGGAAAAATTGGAGTTAAAAATTGCAGGAATGTCTTTAGTGCCATACGAAGTCCATGATGGGCGCATTTGTAAAAAAATTTACAAATTTAAAACAATAATAAACTAATTTGTGAGAAGTACGAATTTAGTAAATCTAAGCTTCATTTGTGTATAATTTTTTCCCTGTTTTTATACCCACCACCATAGAATGTTGATGGGGGTATAATAAGTTTGTCATTCCGTTTGTAACACATCGAAATATTGCTCTAATACCCCATAAATTATATATATTCTGGGGCGTGGTGAAATTTTGAGTCGATCTAAGTCGGTCCGCACGTCGGTCCGCACATCCGTCCGTCCGTCCGACTGTTGAAATCACACTAACTTCCGAACGAAACAAGCTATCAACTTGAAACTTGGCCCAAGTAGTTGTTATTAATGTAGGTCGGATGGTATTGCAAATGGGCCATATCGGACCACTTCTACGTATAGCCCTCATATAAACGGACCCTCAGATTTGGCTTGCGGAGCCTCTAAGAGAAGCATATTTCATCCGATCCTACTGAAATTTGGTACATGGTGTTGGTATATGGTATCTAACAACCATACAAAAATTGGTCCACATCGGTCCATAATTATATATAGCCTCCATATAAACCGATCCCCCGGTTTGGCTTGCAAGGCCTCAAAGAGAAGCAAATTTCATCCGATCCTACTGAAATTTGGTACATGGTGTTGGTATATGGTATCTAACAACCATGCAAAAATTGGACCACATCGGTCCATAATTATATATATAGGCCCCTTAGAAACCGATCCCCAGATTTGGCTTGCGGAGTCTCAAAGAGAAGCAATTTCATCCGATCCTATTGAAATTTGGTACATGGTGTTGGTATATGGTCTCTAACAACCATACAAAAATTGGTCCACATCGGTCCATAATTATATCTAGCCCCCATAGAAACCGGGAGCCTCAAAGAGAAGCAAATTTCATCCGATCCTACTGAAATTTGGTACATGGTATTAGTATATGGTCTCTAACAACCATGCAAAAATTGGTCCACATCGGTCCATAATTATATAAAGCCCCCATATAAACCGATCCCCAGATTTGGCTTGCGGAGGCTCAAAGAGAAACAAATTTCATCCGATCCTACTGAAATTTGGTACATGGTGTTGGTATATGGTATCTAACAACCATACAAAAATTGGTCCACATCGGTCCATAATTATATATAGCCTCCATATAAACCGATCCCCCGATATGGCTTGCGGAGCCTCTAAGAGAAGCAGATTTCATCCGATCCTACTGAAATTTGGTACATGGTATTAGTATATGGTCTCTAACAACCATGCAAAAATTGGTCCACATCGGTCCATAATTATATAAAGCCCCCATATAAACCGATCCCCAGATTTGGCTTGCGGAGGCTCAAAGAGAAACAAATTTCATCCGATCCGGCTGAAATCATACAAAATTTGGTCAATATCGGTTCATAATCATCCCAATAAACACAAGCATTGGAGAAATGCTTATATTCAATGCACTTTCAAACATTTTTTCAAAGAATTAGATTAGAATTCAATTTGAGAAATTGTTGAGAAAATCGCGTTCTCAACAAAAAACAGACATTACCCTCAACAGTAGAATTCAACACGTTAGCAACAATTTCTCAACATATTAGCAACAGCTTTTCAAACTAAATTTAATTTTAATGCTTCAAACCTATTAGAAAATTTTTTGAAGGCAAGCACTTTGCAAGGCCATTTGAATTAATGTTGAACATCGGATTCACTATCAAATTGATATGGTGTTACATGTGAAAAATACTCATCCTTGTGTTTGTTGCGTATAGTTGCCACTCGAGCCAAAAATAAACTACCAAAATTTTATTTCTATAGAAACTTTTGTCAAAATTTTATTTCTATAGAAAATTTTGTTAAAATTTTATTTCTATAGAAAATTTTGTCAAACTGACTTATATACGTATCGGTCTTTTTATACCCTCCACCATAGGATGGGGGTATATTAACTTTGTCATTTCGTTTGTAACACATCAAAATATTGCTCTAAGACCCCATAAAGTATATATATTCTGGGTCGTGGTCGCTAACTTCCGAACGAAACAATCTATCGACTTGAAAATTGGCACAGGTAGTTGTTATTGATGTAGGTCGGATGGTATTGCAAATGGGCCATATCGGTCCACTTCTACGTATAGTCCCCATATAAAAGGAACCCCCAAATTTGGCCTGCCGATCCTCTAAGAGAAGCAAATTTCATCCGATCCGGCTTAAATTTGGTACATGGTGTTAGTATATGGTCTCTAATGACGATGCAAAAATTGATCCACATTGGTCCATAATTATATATAGCCCCCATACAAACCGATCACCGGATTTGAACTCCGGAGCCTCTTGGAAGACCAAAATTCATCTGATTCAGTTGAAATTTGGTACGTGGTGTTAATATATGGCCTCAAACACCCATGCAAAAATTGGTCGAAATCGGTCCATAATTATATATAGGCCCTATATAAACCGATCCCCAGATTTGACCTCCGGAGCTCTTTGGAAGAGCAAAATTCATCCGATTCGGTTGAAATTTGGTACCTAAAGTTAGTATATGGTATCCAACAACAATGCAAAAATTGGTCCACATCGGTCCATAATTATATATAGCCCCCATATAAACCGATCACCAGATTTGACCTCCTGAGCCTCTTGGAAGACCAAAATTCATCTGATTCAGTTGAAATTTGGTACACAGTGTTAGTATATGGTCTCTAGTAACCATGCAAAAATTGGTCCACATCGGTCCATAATCGGTATATAATTATATACAATCCATGGTGGATGGTGCATAAGATTAGGCGTGGCCGAACTTACGGCCATATATACTTGTTTTAACTGGCATTTGTTAGTACGTGAATAGCTTTATTAATATACTTATTAGAAATAAAACTTCGTTAAATGAGATCTGTATCCTAATTTTAATGTAATTATAATTTAAATCCAGATAGGTCGCTAAAAATTTATTTATTTTAAAGAAACTGCATTTTTTGCTTCGAATCAATACTAAAATCCTTAAGGGAGGGTCAAAATCTTTGAATCCTAGTAATTTTTTTTTTTTTGGCTGTATAAAATTTTTTCCGCATGACCACGATAAGTAAAATCGGAAAATTTCCCTTCCAGTTTCGTGCAATGGATGATCAGCGCAAATCGAATAGCGTCATCGAAATCGGTTAATAAATGTAACCGGAAACCAGCGAACACCAAATACATAGACGAATGGACGAGTCGATCGGTATATATTTTATGGAGTCCAAAATCAATATTTCTGGTAGGCACATTTTTTGGCAGATTAAAGTTATTATACACTGACCACGATGTGGTTTAGGATATAATGATAAAAAATATAGAACTTTACTTTGTTAAATTGCATATCCACATCAGCTACCCACTATACTTTTTTAATGTACCCATCGGAAGAAACAACTCTTAGGCATCCTCTACGATCGCCATATTCAAGTGTGTCATAGCTATTCATTATACTTGATTATTTGGAGTAATATCCGAATTTCAAAAAATCTGCCCAGATTACGAGATAGCAGCCACCGTGGTGCAATGGTTAGCATGCCCGCATTGCATACACAAGAACGTGGGTTCGATCGATCGAACACCAAAAAGTTTTTCAGCGGTGGATTATTCCACCTCAGTAATGCTGGTGTGATTTCTGAGGGCTTCAAAGCTTCTCTAAGTGATTTCACTGCAATGTGGAACACCCTTCGGACTCGCCTATAAAAAGGAAGGCCATTGTCATTGAGCTTAACATGGAATCGGGCAGCACTCAGTGATAAGAGAGAAGATCACCAATGTGGTATCACAATGGACTGAATAGTCTAAGTGAGCCTGATACACAGGGCTGCCACTTAACCTAACCTATCTAGCTCGCATACATAACCCGATTTGGATGCAAACTGTGAAATCTTAAAACTTGTCACAATTTTGCAACTTTTGTTAAAAATATAATCACTCTTGTTATATATCTCTCACTTTACAAAATAAATAGATATTTGAAACTTTTCATAGATATCAATGTTCAAAATGAAATTTTAATTAAAAATACTATAATAACTCAAAATTTAAATAAAAATGTCATTCTTGTGGCCGCCAAAAAAAAAAAATACTCCAGTGCCAAATAAATTTAAAGGTTCATTAACTTTACAACTTTTACAAAACTGGATCCCTCACTCCCACACCCAAAAAAACATATGACTTTTGTTTTAAAAAATATTTTTGCCATAAATCTAGAAATCTTCGTCGACTTCTTCTTCGAAAGAGAATAACTTCTGTCACCATAATTTACAACAAATCTGTTCACTTTGTTTACAGGCTGGACGACCATAGATGATTGTTCTTCTTTTGTTCGTTCTCTGCTGTACATCTCGCATCTTGCTTCCGAAATAAACTTCCAACGATTTTTGCTACTATGCTGGCATCATTTATTTATTGTGAAACATAATTCATTGCTCGAATGCTCCATAAATAGCATCATAACAGCCATAAATGCTTATGATAAATTGTCGCATTATGCTGGAGTTAAAAAAAATTGGTGCAACTACTACAGCTTCTGTTTCTCCGAAAGTGCCAACCACTGAGTTGATTTGGTAGAGGAAAAAATCCTGGCAAACATTTTGCAGTGTTTTTTGTTGACTCTATTAATATGGGACCCATAAAATGAGCCGCAAAAGCTAAGTGAAGGAGGAGTCCAATTTAAATTATATGATAAACAACAACAACATTTTTTTATTGGAGAGTAAATTAAATTTAATTTCTTGGGGAGTAAATTAATTTTAATTTTGGGCCAGATTGCATTATGAAAATTAACCCCTATATTTCAAATAAAAATAAAAAAGTGGGACCTATTTTCGAGATTTTATGAATTGCTTATATTGGACTAAACATTTTTACGTCAAAATTAATAGGCTTTATAAAAAACATATGAGCAATATACCTGTTTCATTAGGGCTTTGCGGCTAATTTTCCTGATGGCCATTTTCATACCGCCGCTTTTGTTGAGTAACAGAGATTTCCGTTTTGATGATTTGCTTAAATACCACCAAACATTTGGAGAAACTATTACCAAAAAACCGAATTTATTCTGATAATTGGTTGATAGTTTTGCTGCAAGTAGAGGATGCTGATGAGGAATGTGGTAATTCCGAAACAGCTGTACATCCAACCATCTTGCAGTCTATAGGGCTTTGCCCAAATAAATTTGACAAGCATACTTTTCCTCTTTTGGTTAAGCTACACTTGTAGTTTAGTCAATGCATGGCTTTAAGCTGAGATCAAAAACAACAATAACAATTTTATTTCTATAGAAAATGTTGTCAAAATTTTATTTCTATAGAAAATTTTGTTAAAATTGTTTTTCTATAGAAGGTTAGGTATAGTGGCAGCCCGATAGTACAGGCATACTTAGAATATTCAGTCCATTGTGATACCACAGGGGTGAACTTCTCTCTTATCACTGAATGCTGCCCGATTCTATGTTAAGCTCAATGACAAGGGACCTCCGAATTTGAACGGCGATCCACATTGCAGTGGAACCACTTGGAGAAGTTTTGAAACCCTCAGAAATGTCACCAACATTACTGAGTGGGATACTCCACCGGTGAAAAACTTTTTGGTGTTTGAACCCACGACCCTATGTATGCAAGGTGGGCATGCTAACCATCGCACCACGGTGACTCCCTTTCTATAGAAAATTTTGTCAAAATTTTATTTCTATAAAAATTTTGTCAAAATCTTATTTCTATGGAAAATTTTGAGACAATTTTGTCAAAATTTTATTTCTATAGAAAATTTTATCAAAATTTTATTTCTATAAAAATTTTGTCAAAATCTTATTTCTATGGCAAATTTTGTCAAAATCTTATTTATATAAGTAATTTTGTTAAAATTTTATTTCTATAGAAAATTTTGTCCTAATTTTATTTCAATAGAAAATTTTGTCAAAATATTATTTCTATACAAAAATTTGTCAAAATTTTATTTCTATCGAAAAATTTGAGAAAATTTTGTGAAAAGTTTATTTCTATAGAAATTTTTTTCAAAATTGTATTGCTATAGAAAATTTTGTCAATATTTTATTTCTATAGAAAATTTTATATCTATAGAAAATTTTGTCAAAATTTTATTTCTATCAAAAATTTTGTTAAAATTGTTTTTCTATAGAAGGTTAGGTATAGTGGCAGCCCGATAGTTCAGGCATACTTAGAATATTCAATCCATTGTGATACCACATTGGTGAACTTCTCTCTTATCACTGAATGCTGCCCGATTCTATGGTAAGCTCAATGACAATGGACCTCCGAATCTAAACGGCGATCAACATTGCAGTGAAACCACTTAGAAAAGCTTTGACATTACTGAGTGGGATAATCCACCGCTGAAAAACTTTTTGGTGTTTGCACCCACGACCCTATGTATGCAAGGTGGGCATGCTAACCATCGCACCACGGTGGCTCCCTTTCTATAGAAAATTTTGTCAAAATTTTATTTCTATAGAAAATTTTGTCAAAATTTTATTTCTATAGAAAATTTTATCAAAATTTTATTTCCTAGAAAATTTTGTCAAAACATTATTTCTATGGAAAATTTTGTCAAAATCTTATTTCTATAGGAAATTTTCGCAAAATTTTATTTCTATGGAAATTTTTTCAAAATTTTATTTCTTAGAAAATTTTGAGAACATTTTGTGAAAATTTTATTTCTATAGAACATTTTGTCAAAATTTTATTTTTCAAAATTTTATTTCTACAGAAAATTTTCTCAGAATTTTATTTCTATAGAAAATTTTGTCAAAATTTCATTGCTATAGAAAATTTTGTCAAAGTTTTATTTCAATAGAAAATTTTGTCAAAATTTTATTTCTTAGAAAATTTTGTCAAAATTTTATTTCTTAGAAAATTTTGTCAAAATTTTATTTCTATAGAAAATTTTGTCAAAATCTTATTTCTATGGGAAATTTTGTCAAAATTTTATTTCTATAGAAAATTTTGTGAAAATTGTATTTCTGTAGAAATTTTTGTGAACATTTTATTTCTATAAAAATTTTTGTCAACATTTTATTTCTATAGAAAATTTTGTCAACATTTTATTTCTATAAAAAATTTTCTCAAAATTTTATATCTACAGAAATTTTTCTCAAAATTTTATGTCTATAGAAATTTTTGTAAAAATTTTATTTCTATGGAAAAATTTTTCACAATTTTATTTCTATAAAAAATGTTGAGAAAATTTTATTTTTATAGAAAATTTTGTCAATATTTTATTTCTATAGAAAATGTTGTCAAAATTGTATGTCCATAGAAAATTTTCTGAAAATTATATTTCTATAGAAAATTTTCTCAAAATTTTATTTCTATAGAAAATTTTGTTAAAAATATTTTATACAGAAACTTTGGTCAACATTCTATTTAAATAGAAAATTTAAATATATCTTGATGGGAGAGGAATGTTTTGCAAAATCTCCCAAAACATCAAGAATTCAACCAATCTACCTAACAGTAAAAAAAATCGACCATTTTTGATAGAATTCTACCAGCTGTGACAAGCGTGATCTCAATCCGTTGGGCTTTTGCCCCTAGGGAATTTGGAGAGTAAGCTTTGCACTAAGAAATATCAAAGTGTGAATTAACTCAAGACGCTGTTTCGCCCAGAATGTGCCAAGATACCGCAGATACACTTTCGTCTAGCGTTTAATGGCGTTGTCAGCCATTTGAAGGATATAAGTTGTTCCAAAGGTAGCAAATTGGAATAAATCTAAACTGATTCTAAAATTTGATGTTATTTCCGAAATCTCCAAATTTTTGCAACACATATTTGCTCTGACAGTATATCATTTAAACTTGTGCATGCAATTCTATCAAATTTTCTCTCGATTTATTTCGCTCCTATAACAGCCACACCTCCACAAGTGTATGCTGGGTTACTGAGCATATACTTTCGCAGCACAGTCCAATGGCTAATATGAACATCAAAAATATTATAACTTCCTTTAGATGAATGTGTGACCATGCATGGATTTATAGAGAATGTTTATGTTTGTTGTGGATGAAATCTTTCTAAAAGTCCACTCTTGCATGATAACAATGGCGCTTTAATCGAAAGAAGACTTTAGAGCTAAATTGCATTGACATCAAGCCAAATTGTCCATATTGTCTCCAAATATAAGCAATGAACAAAAGAATTGTATGACTTGGTGTCTGTCTCTCTAATTTTCGAGATCTTTGTTAGTGGCCTAGGACAATAGCGATCTATGCAAGTATAAAATTATATGGCATCCAAATTATCGCTATGATAGAAAGAGGGGTTCTTGAAAAAATACAAAATGAAGAGCAAATATATATGGCCAATTTAATTGAAAACATTTATTGAAAGATATTTTAATTAATTTAAATTGGTCCATTACCTAGCATACTACCTTTTTGGAGCCCATAAAATTAGAACCCCATCGAACTATTTTTTTTTCTCGGAAAATTGTATACGATGAAAATTCTTAATATTAATTACAAGGCTCTTGTTCTTCTGTGTAAATATTAAATAAATTAAATAAAAATACATCTTTAATAAAATCAAACCATATCTCTTCTTATTGTGTGAACACATAATTTCTCTTCAGGATTAATACATTTAAAGAAATTTCTTTTGATAATAATCAATAGATTGGCATTCCATTTATTTCAATACTTTTAGAGTTTCATGTTACAGAGTAATTTCACTTGATCTCATTGTGTCAACACCCAATGCCCCGTCACCGAAATTCATTAGGAATTACAAAATAATGTAAGTTGTAGTGGGAGGAATGACATGGAACATATGTCGATAGAATCACTTCATTCATCACTTTTGTATTACATTCAATTCGATTTGATAGTTGTAAATGAAACTTAAATGGAAATACAAAATTCTCTCTGTATATATAAGAGGGAGAATGAGGGAGAAACATGACTACATATATACACATACACATATACAACATATGAGTACATGTTCAGATTAGAGATTTTGTTTCATTTGATGAATATAGGATTTCTACCTCGCTCTCTCTCTCTCTTTCTGACTCTCTTTGTTTACTTTAGAAAGCAATTTCACACACATTGAATTGCTGAACATTTGTTCACATTTACACACTTTTGTTCTTTATTTACATGAGAGAGTATTTACACTTGGCTCACTTCAACATACAAGGCCAACAATGTTGGATAATAAATTGAATTGTGTTAAAATAAATGGCATTTAGGACTCTTGAATTAGAGTGCAATATCCTTATTTTGTAGTTTTTTTTCTATTTTTCTATTTTTCTAGTACATGTAGATGTATGTACTTTGTACTTAAATTACAGTTACTTCGTATGTAGTTGGCTAGTTATTTGGGTTATTTTTGTTTGTTTTCTTTGTGTGCCAATTGCTTCTCTAAACCCTGAAAAGAATTTTGCTTTTGTAATTACTTAACAACGATGATATAGACATTTTCTTACCAAAAGTCCTTTGGAATTTCTACTTTGGAATTTTCTACTTTTGATAGGATGCTATTCTGAATCGGTTGTAAACCCTTAAAATTTTAATTGATTTTTCAAAAATATTCAATTAGAAATTTTATTGATTCGACAATTTTTTTAATTAAAACAAAAATCAATGATAAGGATTAATAGTATCAATTAAATTTTCTGGTGCAACCAACAGGAACGATCACAGACATAGTGTTGGGAGTTTTTCCACAAATTGGGAATATTTTTTAGTAAATTGGGATGATTTTTTTGAGTTGGAATTGGGGATTTATTGGGGAATTGTCAAGAAATAGAGGATTTTTGTGGAAGTTTTTTTTTTTTAAATCTCTTCAGTATAATAGATCAGGTTTAGAAAAAGAGTCTGCATGAAATTCTTTTTTCTGCATTCTAAAAATGGACCTAAAGAAGTATAGCGATTCATTAAAAACTAAACAATTATGCTCCACGGTATACACATGGTATTTAAGAGACCCAAGTGCTAATTTTAACTCTGCTTGGCTAAGACATTTTTCTACCTAAGACGAAATATTAACCTCTCGTCTGCGTACATCACTGATCTGGACAATAACATGGAATAATTTTTATTGATTATCTTGAGAAGGAAAAAACATCAACAGTGACTATTATATGGCGTTATTGGAGCGTTTGAAGGTCGAAATAACGGCAAAACGGCCCCATATGAAGAAGAAACAAGTATATACGGCCGTAAGTTCGGCCAGGCCGAAGCTTATGTACCCTCCATCATGGATTGCGTAGAAACTTCATCTAAACACTGCCATCCACAATCGAATTACTTAAGTTGCGGTAACGCTTGTCGATGGCAAGGTATCTTAAAACCTCCTAACACCATCTTCTAAATTGTATGTAAGTCCATACGTGATATATATTAAATCAAAAAAGATCGATCCAATACGTATATAATTCAGTTTGACAAAGTAGACATAAAATTTTGACAAAATTTTCTACAGAAATAAAATTTTAAAAAAATTTTCTATAGAAATAAAATTTTCACAAAATTTTCTATAGAAATAAAAATTTTGACAAAATTTTTTATAGAAAGAAAATTTTGACAAAAATTTCTACAGAAATAAAATTTTAACAAAATTTTCTATAGAAATAAACTTTTGACAAAATTTTCTATAGAAATAAAATCTTGGTAAATTATTTTTGGCTCGAGTGGCAACCATGATTATGAACCCAATAAAATTTGAACAAAATTTTCTATAGAAATAAAATTTTGACAAAATTTTCTATAGAAATAAAATTTTGACAAAATTTTCTATAGAAATAACATTTTGACAATGATGAACATTTTATTATGAACCGAATAAAATTTTAACAAAATTTTCTCTAGAAATAAAATCTTGACAAAATTTTATATAGAAATAAATTTTTGGTAGATTATTTTTGGCTCTAGTGGCAACCATGATTATGAACTGATATGGACCAATATTTGTGTGATTGGACCAATTTTGGTACGGTTGTTAGCGACCATATACTAACACCACGTGCCTAATTTGAACCGGATCGGATGAATTTTGCTCCTCCAAGAGGCTCCGGAGGTCAAATCTGGAGAATGTTTTATATGGGGGCTATATATAATTATGGACCGATATGGACCAATTCTGGCACGGTTGTTAGAGACCATATACCAATACCATGTACCAAATTTCAGTCGGATCGGATGCAATTTGCTCCTCTTTGAGGCTTCGCAAGCCAAATCTGGGGATCGGTTTATATGGGGGCTATATATAATTATGGACCGATGTGAACCAATTTTTGGATGGTTGTTAGAGACCATATACCAACACCATATACCAAATTTCAGCCGGATCGGATGAAATATGCTTCTGTTAGAGACTCCACAAGCCAAATCTGGGAATCGGTTTATATGGGGGCTATATATAATTATGGACCGATGTGGACCAATTTTTGCATGGTTGTTAGAGACCATATACCAACACTATGTACCAAATTTCAGCCGGATCGGATGAAATATGCTTCTGTTGGAGGCTCCACAAGCCAAATCTGAGGGTCCCTTTATATGGGGGCTATACGTAAAAGTGGACCGATATGGCCCATTTTCAATACCATCCGACCTACATCGATAACAACTACTTGTGCCAAGTTTCAAGTCGATAGCTTGTTTCGTTCGGAAGTTAGCGTGATTTCGACGGACGGACGTGCTTAGATCGACTCAGAATTTCACCACGACCCAGAATATATACTTTATGGGGTCTTAGAGCAATATTTCGATGTGTTACAAACGGAATGACAAAGTTAATATACCCCCATCCTATGATGGAGGGTATAAAAAGTGTTGTTCCACCAAGACAACGCACCGTGCCAAAAGTCATTGAGAACGAAGGCAAAAAAGCATGAATTGGGCTTCGAATTGCTTCCCCACCCACCGTATTCTAGTTCTCAGACCTCAAAAGGATGCTCGCAGGGAAAAAAATGGTTGCAATGAAGAGGTGATCGCCGAAACTGAGGCCTATTTTGAGGAAAAACCGAAGGAGTTCTACCAAAATGGTATCAAAAAATTGGAAGGTCGTTGTAATCGTTGTATCGCTCTTGAAGGGAACTATGTTAAATAATAAAAACGAATTTTGACAAAAAAATTTGTTTTTCTTTGTTAGACCGGGGACTTATCAGTCAACCTGTTATATCCCACAAATATGGTTCATATCGGCAAACACACAAAGAAAATCTCATTAAAATTGAGCCAACGAAAGTTTTTCATTGTTATTATGAAACATTTTCATTAAGGGAATGAAAATATTCGTTAATAAAGGGTGATACGGTCAAAATTTGGTCAAGGAAAAACGCGTGTAAATCGGTGAAATCGTTTATTCAGTTAGGCTTTCGCTTTTCCAAATCCGAATTGCCGGGCCTCACGCTTGACACCTGCCATCAGATTTTTTACAGCCACCTTGACCACCTTCTTCGCCGCAGAAAGCCAGTTTGCCTTGAACTGCTGCTCGTCCTTGGCAGTTTTTTTTGGTCTTCTTTAGGTTCCGCTTGACAATAGCCCAGTATTTCTCAATTGGGCGGAGCTCTGGCGTGTTGGGAGGGTTCTTGTCCTTGGGAACCACCTGCACGTTGTTGGCGGCGTACCACTCCATGGCCTTTTTACCGTAATGGCAAGATGCCAAATCCGGCCAAAACAGTACGGAACAACCGTGTTTCTTCAGGAAAGGCAGCAGACGTTTATTCAAACACTCTTTCACGTAAATTTCTTGGTTGACAGTCCTGGAAGCTATGAAAATGCTGTTTTTCAAGCCACAGGTACAGATGGCTTGCCAAACCAGATATTTCTTTGCGAACTTTGACAGTTTTATGTGCTTGAAAATATCTGCTACCTTTCCCCTTCCTTTTGCCGTATAAAACTCCTGTCCCGGAAGCTGCTTGTAGTCGGCTTTGACGTAGGTTTCTTTGTCCATTACCACGCAGTCAAACTTCGTCAGCATCGTCGTGTACAGTCTCCGGGATCGCGCTTTGGCCGTCGTATTTTGTTTATCATCGCGATTTGGAGTCACTACCTTCTTGTAAGTCGATAGTCCGGCTCGTTTTTTGGCTCGATGCACGGTTGTAGACGATACACCTTATTTGCGGCATCTCGGAGAGAGAGGTTAGGGTTTCGCTTGAAACTACCGGCAACTCTCTTTGTCGTGTCAGCGGCTTCCGGTTTTCGATTTCCCCCCGATCCAGACTTCCTGGCTGTCGACAAACGTTCCCCAAACACTTTAATTACATTTGTAACGGTTGATTTGACAACTTTTAGCGATTTTGCCAGCTTTGCGTGCGAGTAGCTCGGATTTTCGCGATGCGCGAGCAAAATTTTGATACGCTGCTCTTCTTGCTTGGACGGCATTTTGACAACTGAAGAGTGAATTCCAAAATCAAAATAGGAACAACATTCTACACACACACCTTCAAAATGAGGGGTGTTCAGGTTTTTTAAATGCAAAATTGAAAGAAATACGTCAAGTTTATATTGACCGAATTTTGACCGTATCACCCTTTAGTACGAAAAGTAATGTCGATTAACGGAAAATTCGTTATAATAATGAAAAATTTCGTTGTATTAACAAATTTGTTTCATTGGCTGAAAAAAAGCATGCCCGGCTCCAAAAATTTTGTTTTTACACTAATGATTTTGGTATTTATTCCGAGGCAAAGAAGCGGAAAATTGAAATAAGGATAAATTTAAGTTACAATTCTCTTTTAAACTTGAGTTTTGCGTACTTGATTCTAGGAAACAATTATTAATTTATTCGTCCTTTAGAAACGTATTACCGATAGCTTAAATTTCCAAATTCAGACTCGTCTTGAAGTAGAAATGATGCTAGGTTTCAAGTAAAGAGACATGTTCAAAAATATTTCCTATTTTTCAACGTCTTTTTGCTTTGTGAAGATACAAAAAGTCATAAACACTAGAAGTGTGCGCGTGACACGAAATTCTCGAGACACGCGTGATTCACACGTGAATCACGTGAGTTGTGAACAAAATGCAAAGCAAGTCTCGTGAATGGGACTAAAATAAATAGGTCGTGGGTGAGAAATAAAATCGGTTCGTGAATGTGCGTGAATAAAATTTCTGCAAAATCACACTCACGAAAAAACTCAAGATTTAATTCATACTCGTATTTTAACTGAAATTAATTTAGCTCTCGAACTATATTATATTTTTGAATTTTGTTACCTTTGCTGATTTCCGTTTGGAAAATATCGTGGGTCTCGTAAATTTATCATGAATCACTTGAATCGTGCGTGAACGTTAGTCTTAAAAGTAGTTCGTGCCTGAATAAACTCGCACAATATTTCCACAAGATGTCTTTGCAGTACGATAACAACCTGTAACCTGTAAAAGCTTATTTGGAAGTGCTCAAATGTGAGGTCCCATTCCACCCGCCGTATTGTGCAGACATTGGCACTTCCGATTACCTCTTGTTCCAATCGAAAACTCTTGACCTGGCTGACCAGCAATTTCTTTTTTAGCCAAAAATTAGATCAATTCATGGATTTAGTCAAAAGGCGAGTCGTAGTGGCTGTTCGATTGAACAGTCTGTCAATTTTTTCGGAGTAATTACTCAAATATTTGAAAAAAAAACCGTCATTTTTAATTTGCGCTCCCAATACAAAAGTTCTCGGGGGAGGCTATAACCGCTAGATAACGCGTTACAGGTAGTGGATGGTGAATAAGTCCCAAATATGGATGGTAGGAGGAAAATCCAATACCTCCTGTGAAGCTTTTGATTGCTCAAAAATGTTGTTTTTTTAGACGACATGTGAGAGCTCGTATTGTCTTGGTGAAGTGTGATCTGTCTTCGGCGGTTAATTTTCCTGATTTCTTGGAAGACAACTGGCAAACAAATGGTGGTGTATTAGTATTAACTGTTCTGCGTTGTTCTAGTGGTACGATTGCAGCATATCTAGTTTTTTCCAAAAAAAAAAAAAAACAAACAAACAAACAAAAAAAAAAAAAAAACAAGTATATACGGCCGTAAGTTCGGCCAGGCCGAATCTTATGTACCCTCCACCATGGATTGCGTAGAAACTTCTACGAAAGACTGTCATCCATATCGAATTAATTGGGTTGTGGTATATTAAAACTTCTTAACATCGTTTTCTAAATTATGGATGTGGACTTTTGTACGGTACGTAGGATGCCAGAATTGAAATATGGGGGTCGCTTATATGTGGGCTATATACAATTATGAACTTGATATGGACCAATTTTTTGTGATTGGGGATCTATTTATCTGAGGGCTATATACAACTATAGACCGATATGGTCCTAGTTAGGCATGGTTGTTAACGGCCATATACTAGCACCAAATTTCAACTGACTCGGGACCGGTTTATATGGGGGCTACATATGATTATGGACTGATATGGACCACTTTTGGCATGGTTGTTAATTATCATATACTAACATCACGTACCAAATTTCAACTATATATGATTATGGACTGATATGGACCACTTTTGGCATGGTTGTTAATTATCATATATTAACATCACGTACCAAATTTTCTCTTTCGGTTTATATGGTGGCTATATATAATTATGGACCGATGTGGACCAATTTTTGCATGGTTGTTAGAGATCATATGCTGACACCATGTACCTAATTTCAACCCCAAGCCAAATCTGGAGATCGGTTTATATGGGGGCTATATATAATTATGAACCGATGTGGACCACTTTTTGCATGGTTGTTAGAAACTATATACTAACACCATGTACCAAATTTCATCCGGATCGGATGAAATTTACTTCTCTTAGAGGCTCGGCAAGCCAAATCGGGGGATCGGTTTGTATGGGGGCTATATATAATTATGGACCGATGTGGACCAATTTTTGCATGGTTATTAGAGACCATATACTAACACCATGCACCAAATTTCAGCCGGATCGGATGAAATTTGCTTCTCTTAGAGGCTCCCCAAGCCAAATCTGGAGATCGGATTATATGGGGGCTATATATAATTATGGACCGATGTGGACCACTTTTTGCATGGTTGTTAGAGATCATATGCTCACACCATGTACCTAATTTCAACCGGATCGGATGAAATTTGCTTCCCTTAGAGGCTCCCCAAGCCAAATCTGGAGATCGGTTTATATGGGGGCTATATATAATTATGGACCGATGTCGACCACTTTTTGCATGGTAGTTAGAAACCATGTACCAACACCGTGTACCAAATTTCAGCTGGATCGGATGAAATTTGCTTCTCTTAGAGGCTCGGCAAGCCAAATCGGGGGATCGGTTTATATGGGGGCTATATATAATTATGGACCGATGTGGACCAATTTTTGCAGGGTTCTTAGAGACCATATACTAACACCATGCACCATATTTCTGCCGGATCGGATGAAATTTGCTTCTCTTAGAGGCTCCCCAAGCCAAATCTGGAGATCGGTTTATATGGGGGCTATATATAATTATGGACCGATGTGGACCACTTTTTGCATGGTTGTTAGAAACCATATACTTCTCTTAGAGGCTCGGCAAGCCAAATCGGGGGGTCCGTTTATATGGGGGGCTATACGTAAAAGTGGACCGATATGGCCCATTTGCAATACCATCCGACCTACATCGATAACAACTACTTGTGCCAAGTTTCAAGTCGATAGCTTGTTTCGTTCGGAAGTTAGCGTGATTTCAACAGACGGACGGACGGGCGGACATGCTCAGATCGACTCAGAATTTCACCACGACCCAGAATATATACTTTATGGGGTCTTAGAGCAATATTTCGATGTGTTACAAACAGAATGACAAAGTTAATATACCCCCATCCTATGGTGGAGGGTATAAAAAACAGGCGATCATTTGCTTAAAAGTGCTTTGTGAGCGAACAACTTTTGGTAAATTTGGCTCATATTGAAACACCCATACATTCGATTGCTGCTTACTTTCAGTTTCATACACGTAAATCCAGGATTACAACCTGTCACTATGTCATAGACGTCTATCGAAGCATCGCGGTCATATTTTCCTTCGACCAATCGAAAAGAGCCTTTTTTGAGCGATTGACAAATTGTGTGGGATCCAACGCGGACAAATCTTTTTTTTTTCGGTTAAATGTACATGCAATATTGAACGTATGTTGGTCCCACTAATGCCTACGGTTGCCTCAATCTCACGAAAGCATCAATGGTATCCGGAACAACAACTGATTTTGGACGAACTTCACGAAAAAAAAAACTTTTTTAGTGCATGACCGAAACTGGGATTGAACTTATGATCGTTGGAATGTAAAGCGGACATTGCAAGTTTGGTTTACTCATTCGATCTTCCACTTTCCGGTATGATCCAGAAGACAAGCATACACATTACTTGAATACTGAACTGCTCAGCCATCTTATTAAGAGATTTGCGGTAATCTAAAGTTTTTTTTCGAGGTTTTGAATATAGAGTCCTAGGATTTTATTGCATTTAGAGTGTGTTAATTTTTGCTGGCATTACAAATCACCAAATTTTATGTTATGCATGAATGACGGCCTTTCATTCCAGACAAGAGTTTTGTTTATATTGAAGTCTGCGATGCTGTGAAACTGATAATTAAATAGATGCTTTAGCGAAAATATTCATCACTGACTTTATAACTCAATCTAGGACTAACTTAGCTAAGTCAAAACTTCTACATCACGAAATTAGATTCATATTATAGTCTCTCTCTCATTCTCTCGTCGGTCGGAATATTATCCGTCAATTATAGAAAAGTAAACAAGGATTAGATGGCGAGATATTGTTTCAGCAGTGCTTCTGGTTTAATTCCTATGTAAAAATATTTTGTTATAGTCTGAGATTGAATCCATAACTCTCCCCATTTAACTCTCTTGTTTTCCTCCTCTTTGCTTTCGAGACTACAAAACATCCACGAGCTAAACAAACCTTCCCTACATCCCAAATATTATTGATCATCCAGCCATCTTTGACAATTCATTTGTGTCCATTGTGGAAGCTAAGGTTAGCTAAAGTTCTTATCAAAATTTTAAGAACCCTATAGAATTTATGCTAATTTCTATAAAAGTAGGGAAAACTTTTTGAAGATAGCCTTTTAGTTTGAAATCAGATATTAATGAGACCTTATTACAATGTCCAATAGTTGTTGTTCTCTTCAGGTGATAGCTGAAAAAGGAAACTCCTCAAATATTCACACAAAAAACACCTTAAGCTGTCTAAGGGCTTCTTCCACTACTAGCATCATCCAAAGAATGGATTCCCAACTCGCTATCAGGTATGCTATGATTCTTAGAATTTCTTTCTCTGTCAGGTCTTGGTGTATTTTATGAGAATCCTTTTTCCTTTGTGCTACCATATTCATAGTTCAGAGAGCTACAACATCCGTCCGTGGTCGTTTCATTTAGGAAAATGTTAGCTATGCTTTTGTTATTTTATTTTTCCTTATTTAAGGGAATATTTACATAAATTCTTATTGTACTATATATTCCATGGGAGAAGCTTTTTGGAGTTACCCCCAAGGAGATGACGACAATGGCGATAGTGATGGCGATGGCAGCAAAATAAAATAATAAACAACACACAGTATAGCAGAAGCTGTAGTGTTTGAGTTGGTGAAATCCTTTAGAGCAATGTTGGCAAAAACACAACCTTTTGTACTTTAGTTTTTAATGCTTTAGGGGACAGTATAAAATGCACTATGGGATGATGTAGACCAAAAGAACAAATATCTTTTTGTTGAGTGGAGTTTTCATATTCGTATACAATGAATTTCAGCTGAATTCTTTTTAATAATTTAAATTGAATTAAATTATTTTTTTTTTTCAAAGGATAAATTCTGCGATTTAAGTTAAGGTGGCACCATATTAGCTTGGTGTCGTTTCTTGCCATACGCCATCATAATAGCCTTCTAATATATTCCACAGGATTATATAATGTAGTTCCTAGACTTGCTAACTGATTCGCTTCGCCGTTCCGTGGTATCTTCCTGTGACCAGGCAACCATATTAGCTCTACTGTCCAGCCATCTCGTTGAAAGATTAGCTATAATATATGGCCTTTTCGGCTTATGGAACACAAGCATTATAGTGCAGATTGATTGTCTGAGTATATATCTATGCCATCATTACTTCTCAGCCAATTTGTCACATCTTTTATTGCTAATATTTCAGCCTGAAAATCACTACAGTGTTAGGGAAAATTTTTGCGATTTTAGGTTCCAGATTGGATAGATATACCACATATCCACCCAATTTTGAAATTTATATAACATTTATTGCGCGGCGTCTGTGTGCACTACATCTCGCTATTGGGAATTAGTCTTTAGATTGTAGTCTTATCGTAAAGTGGTTTCGGCAGAGTCTAGTCCACTGCGTTTGGCACATCTGACATTATTTTGAGGACCGAACTGTGACCGTGCTTTTGTTCCGACCACTGCGATAGCTCGCGAAACCGTTCAGGCGTTATTGTAGTTTACTGTTTAGCCAATATGTCTAAAGGCAATAGATTTAGCATGACATTAATGGAATCTGTTCCTGTCTTACTGAATGCGCCTGAGATACACAAGCACGTCATACGCTGAACTTTATCTAAACTTGTTGTCTTGTCACCACTTAAACCTTTTTGCACGAGTACAAGGCTACCGTAGTTTTTCTCACCCTTTTCTAAAAATCCAGCTTCTTGTTCAAAATAACCCGCAGGTATTTTGCACACTCAGTTTTTTCCCTTTGGTTTACCTCTAGCGCATGCAGCTTGAAGGCCTTGATAATCCGCTCCACTACACGTTCGATATCTTGCCAGTACTCATATATGTCTCTGTTATTTCCGGTATCATTATATTGAATGTATCCCTATTTCAAGCACCTTTCCGCACATTTGGCGGAAATGGGGTCTTGGACTAAGGTGGGAAGTGGACATAGTGATCTGGTGCTGTGTCGTGTACGTTTACCTGGGAAAGCGAATAGATGACGATTGGTTGCAGATAGGACACACTTCAACTACGCTGCTATCAATCACTGATAGATAGGAATTGAGGCAGCTACACTTGCCTGATCTTAGTTGGGCCAAAACTACCCTGGTCTGCCGCGCAAGGTCTCTTTCCTACGATGCTATGGGCGGTGGACGGTGGACGGACTCCGAAAACAGGATTAACCTCGTAGTTTCTCAACGCTTCGGCTACAGTATCCTCATGTATCATGTTTAGACCAGCCCGGCATGCTGCCTGAGGCTCTCCTTTGTAGCACTGGATCTCGCGTTCTAGATGATGTAGGTTAGGTTATGTGGCAGCCCGATGTATCAAGCTCACTTAGACTATTCAGTCCATTGTGATACCACAGTGGTGAACTTCTCTCTTATCACTGAGTGCTGCCCGATTCCATGTTAAGCTCAATAACAAGGGACCTCCTTTTTATAGCCGAGTCCGAACGGCGTTCCACATTGCAGTGAAACCACTTAGAGAAGCTTTGAACCCCTCAGAAATGTCACCAGCATTACTGAGGTGGGATAATCCACCGCTGAAAAACTTTTTGGTGTTCGGTCGTAGCAGGAATCGAACCCACGACCTTGTGTATGCAAGGCGGGCATGTTAACCATTGCACCACGGTGGTGGTGATGTAGATTAACCCTTACATTCCTGGATTGTGGTTATTTATCTATGAGTCAGGGGTGTGCATCCTGTCGCAGTTCCAAGGGCAGCGTTCTGGCAGGTAAGATGAGCAAGATAGACGTTCAATCGAACGCAGATGTCATCAACATTACGCCCGGATTCCATGATTGTACAGACGTCCACATATGATACGACGACGTCAGGATGTGGTGAAATATAGGATAGGAAGAGGTTAAACAGTGTCGGAGATAGCACCGAACCCTGAGGAACTCCCTGTTGCACTCCACGGGGTCTTGACTACCTAACCCTAAATTCCACTTACCACTGACCCCCACTTACCCAGTAACCCAACGAGGGGTTATTGCCAGAAGTATGGCATGGCTGACCGTCCTATGGCACGCTTGGGTTGATTGTGTCCAAGGCCGTATTCAGGGGGGGGGGGATGTGGGGGATCAAACCCCCCCCGAAATGAATGAATATTTTTATATAAATAAATATATATTTTTAGCTGCATAGAAAATTCTTATCGAAGATGTTGAAGAAAAGCTGGAGGTTTTATTTTGAAAAACGCTTACCTATAAAACTTGCACAAATCATAGAATACTAGTTGAAAAGCCCGTCAAACGATGGTCGAAAAAAACAAATTGTTTTTGTTCTCGCACCACAAATTTCACTTTTGGAAAATGTCTTTCTGCTTTTTATTTGTGTTTGTTGTTCTTTTTGTGAACATGTCTCGCTTTGTTTGGCCATAGCAACAACAACGAAACAGCCAAACACACATGTGTAAATGAAATGGCGCAAAACCTGCGAAAAGAACCTGCCTAATTCAGCGATGGAAGTACTTGGAGAGTGCAATAAAGAGATATTTCCAAATGTGCATATTCTTTTAAAAATTTTGGTCACTTTGCCAGTTACTCATGGAAAATACAATTTTTAAGAAAGTACAAAAAGATATTTTTTGAGCGGAAAGGTACTTTTTACTAAATTTCAACAAAAATTTCACTGGAAAATTATTGTCAATAGACTAAATTTTAAAGAAAATTAAATTTTGACAAAATTTTCTATATAAATAAAATTTTGCAAAAATTTTCTATAGAAATAAAATTTTGCAAAAATTTTCAATAGAAATAAAATTTTGCAAAAAAAATCTGTAGAAAAAAATGTTGCAACATTTTTTCTATAGAAATAAAATTTTGCAAAAATTTCCTAAAGAAACAAAATTTGTACAAAATTTTCAATTGAAATAAAATTTTGACAACATTTTCTACCGAAATAAAAAAATCGATAATATAGAATCGCATTCTTTTTTCGACTAAAACATTCTTGAAATCCTGTTTTTGACTATGTCTTTTACAAAATCGAGATTTTCTTCCCACATGAACATGGTTTTGCCATATTTGTAAAAGACTATTACCAAATAAGGTTGATAAAGACTTTTTCAAAATATTAAAATATTTTGTCAAAGCTATTGTACCATAAATCTGATATCGACTCAAAAATGTCTACAAAAAAGGTACTAAATCATTCGCGGGAGTACTACGGTACTGACCGGGGTGAAAAAGTATTGAAAAAAGTACTATAGTACTGCATTTTCCATCCCTGCAGTTACTACGTACTCATCCGAACTTTCATTTTCAATAATGAAGAGATTAAAGACGTATCTTAGAAATTCGACTAGCGAGAGTAGACTCAATGGATTGGCATTAATGTCGGTTCATCGCCGAATAAATGTGCCGACTGAAGAAGTAATTGATTTATTTGCTGCCCAAAAAGCCCGTCGGCTCAATTTAATATTATAAAACAAGTAAGTAAAGTCTAAAGTCGGGCGGGGCCGACTATATTATACCCTTCACCCCTATGTAGGCCAAAATTTGTGTTACCATTTCAACTACTTCACATTTGCTGGAAGCTATAAAAGGAGACAATTTTTTTACTTCTACAAAATCTCTAGAATTAAAATTTAAATCGGCTAACGCTATCCAGTTAATAGGAGGAAACTTCTATTGAAAATGGGTCTAAAATATGTAACACTCTACACTGAAAAAAAAAGCATGCCCGTTACCAAAGATTTTCTCTTTACTTTAAAAATTTTGGTATTGATTCCGAGCCAAAGAAGCGGAGAATAAAAGTAAGGATACTTTTAAGACACAATTCTCTTTGAAATTTAGGTTTTGTGTTCTTGCTTCTAGGAAATAAATTTGAATTTTTCGTTTATTTTTTCACCTTTATTTCTTCATATGATATCAATGTCCTTTAAAAACGAATTAACGACAACTTTATTTTCTAAATTCAGAATCGACTTCCAGTAGAAATTATGCTATGTTTCAAGTAGAAAACATCTATAAAATACCAATGTGGTATCACAATGGACTGAATAGTCTAAAAGAGCCTGATACATCGGGCTGCCACATAACCTAACCTAACTTATCTATAAAATAAAGTGTTGAAAAACATATCCTATTTTTGAACGATTTTTGCTTTGTAGTCAAGATGCAAAAAGACAACAAATTAAAAGACAATTTCATTAATTTTAAAGACTTTTTCTGAATTTTTAAAGTCAAGTTGACCT
The DNA here is from genome assembly GCF_050003625.1 of Haematobia irritans. Classification (NCBI taxonomy): domain Eukaryota; kingdom Metazoa; phylum Arthropoda; class Insecta; order Diptera; family Muscidae; genus Haematobia; species Haematobia irritans. The sequence goes on along the minus strand of NC_134401.1, from coordinate 49,638,869 downwards.
TACCCCAAAAAATTTTTCTTTCATGTTATGATACCCATTTTTAAGTCAAATCACTTAATTATAAGGACAATACGACTTCATTTATTTCAGTGTACTTCCCAACTCTGGTGTACGTATATATGGGAGCTAAATATAATATGAATCGATTTTGACTAAATTTGACATGTATAGTTAGAATAATAATTCTGCTATCTATGCGAAATTTCACGTAAATGGGAGTATAACTTTGGCCCCCTGGTCATATGAGTGCAAATCGGACGGAAGATATATATGGGAGCCATGTCTTAATCTGAACCGATTTCCAAATTTGGCACAATTACCGATACTACTAAACGTACTTCTTGTGCGAAATTTGAAGCAAATCACGGCAAAACCCTGGATTTTGAGGCCATATAAGTTCAAATCGGACGAAAGATATATATGGGAGCTATATCTAAATCTGAATCGATTTTGACCATATTTGGCACATACTATAGTATCGTTAAAAGTACCGCTTGTGCAAAATTTGAAGTAAGTCAGGGCAAAACTCGGGCCTGTGGGACCATATAAGTCCAAATCGGGCGAAAGATATATATGTGAGCTATATCTAAATCTGAACCGATTTTAACAAAATTTGACACACGTAACGATACTATTAAATGTACCCCTTGTGCAAAATTTGAAGCAAATCACGGCAAAACTCTGGCTTTTGTGGCCATATAAGTTCAAATCGGACGAAAGATATATATGGGAGCTATATCTAAATTTGAACCGATTTCGATCAAATATACCAAGCATTGGTAGAATGTCAATTCTACACTCTGTGCAAAATTTCACGAAGATCGGTAGTAAACTTTGGCTTCTGTCGTCACATGAGTCTAAATCGGACGAAAGATATATATGGGAGCTATATCTAAATCTGAACCGATTTGGCTGATATTTTGCAGGATTTTCGAGATTCATAAAATATTTGGATGTACAGTATTTCAAGAAAATCCGTTGATAAACACGCTAACTACGACCAAATCGAGGATAAATATATATGGCAGCTATATCTAAATCTGAACCGATTTTTTCCAAAACCAATAGCGATTGTCTCTGTCCCAAAAAACATCCCTATGCCAAATTTGAGGACGATCGGACTTAAATTGCGAGCTGTACTTTGTGCACAAAATTACATATACAGACAGACGGACATCGCTAAATCGACTCAGAATTTAATTCTAAGCCGATCGGTATACTAAAAGATGGGTCTATGACCACTATTTCTTGGCGTTACATACAAATGCACAAACTTATTATACCCTGTACCACAGTAGTGGTGAAGGGTATAAATATTGTATACATACCTATGCCTAAATAAAATTTTTTACACATGAGATTATATGAATATTTTTTTAAGTTGAACCCCCCCCGAATTAAAATCCTGGCTACGGCCTTGATTGTGTCCCCTATTTATGTATGCTGAAATAGCATGCAAAGACGTGGTTGTCCTTTAAACTTTGCGGAATACATGTGCATGATTAACAGCCGGAAAATGCTCCACAAGGCTGGGGAGGAGTAGTGCCACAATTGTCTTTGCTACTGTCGAGAGAAGGGAAATCGGGGGGGAGTTTGTACGATTCACCCTTTCTCCAGTCTTTGCCTGGCTTTAGTAGTGGAATCACCCTACCCATTTTCCAGACATCGGTATAATGAGCGAATCCAAGGACAAATTGAGGAGTCTGGTCATTTACTCAACTTCCAGTATTCCCAGATGCTTCAGCATTATCATAGAGATTCCGTCGGGGCCTAACGCTTTGGATAACAGGATGGCTGATAAGTCCCCGGTCTGACATATAGATGGCGTCACTAGTATTAAATGCATATTATTTTTATATAGTACCTTCAAATAATTCGTGTCAAAATTTGACGTTTGTAAGTCAATTAGTTTGTGAGATAGAGCGTCTTTTGTGAAGCAACTTTTGTTATTGGGAAAAAATGGAAAAAAAGGAATTTCGTGCTTTGATAAAATACTGTTTTCTGAAGGGAAAAAATACGGTGGAAGCAAAAACTTGGCTTGATAATGAGTTTCCGAACTCTGCCCCAGCGAAATCAACAATAATTGATTCGTATGCAAAATTGAAGCGTGGGGAATTGAGCACGGGGGACGGTGAACGCAGTGGACGCCCGAAAGATTTGGTTACCGACGAAAACATCAAAAAAATCCATAAAATGATTTTGAATGGCCGTAAAATGAAGTTGATCGAGATAGCAGAGGCCTTAAAGATATCAAGGGAACGTGTTGGTCATATCATTCATCAATATTTGGATATGGTTAGGTTAGGTTAAAGTGGCAGCCCGATTAAGATTCAGGCTCACGTAGACTATTCAGTCCATTGTGATACCACATTAACTAAAAGTACCTATTACATATGGGCACTTCTAGTTTTGGATATGCGGAAGCTCTGTGCAAAATGGGTGCCGCGCGTGCTCACATTTGACCAAAAACAACAACGTGTTGATGATTCTGAGCGGTGTTTGTAATACACCCGAGTTTTTCCATCGATATGTGACAATGGATGAAACATGGCTCCATCACTACACTCCTGAGTCCAATCGACAGTCGGCTGAGTGGACAGCGACCGGTGAACCGTCTCCGAAGCGTGGAAAGACTCAAAAGTCCGCTGGCAAAGTAATGGCCTCTGTTTTTTGGGATGCGCATGGAATAATTTTTATCGATTATCTTGAGAAGGGAAAAACCATCAACAGTGACTATTATATGGCGTTATTGGAGCGTTTGAAGGTCGAAATCGCGGCAAAACGGCCCCATATGAACAAGAAAACAGTGTTGTTCCACCAAGACAACGCACCGTTCCACAAGTCATTGAGAACGATGGCAAAAATTCATGAATTGGGCTTCGAATTGCTTCCCCAACCACCGTATTCTCCAGATCTGGCACCCACCGACTTTTTCTTGTTCTCAGACCTCAAAAGGATGCTCGCGGGGAAAAATTTTGGCTGAAATGAAGAGGTGATCGCCGAAACTGAGGCCTATTTTGAGGCAAAACCGAAGGAGTACTACCAAAATGGTATCAAAAAATTGGAAGGTCTTTATAATCGTTGTATCGCTCTTGAAGGGAACTATGTTGAATAATAAAAGCGAATTTTGACAAAAAATGTGTTTTTCTTTGTTAGCCGGGGACTTATCAGCTAACCTGTTAGTTTCGTGCTGTTTATGACATCGGCTGTGGTAAATTGTGATGTATTGTCGTCTCGGGGAGCCACCGTGGTGCAATGGTTAGCATGCCCGCCTTGCACACACAAGGTCGTGGGTTCGATTCCTGCTTCGACCGAACACCAAAAAGTTTTTCAGCGGTGGATTATCCCACCTCAGTAATGCTGGTGACATTTCTGAGGGTTTCGAAGCTTCTCTAAGTGGTTTCACTGCAATGTGGAACGCCGTTCGGACTCGGCTATAAAAAGGAGGTCCCTTGTCATTGAGCTTAACATGGAATCGGGCAGCACTCAGTGATAAGAGAGAAGTTCACCAATGTGGTATCACAATGGACTGAATAGTCTAAGTGAGCCTGATACATCGGGCTGCCACCTAACCTAACCTAATATTGTCGTCTCGGAGACGACGAATGCAACGAATGGCTCTACTTTGCGCTCTATCTCTCTCGGGATGCTCGAAAAATATTGGTTAAAAAATATCGCGCACCTTTTTAGATCAAGTACTGTTACGTCGACAAAGGTGACGGAAATCCCATCTTCCCTAATGAGTTTTGTCTTTGGCTTCCCAACCAAGTTTTTTTACGGTGCTCTATTAAGTTCCATGTAGCCTGAACATACCCAATATTTGTATTTGGCTATCTCTAGATTTGCTACGACAATGTGTTTATGGCTCAATGTAGGAAGCAGGAATAAGTTTAATTCGTTTTTGGCAATCATACATGCTCGATTTATATCGTTACCGATATAGTGCAACAGTTTGAAATTCGGAGTTTTTAATTCACAGATCTTGTTCGTACGGTTCGTGAACTAATTTCTGTGTCCTCTTTCATCAGATGGATTTTTAAGACAGCACAAGCAGCAATGGTGAAGATTTATCTGGAGTAGCCGTAGAACCTCCCAGACCATACTGCTTTGGCCATTTCTCAGTCATCTGGAGAGCTATCTGTATAATAACTCTAATTGTAGATGGGTATTTTCCCCTGACTTCGTCATCAGCACACGACACCACTTTGCTCCGTTCATTTTCCTGCCCACTGTTCAATCATTCATTTTGTGATTTGCTTTGAATTTTCTATGTCACTACCACTGTTACCATATTTCAGCTGATGTCTGAAGTCCTGTGGGCTACCGATGAACAGCATGAATTTTATGCAATGTACTTTCCCCCCTATGCACCTCAATTTCCCACAGCTATTCAAAATCTTGTGTCTGGAGACGATAATGTTGGAGTCAAATAAATTCTTTGTTATGCTCCCTAAGTGCAGTGCTTTGTAATCTTTAACATTTATTTGCAAAAACTTAAGAATGCAATTTACTAAGGCATTAAGAAGACCGACGATGACGACGACAACGGTGTCGAGGAAGAGGGGTAGTTGGTGGCTAACAGCTAGAAGGATCAAGGCAACCCGTATTGCACATGGACCCAAACAAACCCTTCTATATTTTGTATGCAATGGCCATTGTGGACCCGAAAGCAGAGGGAGGCCCTCCACTTTTAAATTTTTAATGAGATTTTATACAAAAATCCACAAGAATAACAAAGTAAGATGCAATGAAAAGCAGAGAAAAGAAAATGAGATGAAATGAATAAAGTCAGTCCTATGTGTGGCAAAGACCAGGAGAAGAAGGTGATTGACTAAAGGACGAAAAGATGGACGAACGGAAGGACGGATTGAGTGAATAAAAGATTAAATCAAATAAAAATTATTATAATGATAAGAAAACACGTTGGACATATTTGGCATAAGGGTCATGTGACATGGAATAGGAAGTGCAATTGAGGAGAGTTGGTTTCTTAATTCTGAGGTTTAATTGTTTGGCCCAAGGACATTTGCCCAATTTCGACATTGCAAAAGTTGACTTTTTCAACAGTTGGAAAATTCAAGTTTACGGTTACACGAAAATAAGTTTTAAGAGCGATTTAGAAGGGTTTCGGAATCCACTCCACATATTAAACTCAGGTTACTCAGGTCTGATAAATTATGAAAGTTTTCATATCGCAAAATTCTCCTCACGCCATCCCTATTATTTAAATTTCCCTGAGATCTCACATCCTTAATAAATATCCTGTATTAAACTCTAGTAGCCAGAAATATGTGCGTGTATCATGCATCTCATCATAAAGAAAAAAAAGCTTAACGCTCATTATGTAAATGATGTCAAAAACAGTGTTCACTTCTTGGTACGCTCGTTTGCTTTGGCAAAAGGATGTAGCTTTCTGATGTTAATGAGTCAAGGCAATGAGCTCAGTGTCACTCACTAATTATGGTCCTCATTGACAAGGATGATGGTGCGCCCTAGTCCCTGGTGTACAACACTAGGACCCACTACAGATGGGTCTATGTATATAGCAGCACTAAAATTTTTTACTTTGCAAAAAAATTTATAATATTTACCAATTAAGTGTGTCAATTCTGTGACACTAATAATCAGTATAATGAGGATGATGGTGATGCTAGTGATATTGTTTTTGCTCTCGACTCTAAAACTTAAATGAACTTTCAAAAATGTTCTGTTTGCTTTTAATTGACGATATGTCACAAAAATATATGTCACTAAAATGAGCTCAAATGGGTGCACATTGAAGCTAATGTTAATTTGTGGAAAGCAAATGGGAGGGGATTTCATTGGAATTCTGTATACAATATAGAGTTCTTAGTTCAAAACAAATAAATTAGAGTGGTTGGATAAAGTTTTCTATAGGCAAACTTCTATTCCAGACTGGCTCGATAAAGTTTTCTATAGGAGAACTTCTATTGCAGCCTGGCTGGATAAAGTTTTCTATAGGAAAACTTCTATTCCAGCCTGGTTCGATAAAGTTTTCTATAGGAAAACTTCTATTCCAGCTTGGTTGGATAAAGTTTTCTATAGGAAAACTTCTATTCCAGCCTGGTTGGATAAAGTTTTCTATAGGAAAACTTCTATTACAGCATGGCTGTGTAAAGTTTTCTATAGGAAAACTTCTATTACAGCCTGGCTGTGTAAAGTTTTCTATAGGAGATCTTCTATTCAAGCCTGGCTTTGTAAAGTTTTCTATAGGAGAACTTCTATTGCAGCCTGGCTGGATAAAGTTTTCTATAGGAAAACTTCTATTTCAGCCTGGTTGGATAAAGTTTTCTATAGGAAAACTTCTATTCCAGCCAGGTTGGATAAACTTTTCTATAGAAAAACTTCTATTCCAGCCTGGCTGGATAAAGTTTTTTATGCGAAAACTTCTATTCCAGCCTGAATGGATAAAGTTTTCTATAGGAAAACTTTTATTCCAGCCTGGCTGGATAAAGTTTTCTATAGGAAAACTTCTATTGCAGGCTTGCTCGATAAAGTTTTCTTTAGGAAAACTTCTATTCCAGGATGGCTGGATAACGTTTTCTATGGAAAAACTTATATTCCAGGCTGGTTGGATAAACGTTTCTATGGAAAAAGTTCTATCCTAGCCTGGCTGGATAAAATTGTCTATAGGAAAAATTATATTCCAGCCTGGCTGGATAAAGTTTTCTATAGGAAACTTCTATTGCAGGCTGGGTTGATAAAGTTTTCTTTAGGAAAACTTCTATTTCAGGCTGATTGGATAAAGTTTTCTATAGGAAAATTTCTTTTGCAGGCTGGTTGGATAAAGTTTTCTATAGGAAAACTTCTATCCCAGCCTGGTTGGATAAAGTTTTCTACAGGAAAACTTCTATTCCAGCCTGGTTGGATAAAGTTTTCTATAGGAAAACTTCTATTCCAGCCTAGCTGGATAAAGTTTTCTATGGAAAAACTTCAATTCCATGTTGTCTGGATAGAGCTTTCTATTGGAAAACTTCTATCGCAGGCTTGCTGGATAAAGTTTTCTAAAGGAAAATTTCTATTCCGGCCTGGTTGAATAAAGTTTTCTATTGGAGAGCTTCTATTCAGTCTGGCTAGATAAAGTTTTCTATAGGACAACTTCTATTTCGGGCTGGTTGGATAAAGTTTTCTATAGGAAACTTCTATTGCAGGCTGGGTGGATAAAGTTTTCTTTAACCCTTTCGACCCTAAAGTTGCCTGTGGGCAACTTTTTGTGTTTTGAGACTCACTGTCAGCGTTGTTTTTGTTTATAAAACTGTAACGGTATCGAAAGCTACAAGTGTTTTCTTCAAGTTGAATGAAAAATCAGCTAATTTGGTTGTCAATTAGCAAAAAAATGTTCATTAATATGCACGTACCTCAAGAAAAAAATATTTGCGAATTTAAAAAGAGGTTTTTATACATGTGACTTTTTTCAAAAATTACAACTAAAATGTTGAAAGTTTTTATTAAATCTATTGTAGTACATGTCAAATAAAATATTTCTGGAAGTCAAATCTTAGAACTGCAAAAAAAACAACAGATGGGAAATTTTTAAAATTGAAAAGTTGCCTGTGGGCAACTTTGGGCAATTGTGGTAGTAAAATTACATATTTTTGAACATAAGACATGGAGAAAAAAGGTTTGAAAAACAATGATTTTGAAAAAATTTTGAACTTCGATTGGGATGTCCCAGTGACGAGAAATGCGGCGATGATGTGGAAAACATATCTGCGGTGCAGTGGGGAATTTGGAAGGAATCGTAAAAAGGGAGGAAGCCACTTCTTGGCAACATACTAGTGGATTAGCACGAATATTGACGCTTTATTATACTTTGGGTTTTTACACCGCCAGTTAAATTGACATGGGTTAAAAACAAAAAAAAAAAACAAAACATTTTCGTGAGTCATGCGAAGCCGTGAATGAAATTTAAACGAAATCTCGTGAATGAAATTTAAACGAAACCTCGTGAATGTGCGTGAACGGGATTAAAGAAAAATGTTTGGCGCGTGAGCGTGAGTAAAAATCTTATTGTGTTCGTGATTGTGAGTGAGTAAACTTTCTCCGAAATCACGCTCCCATTAAAAATTTACTTTCACGATCCAACCCACGCTCACGCTCCAACTCACGCTCCAACTCACGCTCCAACTCACGCTCAAGATAAAATTCACGTTAACAATAAAATTCATATTCACGATAAAATTCGCACTCACGGTAAAACAGACACAAAAAGTCACAATCACGAACAAATTCACGTTCACGATTAAATTCAAGCTCACCGATTTTAATCAGCTTTACTTATTTAATCACGCTTAAGATTTCAATAGCGTGAGTCACGAGAAATTTCGTTAATTACCAGAATTTTATTGGGCCACGAAAATTGTCGTGTTCCGATAATATTCGTGACTTACGAGATTTGTCGTGAATTACGGAAATTGTCGTGAATCGTGCGAAAGCGTGAGACATAAACATTGTTCATGTGTGAGCTTGTGCGAGTAAGATTTTCATTTCGTGACCGTGAATTCCTACCCACATGGCATGCGTGAGTACAAATATCTCTTCGTGAATGTGTTTGAGCGTGATTGAAATTCCACTCACGCGCGCATCTAAGTATATATTTACTGTAAAATAACAAAAAACTTAACAAAAATCCAATAAAACGTAATACGTCTATAATTACAAAACAAAATAGTTTGTAGTCACAATTGCCTAAAGTTGCCCACAGACAACATTCTCTACCGCCTAAATGAATGGGCGTGGCGACCCGAAATTTTGGCTAGACGCTTCTTAAATGACTTCAACATGATTAAAAGTAAAAAAAAAATTTTTTAGCGATACCTATAAAAATTCAGGGTCGAAAGGGTTAAGAAAACTTCTATTCCAGCCTGGCTGTGTAAAGTTTTCGATAGGAAACTTCTATTGCAGGTTGGGTGGATAAAGTTTTCTTTAGGAAAACTTCTATTCCAGCCCGTTTGAATAAAGTTTTCTATAGGAGAACAGTCTTGGATAAATGTTTCTATAGGAAAAACTATTAAGCGTGGCTGGATAAAGTTTTCTATAGGAAAATTTCTTTTGCAGGCTGTTTGGATAAAGTTTTCTATAGGAAAACTTCAATTCCAGCCTGGCTGTGTAAAGTTTTCTACAGGAAACTTCTATTGCAGGCTGGGTGGATAAAGTTTTCTTTAGGAAAACTTCTATTCCAGCCTGGCTGTATAAAGTTTTCTATAGGAAAAATTATATTCCAGCCTGGCTGGATAAAGTTTTCTACAGAAAAGCTTCTATTCAGACTGACTGCATAAAGTTTTCTATAGGAAAACTTCAATTCCAGCCTGGTTGGATAAAGTTTTCTATAGGAAAACTTTTATTCCAGCCTGGCTGTATAAAGTTTTCTATAGGAAACTTCTATTGCAGTCTGGGTGGATAAAGTTTTCTATGGAAAAACTTCAATTCTAGGCTGGCTGGATAAAGTTTTCTATAGGAAAACTTCTATTCAGACTGACTGAATAAAGTTTTCTATAGGAAAATTTCTTTTGCAGTGTGGTTGGATAAAGTTTTCTATAGGAAAACTTCTATTCCAGCCTGGCTGTGTAAAGTTTTCTATAGGAAACTTCTATTGCAGGTTGGGTGGATAAAGTTTTCTTTAGGAAAACTTCTATTCCAGGCTGGCTGGATAATGTTTTCTATGGAAAAACTTATATTTCAGGCTGGCTGAATAAAATTTTCTAAAGGAAAACTTCTATTCCAGCCTGGGTGGATAAAGTTTTCTATAGGAAAACTTCTATTCCAGCCTGGTTGGATAAACTTTTCTATAGAAAAAGTTCTATCCCATCCTGGCTGGATAAAATTGTCTATAGGAAAAATTCTATTCCAGCCTGGCTGGATAAATTTTTCTATAGGAAAGCTTCTATTCAGACTGACTGCATAAAGTTTTCTATAGGAAAACTTCAATTTCAGCATGATTGGATAAAGTTTTCTATGGAAAAACTTCAATTCCAACTTGTCTGGATAAAGTTTTCTTTAGGAAAACTTCTATTCCAGGCTGGCTGGATAACGTTTTCTATGGAAAAACTTCAATTCCAACTTGTCTGGATAAAGTTTTCTATTGGAAAACTTCTATCCCAGGCTTGCTGGATAAAGTTTTCTATAGGCAAACTTCTATTCCAGCCTGGCTGTATAAAGTTTCCTATGGGAAAACATCTATTCCAGCCTTGCTGGATAACATTTTCTATAGAAAAACTTCTTTTTCAGCATGCTGGATAACGTTATCTATAGAAAAACTTCTATTCCAGCCTGGTTAGATAAAGTTTTCTATAGAAAAGCTGCTATACCAGCCTGGCTGGATAAAGTTTTCTATACGAAAACTTCTATTCCAGCCTGGCTGGATTACGTTTTCTATAAGAAACATTCTATGCAGCCTTGTTCGATAGTTTTTCATAGGAAAACTTCTACATGAGCATGGCTGGATAAAATTTTCTATATGAAGAACTTGTATGCAGCCTGGCTGAACAAAGTTTTCTATAGGAAAACTTCTACTTGAGCATGGCTGGATAAAATTTTCTATGCGATAACTTCTATTCCAGCTTTGTGGCACATTTTTCCACAACTCTTCCCATCTATTTATGTATAAATGTCAACAATCTATCATTCAGAAGATACTTTGGCAAATAACAAAATTTGTTTCAACTGAATTCCACGAAATTTAATTCAAAAATTCTCTTCATTTCCTTTCCTTGCGTAAAGCGCGAGTTTTTGGTATCCAAACAATTTGGTACTCTATCAAGGATCTTTTTTGGTTGCCTCAAATGTTAACAAAACAAAAGTTGATCAAAATATTCTAGGTCCTTGCAATTGCTTGGGTTGTTATTGTTTTGCTTTTTTTATTTTTCTGACAATCTTTTTTGCATTTGCTAAATACAATTTACCGGGAAGAAAACCAAAAACAGCTATTGTAGCAGGAAGAAGCTATTTTTGGGAGTATTGTAGACGGTGACAGAGAGAGAATGAGTAAAGTAAATTATGGTAAAAATACAATTAAGTAAACGCATACAATAACAAACTGGAACAATAAGAGAAGGCGAAATAGAGTACACCAAAAAAAAAAAAAAAAACAGAGTGATGAGATGGGTTCTCACATTCAGATGTAGAGATGGGTTCTCAAATTCAGATGTAGTGACACATGGAGCTCAACTCAAAGATATATTAGAGTGTAACAAATATGTATTAGAATAGACGGGTGCTTTAGTACTAAACATGTTCAATTTTGCCGTTATGTTACCACGTTGCAGAACTCTCTAATAAACAGTCACATAAAGTGTATATGAGTTTCGCTACAATGGGTAAAAGAACGGGCAAAACCTAAAAATCAACAACAAACCAGGCATATTTATATTGTCTCTCTCCCTCTCTCTTTTTTTTCTCTCTGAGTATGTAACAAAACTCAAGTTTTACGAGTTTCGAGTTTAATTTGCAAAACAACATCATACCCCCATAGTCACCATCATCCATCCATCCTCTGTGGCCATTATAGGCACCAGCTACAGCTCGGCAATTGCCATCACAACAAATGCCAACGAAAAGAAAATGAAACCACAGTTATTTAGTGGAAAACTTGGGCACAAAACAAAAACACTAAAACATCCAAAATACTAGGAGTAACTCCAACTAGGATATATTCTATAGAGCCTAGATCTTCCTAATGGGAAATTGCAAAAGTGAAGAATAGGCCACAAACAACCCCAGCCATATGTTAGCAGTGAGCTCTAGGGAAAGAATGAAAATAAATTTGAATGTAGAAAGTTTTGACCAAGTTCGTCTAGGGAATAATGGGTTTGCATGAAGGGCGACAGTAGCTAGAGGGAAGGAGAGCGAGAGAGTGAAATTCAAGTACTTTAATATCTCTCAATGGGAGAAAGACACAGAGATTACTGTGAACCAATAAGAGGCCTTTTATTTGCAAGACATCGATATACAACTATAAAAAATTATACGCACAGTGTGGCTGATATGTAGTGTAACAAACTTAAGGTTGCTATCATTTCTTAACCGCATGTGACAGTTTATTATATTGTTTAAAAGCTTACAAAAGCATTTTGATCGATTGCTTTAAGCAAAAAGTTATTCGTAATGGAATTCAAATCTGTTCGTGCTCAGTTCTAAATCAAAAGTGTTTCATTATAATTTCCGACATATTTTGCTTTTGAAAAATAAAATGAAAAAAATAAAATCAAATAACTTTACATTGCTGCATTTTAACACAAACAAAGCTATTCACGAAGAGACGCAAGCTTAGAAATCCACATTTTAACACTTCAAAGAAAAACAGATTTCAATTTAAAAAATAACTGACTCTAGGATGAAACATTCACAAAATATATTTTAATTTTAATTTAAAAATTTTTAATAAAATTGATCCTTTATAGCACCCAGAAAAAAGTGCCTTCGAAACTAACGGAAACAAGAATATACGGCCGTAAGTTTGGCCAGACCGAATATTATGTGCCCTCCACCATGGATTGCGTAGTAACTTCTACGAAAGACTGTAATCCACAATCGAATTACTTGGGGTGTGGTATCTTAAAACTTCTTAACATCGTTTTCTAAATTGTGAGTTAGTCCATACGTGGTATATATTAGACAAAAAAGGTATGTATAGGTAAGTCCACAAATAATTACAAATCGATATGGACTTTTGCACGGTACGTAGAGAGCCAGAATTGAAATATGGGGGTCGCTTATATGGGGGCTATATACAATTATGAACTTGATATGGACCAATTTTTGTGTGATTGGGGATCGATTTATCTGAGGGCTATATATAACTAAAGACCGATATGGACCTAGTTAGGCATGGTTGTTAACGGCCATATACTAGCACAATGTACCAAATTTCAACTGACTCGGATGAAATTTGCTCCTCCAAGAGGCTCCAAAACCAAATTTCGGTATCGGTTTATATGGGGGCTATATATGATTATGGACTGATATGGACCACTTTTGGCATGGTTGTTAAATATCAAATACCACCATCACGTACCAAATATCAACCAGATCGGATAAATTTTGCTTCTCCAAAAGGCACCAGAGGTCAAATCTGGGGATCGGTTTATATGGGGGCTATATATAATTATGGAGTGATATGAACCAATTCCTGCATGGTTGTTGGATACCATATACTAACATCACGTACCAAAGTTCAACCGAATCGGATGAATTTTGCTCTTCCAAGGGGCTCCGGAGGTCAAATCTGGGGATCAGTTTATATGGGGGCTATATATAATTATTGACCGATCTCGACCAATTTTTGCATGGGTGTTTGAGGCCATATATTAACACTACGTACCAAATTTCAACTGAATCAGATGAATTTTTCTCTTCCAAGGGGTTCCGGAGGTCAAATATGGGGACCGGTTTATATGGGGGCTATATATAATTATTGGCCGATTTCGACCAATTTTTGCATGGGTGTTTGAGGCCATATATTAACACTACGTACCAAATTTCAACTGAATCAGATGAATTTTTCTCTTCCAAGGGGTTCCGGAGGTCAAATATGGGGATCGGTTTATATGGGGGCTATATATAATTATTGGCCGATTTCGACCAATTTTTGCATGGGTGTTTGAGGCCATATATTAACACCACGTACCAAATTTCAACTGAATCAGATGAATTTTGGTCTTCCAAGAGGCTCCGGAGGTCAAATCTGGTGATCGGTTTATATGGGGGCTATATATAAATATGGACCGATGTGGACAAATTTTTGCATGGTTGTTAGAGACCATATACTAACACCATGTACCAAATTTCAACCGGATCGGATGAAATTTGCTTCCCTTAGAGGCTCCACAAGCCAAATCGGGGGATCGGTTTATATGGGGGCTATATATAATTATGGATCGATATGGACCAATTTTATCATGGTCATTAGAGACCATATACTAACACCATGTACCAAATTTCAGCCGGATCGGATGAAATTTGCTTCTCTTAGAGGCTCCACAAACCAAATCGGGGGATCGGTTAATATGGGGGCTATATATAATTATGGACCGATGTGGACAAATTTTTGCATGGTTGTTAGAGACCATATACTAACATCCTGTACCAAATTTCAGCCGGATCGGATGATATTTGCTTCTCTCAGAGCAATCGCAAGCCAAATTTGGGAGTCCGTTTATATGGGGGCTATATATAGAGAATCGGCAAGCCAAATTTGGGGGTCCGTTTATATGGGGGCTATATATAATTATATGGGGGCGATATATAATTATGGACCAATGTGGACCAATTTTCGCATGGTTGTTAGAGACCATATATCAACACCAGGTACCAAATTTCAGCCGGATCGGATGAAATTTGCCTCTCTTAGAGACTCCGCAAGCCAAATCTGAGGGTCGGTTTATATGGGGCCTATACGAAAAAGTGGTCCGATATGGCCCATTTGCAATACCGTCCGACCTACATCAATAACAACTACTTGTGCCAAGTTTAAAGTCGATAGCTTGTTTCGTTCGGAAGTTAGCGTGATTTAAACAGACGGACGGACGGACGGACATGCTCAGATCGACTCAGAATTTCACCACGACCCAGAATATATATACTTTATGGGGTCTTAGAGCAATATTTCGATGTGTTACAAACGGAATGATAAAGTTAATATCCATCCTATGGTGGAGGGTATAAAAATGTTCATCAATTTAGTTTAGCCATTTTATTTCCATTAACTCCCATTTTCATGAAGTTCCGTTAGTGCTACGTTAGCTAACGAAATTTTGAACCGTACTATGTACATATCTGTTATCTTGACCATATATTCCGTATTCTAGTTAGGAACTTAACTGCTGAAAACATTTTAGTTAAAGTTAACCGGAGAAAAGATATTTACAGTTCACTTTCTGTTAACTGGCAGTTAAGTTCTAATGGAGCTACATGAAAAAGGCCGTAAGTTAAATTTTTGTGTGAAATAATAAAATTTAGTTGTTTCAGTAAAAAAATCATAAACTGAAAATAGTTAGGAATAGTTCATTAACTAGAATAAGACATAGAATTTTACTAATACTGTTTTCTTCGCTGGGTATAAGAATATACTACTAAACAAGAAAATTTCAATCGAGTTTTAAAAAATATTCAATTAAAAATTTATTTGATTCAACAATTTTTTTAATTGAAACAAAAATCAATCACAAAAGTTAATAGTATCAATTAATTTTCTAATTGGATCAATTAATTTTGCAATTGACTTTCAATTAATACTTTAATTGATACTATCATTTGTGTGATTGAAGACATTTCAATTAAAAAATTAATTGGATCAATTAATTTCATGATTGATTCAGAAAATTGTTTTTGTGTGTACCTATAATCGATACCTGTCATTGATTTAATCGATATGTTTGCGCGTGGGCTGTGTTTTTAGTTGGCATCGTGTTGTTAAAGGGTGATATGGTCAAAATTTGGTCAATATAAACTTGACGTATTTCTTTCAATTTTGCATTTAAAAAACCTGAACACCCCTCATTTTGAAGGTGTGTGTAGAATGTTGCTCCTATTTTGATTTTGGAATTCACTCTTCAGTTGTCAAAATGCCGTCCAAGCAAGAAGAGCAGCGTATCAAAATTTTGCTCGCGCATCGCGAAAATCCGAGCTACTCGCACGCAAAGCTGGCAAAATCGCTAAAAGTTGTCAAATCAACCGTTACAAATGTAATTAAAGTGTTTGGGGAACGTTTGTCGACAGCCAGGAAGTCTGGATCGGGGGGAAATCGAAAACCGGAAGCCGCTGAGACGACAAAGAGAGTTGTCGGTAGTTTCAAGCGAAACCCTAACCTCTCTCTCCGAGATGCCGCAAATAAGCTGGGTGTATCGTCTACAACCGTGCATCGAGCCAAAAAACGAGCCGGACTATCGACTTACAAGAAGGTAGTGACTCCAAATCGCGATGATAAACAAAATACGACGGCCAAAGCGCGATCCCGGAGGCTGTACACGACGATGCTGACGGAGTTTGACTGCGTGGTAATGGACGACGAAACCTACGTCAAAGCCGACTACAAGCTGCTTCCGGGACAGAAGTTTTATACGGCAAAAGGAAGGGGAAAGGTAGCAGATATTTTCAAGCACATAAAACTGTCAAAGTTCGTAAAGAAATATCTGGTTTGGCAAGCCATCTGTACCTGTGGCTTGAAAAGCAGCATTTTCATAGCTTCCGGGACTGTCAACCAAGAAATTTACGTGAAAGAGTGTTTGAATAAACATCTGCTGGCTTTCCTGAAGAAACACGGTTGTTCCGTACTGTTTTGGCCGGATTTGGCATCTCGCCATTACGGTAAAAAGGCCATGGAGTGGTACGCCGCCAACAACGTGCAGGTGGTTCCCAAGGACAAGAACCCTTCCAACACGCCAGAGCTCCGCCCAATTGAGAAATACTGGGCTATTGTCAAGCGGAACCTAAAGAAGACCAAAAAAACTGCTAAGGACGAGCAGCAGTTCAAGGCAAACTGGCTTTCTGCGGCGAAGAAGGTGGACAAGGTGGATGTACAAAATCTGATGGCAGGTGTCAAGCGTGAGGCCCGGCAATTCGGATTTGGAAAAGCGAAAGCCTAACTGAATATTTTTCCTGAATTTTATACTAATTGAACTTGAAAAAGAAATTTAATTTGATTTTTTATATAAACGATTTCACCGATTTACACGCGTTTTCTCTTCACCAAATTTTGACCGTATCACCCTTTATGGTGTACGGAGTGATTGCAAAAAAAATAATATAGTAAAATAATATAATAAATAATAAATAAAATATATAAAATATTTGTTATTTTGAATTATTGAGAACATTTTTCGTTTTTTTGAAAATTATTAAAAATAACAAACAATAAGTATATAAAGTAGAGGTGAAATTTCACTCACGCACATTCACGAAGTCAAATATTTATTCACGCACGATAAGTACCGTAGCCACTCACACTCACGCACATTCACGAAATTAAGAGCAGTACTCACGCACGCTCACGCACGATTCACGACAATTCACGTGACTCACGACAAATTCACGAGACTCACGACATTTTCCAACCGGGAATGAGCAAAGGTAACAAAATTTATAAATGACATATAGTTCGACAGCTAAATCAATTTCATTTAACAAAAGTAAGAATTAAATCTTGATTTTTAAGAATTAAATCTTTGATTTTTAAGAATTAAATCTTTGATTTTTAAGAATTAAATCTTGATTTTTATCATGAGCGTGATTTTGCAGAAATTGTATTCACGCACATTCACGAACCGATTTTATTACTCACGCACGACATATTTATTTTAGTCCCATTCACGCACATTCACGAGAATTGCTTCAGATTTTATGTGCGTGTCACGCGCACACCTCTACTATCAAGTTTCGTGATGGTGTATAAAGAAAGAAAACACCAACAGAATCACAATTCCTTCATTCGTCTTCATTTCGAAATCTTCTATTTATTATCAGGTAACATTCAGTGACGCTAACCTTTTGTGAAAAAATTGGTTTATGATTTTTTAAATTTGTAGGTATTGAAATTGTAAAAGGAGGACAAAATCGTTAGGCGGCAACTTATTAAAACTGCAAGATAAAAGAAGAAGAAAAAACTTCGTTTTACTGTTGATTACATTACATTACATGGAAATTGGAAATAGTGGAATAATAAACCCATATTTCATGGCCAGTCGATGCTGTTGATTCTTAAAGAAAAAATATATAAATAAATAAAATTGTATTTAAAAAAGAATATAAACAGTTGTAATTTTGAAGTAAAAGGTTTACCAAAAATATGTAAGATTTGTCAAAATGAATGAAAAAAGTTCAATAAAATCATTCCATATATGAATTCAATTCAATTAAATTTTTTCATTCTGTAGTATAGTGATACGTCAATATATAGGAAAATGTTAATATATGGAATACAATCATCTCCTATCGGATGCAATCCTCTGCTTTAAAAATATTAATATTATTAATTAATTAATATTTATATATTATCTGTGGTAAATTGGTAGATAAATATTGGTGTCTATAACGATATAGCTAACTTTTTCTTCTTCTCAGACCTCAAAAGAATGCTCGCAGGGAAAAATTTTGGCTGCAATGAAGAGGTGATCGCAGAAACTGAGGCCTATTTTTAAGCAAAACCGAAGGAGTACTACCAAAATGGTATCAAAAAATTAGAAGGTCGTTATAATCGTTGTATCGCTCTTGAAGGGAACTATGTTTAATAATAACAAGTAAATACAGTAGTAAGTTCGGCCGGGCCGAATCTTAAATACCCACCACCATGAACCAAATATAATAGTTTCCTTTGAAAACTCTTCGTCGGTGCGGGTATCTTGATAATATATGTAGAATTTAAGGGGGTTTGATGACAGATATTGTCCCGAGCAGGTCAATTCAACCAGTACACATATCGTTTAAATGATGAAAAAAGCCTTGATTTTAAATCTTAAATCCGTAGATTTTTACCGCCGTTATTTAAATGATAACGAGGAGTAAAATCTGGGAATTTTACTTTTAGTTTCAAGCAATTGATATGATCCTGCTATACCCTCAAGAAGTGAAATCGGTCGATCGATAAATGTCTTACATAATGGACCGGTAGAAATAAATGGGATACAAATTTTTGAGGGTCAAAAATACCAGTATATTTATATTTTCAGGCAAAGTGGATAAAAAATACATATTCTAGCAGCCTAAGAACTAAATCCGGGAGTTAGGTCTATATGGGGGCTTTACACACCTCTTTGTGATCTTAAAATACCTCTAAAATACCTCTAGATTTTCAATTTCAAGCAAATCGGATAGAAAATACAGTTTCTAAACGTCCAAGAAGTAAAATCGGGAGATCGGTCTATATGGGGGCTATACCAAAACATGAACCGATACTCCCCATTTTCGACACCCCTATTTGCGGTCTTAAAATACCTAGAAATTTTCAATTTCAAGCAAATCAGATAGAAAATACAGTTTCTAGACGCCCAAGAAGTAAAATCGGGGGATCGGTCTATATGGGGGCTATACCAAAACATGAACCGATAGTCCCCATTTTCGAGACCCCTATTTATGGTCATAAAATACCTCTAGATTTCAAATTTCATGCAAATCGGATAGAAAATACTGTTTCTAGACGCCAAAGAAGTAATATTGGGATATCGGTCTATATGAGGGCTATACCAAAACATGGACCGATACTCACCGTTTTCGGCACACCTCTTTATAGCCCTAAAATACCTCTAGATTTCCAATTTCAGGCAAATTGGATAATAACTACGGTTTCTATAAGCACGAGAAGTAAAATCTGGAGATCGGTCTATATGGGGGCTATACCAAAACATGGACCGATACTCACCATTTTTGGCACAACTCTTTATAGTCCTCAAATACCTCTAGATTTGCAATTTCAGACGAATTGGATAAAATCTTTGGTTTCTATAAGCTCAAGACCCCAAGTCGGGAGGTCGGTTTATATGGGGACTATATCAAAACATGCACCGATACAGCCCATCTTCGAACTTGACCTGCCTGCAGACAAAAGACGAGTTTGTGCAAAATTTCAGCACGATTGCTTCATTATTGAAGACTGTAGCGTGATTACAACAGACAGCCAGACAGACAGACAGACAGACAGACGGACAGACGGACATGGTTATATCGTCTTAGAATTTCTCCCTGATCAAGAATATATATACTTTATATAGTCGGAAATCGATATTTCGATGTGTTACAAACGGAATGATAAACTTATTATACCCCCGTCACCATTCTATGGTGGTGGGTATAAAAACGAATTTTGACAAAAAAAAATTTTTTCTTTGTTAGACCAGAGACTTATCAGGCAACCCGTTATGAATAGGATTTAATATTAGGCCTTAATTAGAATGGCCTTACTTTAACTACATTCATTTTCAAATCCCCAAAAGCATGGTGGTCTACCGTATGAACTATAGACAATGCACTAGGTAGCCATAAGGGAACAGGATTTTTGGAATAAATTAACCAGATTTCTTTGTAGACTCATTGTAGTCATTAGAACAATATGACGGTGTACTATAGACTTCCCACCAAAACTTACCATAGACACCAAGAATCATCACTATCGAAAGGATATTATTCAACATCCACGTAGACTTTCAAAGTACATTTGCTTACATAGTGGAGAATATGATGAATAGTAATGCAACTGATACATAATTAATTTGTTTGGTAATGAGTTGTGGATACTTACTAGCATACCAGATCGTGGATGGCGAGAGAACTTAGTAGTCGGAACTTAGCCTTTAGGCCATAGATATTAAATGTATTCATCTCATAGAGATTTCCATAATTTTGTTTTTAAAGAGTTTAAATTATCTTATAAAGAATTGTTCAAATAAATTTTATTACGAAATATATACTCAACTAAAGGTTTAATTGAAGCCAAAGGTTTTCACTTTCTCTCAGTTTTTTACATTAAAAAAACTCAACAATTTTTGGTCTCAAATTTGAGTTCATATTTGTTGTGTGTATATACCCAGCAAAAAAATTTGGAAGTTCTTCCAAAGGCATAACTTTAAAAGCACTTCCAGAAGATGCACTCCCGATGATGTTCTTTATTTAACTACCAAGGAAGTTCTTTTAATTCAATTTTTTTATAACTTGTTTTTTTTTTTCATAGTTTTAATGGGTAATTTTATGTTTTTTTTATTTTAAACAGAGTAAGAATTCATAAAATGGTACAAATCATTTAAATTTTGTCGAAAAAAGTGCTAAATCCAATCTGAAAAAATTGTGAATTTTTGCAAATATTTGAGGTCAAACATTTCCGACAAGCGTTAGAATCCATTAAAAATTATAACAAATTATACAAATTATTTATTTGACAAAATATTACAGAATTTTTTAATTTACATCCAAAACATTGAGTTCGGATCACACCTAAAGAAGTGATGCAAATTCAGTGCAACGGCTATTGAAATGGAGGACTTCTGACCTATGACAAGCCCATGTTAAATTCATCGCTTCTGCGTCATTTTTGCACCACTTCCGGATCAAACATTTTCATAACTTTTTTGGCGACGCTTTTTTGCTGGGTATATATATATATATATATATATATATATATATATATATATATATATATATATATATATATATATATATATATATATATATATATATATATATATATATATATATATATATATATATATATATATATATATATATATATATATATATATATATATATATATATATATATATATATATATATATATATATATCCCCCTTATAAACCGATCCCCAGATTTGGTTTGTGGAGCCTCAAAAAAAAAAACAAATTTCATCCGATGCCGCAGAAATTTCGTACATGGTCTTCGTATATGGTCTCTAACAACCATTCTAAAATTGGTCCACATCGCTCTATAATTATATATTGCAACCATATAATCCGATCCCCAGATTTGGCTTGCGGAGCCTCTAAGAGAAGCAAATTTCATCCGATCCGTTTGAATATGGAATATGGTGTTAGTACATGGTCTCTAACAACCGTGCGAGAACTGGTCCATATCAGTCCATAACTATATATAGCCCACATATAAACAGTTCTCCAGATTTTAACTCCGGAGCCTCTTGGAGGAGCAAAATTCATCCGATTCGGTTCACATTTGGAACGTGGTGTTAGTATATGGCCGCTAACAACCATACCAAAATTGGTCCATATCGGCCTATAGTTATATAGCGGATCCCCAATCACACAAAAATTGGTCCAGATCGGTTCATAATCATGGTTGCCAAAAATAATCTACCAAAATTTTATTTCTATAGAAAATTTTGTTAAAATTTTATTTCCATAGAAAATTTAGTTAAAATTTTATTTCTATAGAAAATTTTGTCAAAACTTTATTTCTATAGAAAATTTTGCCAAAATTTTATTTCTATAAAAAATTTTGTTAAAATTTTATTTCTATAGAAAATTTTGTTAAAATTTTATTTCTATAGAAAATTTTGTTAAAATTTGATTTCCATAGAAAATTTTGTTAAAATTTCATTTCTATAGAAAATTTTGTTAAAATTTTATTTCTATAGAAAATTTTGTTAAAATTTTATTTCTATAGAAAATTTTGTTAAAATTTTATTTCCATAGAAAATTTTGTTAAAATTTTATTTCCATAGAAAATTTTGTTAAAATTTCATTTCTATAGAAAATTTTGTCAAAACTTTATTTCTATAGAAAATTTTGTCAAAACTTTATTTCTATAGAAAATTTTGTTAAAATTTTATTTCTATAGAAAATTTTGTTAAAATTTTATTTCCATAGAAAATTTTGTTAAAATTTCATTTCTATAGAAAATTTTGCCAAAACTTTATTTCTATAGAAAATTTTGTCAAAACTTTATTTCTATAGAAAATTTTGCCAAAATTTGATTTCTATAAAAAATTTTGTTAAAATTTTATTTCTATAGAAAATTTTGTCAAAATTTTATTTCTATAGAAAATTTTATCAAACTGAATTATATACGTATTTAATCGGTCTTTTTTTCATTTAATACCACGTACGGACTTACTTATAATTTAGAAGACGGTGTTAGGAGGTTTTAAGATACCTTGCCATTGGCAAGCGTTACCGCAACATAAGTAATTCGATTGTGGATGGCGGTTTTTAGAAGAAATTTCTACGCAATCCATGATGTAGGGTACATAAGCTTCGGCCTGGCCGAACTTACGGCCGTATATACTTGTTTTTTTTTTTTTTTTGTGAGTGTAATTACAACAAATTCTGCCCTTTGATTTTATGTTAATGTGTCAAGAAAATGTAATTATTCCGTTAAGTTATAAATTATTTAAATAACATAGCCCACAGTCATATTGTTCCAATTAAAATCAAAAACAAAAAGCAGAACATATGCAAAATAAATCAAAAACATGTCGACTAACCGCAGAGCTTGTATCAAAGAAAACATTTGAATTTTATGAGGAGTGGCTTTTCTATCACTCTGTCTAATGGACACTTGACACCAAGCCAAGTTGTTGATAAGATCAACAGCAAGTATTAATCACTAGCATCTGTTAGTTTGTATATGAAGATTATCTGTCAGTACTCGTGATTTTTTTTTTTCAACTGAATTATGTTTTCAAGGAATAGTTGCTTTTCGTTCAATTATACCATCTAATTAAAGTAAAATTAAAATTGCATCTAATTAAAGTAGAAATAAAATCAGTTGAGATAGTGACGCCAGCACGTGCCAGTTATGTTGACCGACTTTTACCTTCATCACAGAATCCTCGAATTATAATGAACAAAAAATCATAATCCATAAAAACAATTATGTCGATACTAGCGTAACCCGGCGCGCTTCGCTGCGCGTTCCAAAGCGTATTTGTAGGAATATTTTGCGTTAACTTAGTCAACCATATCCTTCGTGCTGAAAACAAATTCGAAAAGATTTGAATTCTTTCAAACAAATCGGACTACTTGTCATTTCGTTTATAGGTACAAATACGTCGGATATGCATATGTAAAACGGTTCGTCTTAAAAAATGTCGGGGAGAGGGTTTACCCCTTCCTTCAATTTTTTTAAATAATCTTCTGTATTCAAGTAGTTGGACAATCTTCTATATTTCTTGTGAATTTTAAGTGTGGTTTGTCAAGGAAAGGCATCCTTCTCCTCAACATATCTGAAAATTATGCACTATATTATAATAACATACAAAGAATTAATGTTTCCCATCCAATAAATCGGAAAAAGCAAAAGTAGTAAAAAATTTTACCACACTAACATTTGCTAAAATGTTGGAAAATGATGCACTCTCTACGTTGGCTGCTAATTTCATGAACATTTAAGTTCTTTACTAAAAAGAAGTCTGTCAGAATCCTGTGCAAAAATCATAAAATTATGTACCGAGTTCCCATTTACGGACAACCCTCTACTTTCAATTTAAGAAAAAAAAAAACGGACAAAAGGAACCCTCTCCCCACCTTTGCTCCACTCCGACCTGATATCGGACTATCACGTACCCTATATTAATTTCACAACTGCTCAATGGTCCCTATAAATTCTACCGACAAAATTTATTTCAATTTTCCCCTTCCCCAACCAGATATCGAAAAGTCATATACTAATTTAAAAACCATGTATAAATTTAATCACCTCCTCCCACGTTCTCTGTGAATATCAAGTAGTTCGGAGATGTTTAAATTTTGCGCTATTGTTTTAAAGGGGGCTTCACTTTCCCCGATACAACATCGACAAACACCGTAGTGAATAGCACCCCTAACTTTCCCTGAAAATTCTTGAAACTTTCCTTCAAGTGTGGGGCAATGAAGGTTGCCGCTTCGTTCATAACCTTCCTTCACTGCCTTTGTAAATTTCAAGAAAACTTAAGAATTTTTGTTTTTTTTTTTGCAGTTTTAGAGGAGGACCTCCTCCCCGACCATATATCGAAAAGTGATGTAGCGTATCTTTTGTAAACATCCCAGAAAATGTCAAGCAAATTATAAGCCTAAAGGGGCGGCCTCTCTTCCGTCCAAATATAACAAAATAAGTTATCAACTATTAATAGCGTAACCTCTCCCCAGTCCTCTGTAAATTTCAAGTAACTCGGTAAAATTTAATTGTTTCTCTGTATGTACTTAAGAGAAGCGGATGTCTCCCTATGCCCTTTTATTTTTATTAAAAAATCAGGAACCTGATATAAATTTCATAACCTCACCCATTTTTCCGTAAAATTTCAGTCGGGGGAGTTTTGTTTTCATTGTACTTTAAAAAAAAGTCGGGCAAAGGGATGGAACCCCTCCCCGACCAAATACCGAAAAATAATGTAGCGGATTTTTGTCTAGATGTCAACCCCAACATTCAATGAAAATTTCAAGCAAATCGCATAATTTTGTTCCAAGTTTCAAAAAGTAGGGCAACATATGAAATCATCAGGTACCGCTTATAAATGCCATAACCTCACCGCATGTTCTCTGTAAATCTCAGATAATTTAGAGAATTTTAGTTTTTTCACTGTACTTTAAAAAAAAAGTCGAACAAAGGGGAGGTCCCCCTCCGCCACCAAATATCGAAATATAAAGTAGCGGATCTTTATCTAGATGCCAACCCCAACTTTCAATGAAAATTTCAAACAAATCGGTCAACTTTGGTCCAATTTTCAAAAAGTCCGACAAAGGTGAGGTCCCCCTCCGCGACCAGGTGTCAAAAAATTAGGTACCCTATTTTCACTACATGAACGCCCCCTACGATCGCTGAAAGTTTCAAGGATTTTTCTGCTGTGAAAAATCCGTAAAAATTAAAAAATTGAAAAAAAGAGTTACAATGTGATGAATATTTCAAAATACAAATCAAGGAGACAGGTGTTCAAAATATCATCCGATACAAGCCCTTTTCAGAATTACTTATGATTTTAAAGAGTCATCGAATTTTTATCTTATGCATGTCGTCTTCTAAATGCTCGAGAAATAACAAGTATATACGGCCGTAAGTTCGGCCAGGCCGAATCTTATGTACCCTCCACCATGGATTGCGTAGGAACTGCTACTAAAGGCTGTCATCCACAATCGAATTACTTGGGTTGCGATAACACTTGCCGATGGCAAGGTATCGTAAAACTTTTTAACACTGTCTTCAAAACTGTAAGTTAGCCCATACGGGGTATATATTAAACAAAAAAAGGCCGATTAAATACGTATATAATATAGTTTGACAAAATTTTCTATAGAAATGAAAACTTGACAAAATCTTCTATAGAAATAAAATGTTGACAAAATTTTCTATGGAAGTAAAATGTTGACAAAATTTTGTATAGAAATAAAATGTTGACAAAATTTTCTACAGAAATAAATTTTTTACAAAATTTTCTATAAAAATAAAATTTTGACAAAACTTTCTATGGAAATAAAATTTTGACAAACATTTATATAGAAATAAACGTTTGACAAAACTTTCTATAGAAATGAAATTTTGACACAACTTTCTATAGTAATAAAATTTGACAAAATTTTCTATGGAAATAAAGTTTTGGTAGATTATTTTTGGCGATATGGACCAATTTTTGTGTAATAAGTCATCGGCTATATATAACTAAAGACCGATATTGACCAATTTTTACATAGCTGTTAGAGGCCATATATTGACAAAATGTACCAAATTTCAACCGCATCGGATGACTTTTGCTATATATAATTATGGACCGATATGGACCAATTTTTGCATGGTTGTTAGAGACTATATACTAACACCACGTACTAAATTTCAATTGGATCGGATGAATTTTGCTCCTCCAAGAGGCTCCGGAGGTCAAATCTGGGGATCGGTTTATATGGGGGCTATATATAATTATGGACCGATATCGACCAATTTTTGCATGGTTGTTAGAGACCGTATACTAACATCAGCTACCACATTTCAACCGGATCGGATGAATTTTTCCCCTCCAAGAGGCTCCGGAGGTCAAATCTGGGGATCGGTTTATATGGGGGCTATATATAATTATGGACCGATATGGACCAATTTTTGCACGGGTGTTAGAGACCGTATACTAAGACCACGTACTAAATTTCAACCGGATCGGATGAATTTTGCTCCTCCAAGAGGCTCCGGCGGTCAAATCTGGGGATCGGTTTATATGGGAGCTATATATAAATATGGACCGATATGGACCAATTTTTACATGGTTGTTAGAGGCCGTATACTAACATCAGGTACCAAATTTCAACCGGATCGGATGAATTTTGCTGCTCCGGGAGGCTCCCCAAGCCAAATTTGGGGATCGGTTTATATGGGGGCTATACGTAAACGTGGTCCGATATGGCCGATTTTCAATACCATCCGACCTACATCAATAACAACTACTTGTGCCAAGTTTCAAGTCGATAGCTTGTTTCGTTCGGAAGTTAGCGTGATTTCCACAGACGGACGGACAGACGGACAGACGGACAGACGGACGGACATGCTTAGATCGACTCAGAATTTCACCACGACCCAGAATATATATACTTTATGGGGTCTTAGAGCAATATTTCGATGTGTTACAAACGGAATGACTAAGTTAATATACCCCCATCCTATGGTGGAGGGTATAAAAATGGGAGTTCAGTCAACATGTGTATTTATGAACCAAATTTTTTTCTATATAGCGAAGAAATAAAATATGAAGGCTTTGTGGGCCCGATATGACCCGATTCTATATGTATGGGATATATTTTCCAAATC
This sequence comes from Haematobia irritans, assembly GCF_050003625.1. NCBI lineage: Eukaryota > Metazoa > Arthropoda > Insecta > Diptera > Muscidae > Haematobia > Haematobia irritans. The sequence continues at coordinate 49,611,657 of NC_134401.1, read as the reverse complement.
AGTGATGTAAAGGTAAAGAAATTTTAAAAATGTATAAAATCGTATAATTTCTTCTACATTGTTGGTATTACAGGAAAAGGTGTTAAGAACTAAAAAACATCGTGGATGTGAGAAAGATTTGAGGGAAAATGCAATTAGCAAGAAAACAATGTTTTTTTTTTTTGAGTTTGTCCTTATGAAATTGTTTTTACACCCTGGAAAAGAATAAACGTTTATCACAAAAAGTATATACTTTTCTCCCAAATACACTTCCTTACAGCGAAAAGCAAATGAGAAACGAACTTTGTATGTCTAAAATTTCGTTTGGGAGGAAAGAATTATTTTTTTGCGTGTAGACTCGAGCCTCGGACCATACAGTTTGTAAACCAACACACTATGCACTGGGCTACGTAACAGTCAAACAGTTATATTTATATAGAAAAGCTTTGGGCGGCCACGAGCCGATGTAAAGAAACTTTAGTTAACATAGACATACATTTACTTGCCCACCGTGGAGCAATGGTTACATACAAAGGTTGTGGGATCCATCCTGCTTCGATCGAATACCAAAAAGTGTTTTTTTTTTTTTGTTACATACGAGGGCGTTTCGGAAACTTCTTAGCCTATCAATGAAAGAGATCCATCCTGCTTTGATCGAATACCAAAAAGTTTGTTTTTTACATACGAGGGCCGTTCGGAAACATCTTAGCCTATCAATGAAAGAGAATAGATAGTTTTTCAAAAATATTTTTATTTTTCAATATAATATCCTGAAACTTCAATACACTTAGTCCAACGCTTTTCTAGCAATTCTATCCCTTGATTAATATAGTTTTCCTCAAGGTCTTCAAAATAGTGGTTTACAACTGTAATTGCATCTTCATTTGAGGTAAAACGCTTGCCAGCAAGGATTTTTTTTTAGATTTGGAAACAAGTAAAATTCACTGGGAGCTAAATCAGGAGAATAAGGAGGGTGGTCAAGCAACTCTTACTTTAATTCGTTGATTTTAGCCATTGTTAAAACACTCTTGTGCGCTGGTCTTGATGAAAAATTATTTTTATACCCTCCATCATAGGATGGGGGGTATATTAACTTTGTCATTCCGTTTGTAACACATCGAGATATTGCTCTAAGACCCCATAAAGTATATATATTCTTGGTTGTGGTGAAATTCTGAGTCGATCTAAGCATGTCCGTCCGTCCGTCCGTCCGTCTGTTGAAATCACGCTAACTTCCGAACGAAACAAGCTATCGACTTGAAACTTGGCACAAGTAGTTGTTATCGATGTAGGTCGGATGGTATTGAAAATGGGCCATATCGGTCCACTTTTACGTATAGCCCCCATATAAAGGGACCCTCAGATTTGGCTTGTGGAGCCTCTGACAGAAGCATATTTCATCCGATCCATTTCATGGAATTTGGTATATGGTGTTGGTATATGGTCTCTAACAACCATGCAGAAATTGGTCCACATCGGTCCATAATTATATATAGCCCCCATATAAACCGATCCCCAGATTTGGCTTGCGGAGCCTAAAAGAGAAGCAAATTTCATCCGATCCGGCTGAAATTTGGTACATGGTGTTGGTATACGGTCTCTAACAACCATGCAAAAATTGGTTCACATCGGTCCATAATTATATATAGCCCCCATATAAACCGATCCCCAGATTTGGCTTGCGGAGTTAAAAGAGAAGCAAATTTCATCCGATCCGGCTGAAATTTGATACATGAAGTTGGTATATGGTTTCTAACAACCATGCAAAAATTGGTCCATACCGGTCCTTAATTATATATAGCCCCCATATAAACCGATCCCCAGATTTGGCTTGTGGAGCCTCTAAGAGAAGCATATTTCATTCGATCCGGCTGAAATTTGGTACATGGTGTTGGTATATGGTCTCTAATAATCATGCAAAAACTGGTGCACATCGGTCCATAATTATATATAGCCCCCATATAAACCGATCCCCAGATTTGGCTTGCGGAGCCTCAAAGAGAAGCAAATTTATTCCGATCCGGCTGAAATTTGGTACATGATGTTGGTATATGGTCTCTAACAACCATGCAAAAATTGGTCCACATCGGTCCATAATTATATATAGACCCCATATAAACCGATCTCCAGATTTGGCTTGCGAAGCCTTAAAGAGGAGCAAATTGCATCCGATCCGGCTGAAATTTGGAACATGGTGTTGGTATATGGTCTCTAATAATCATGCAAAAATTGGTCCACATCGGTTCATAATTATATATAGCCCCCATATAAACCGATCCCCATATTTGGCTTGCGGAGCCTCAAAGAGAAGCAAATTTATTCCGATCCGGCTGAAATTTGGTACATGATGTTGGTATATGGTCTCTAACAACCATGCAAAAATTGGTCCACATCGGTCCATAATTATATATAGACCCCATATAAAACATTCTCCAGATTTGACCTCCGGAGCCTCTTGGAGGAGCAAAATTCATACGATCCGGTTCAAAGTAGGCACGTGGTGTTAGTATGTGGTCGCTAACAACCATACCAAAATTGGTCCAATCACACAAAAATTGGTCCATATCGGTTCATAATCATGGTTGCCACTAGAGCCAAAATCTACCAAAATTTTATTTCTATAGAAAATTTTGTCAAAATTTTATTTCTAGAGAAAATTTTGTTAAAATTTTATTCGGTTCATAATAAAATTTTCATCATTGTCAAAATTTTATTTCTATAGAAAATTTTGTCAAAATTTTATTTCTATAGAAAATTTTGTTCAAATTTTATTCGGTTCATAATCATGGTTGCCACTTGAGCCAAAAATAATCTACCAAGATTTTATTTCTATAGAAAATTTTGTCAAAAGTCCATTTCGATAGAAAATTTTGTTAAAATTTTATTGCTGTAGAAATTTTTGTCAAAATTTTCTTTCTATAGAAAATTTTGTCATAATTTTTATTTCTATAGAAAATTTTGTGAAATTTTTTTTTTTTATATAAAATTTTGTTAAAATTTTATTTCTGTAGAAATTTTGTCAAAATTTTATGTCTACTTTGTCAAACTGAATTATATACGTATTGGATCGATCTTTTTTGATTTAATATATACCACGTATGGACTTACATACAATGTAGAAGATGGTGTTAGGAGGTTTTAAGATACCTTGCCATCGGCAAGCTTTACCGCAACTTAAGTAATTCGATTGTGGATGGCAGTGTCTAGATGAAATTTCTACGCAATCCATGATGGAGGGTACATAAGCTTCGGCCTGGCCGAACTTACGGCCGTATATACTTGTTTTTTTTTTTTTTTTTTTTTTTTTTTTTGTAAGCCAGGACGTTTTTCTCGAATTTGTACATTTAATTGATCCAAAAGGTTGCAATAGTATTCAGAGTACTTCAGAGTATTTTACCCTTTTGCAGATAGTCAATCAATAAAATACCTTTGAAGTCCCAAAAAACCGTTGCCATAACCTTACCAGCCGATTGAATTGTTTTTCCCTTCTTTGGGGCACTTCCTCCAGCTTCAGTCCATTGTTTGGATTGTTCTTTGTGTCTCTGGAGTATAGTGATGGATCCATGTCTCATCAACAGTTATGAAACGACGCTTAAAATCCATTTTATTTCGCTTAAAACGATCCAAACAAGCTTGAGAAATGTTTATTCTTATGCGCTTTTGATCGAATGTTAACAAATGCGGCACCCATCTTGTAGAAAGCTTTTTCATCTGTAGGTCTTCATGCTAAATTAAATGGACTCGATCATTTGAGATGCCCATGATATTAGCAATTTCACGCACTTTTATTCGTCGATCATTTAATTCCATATCATGGCACTTTGGCTACAATTTCTGTTGTTGTTGCTGTTTTTAGACGTCCACTACGTGGTTCATCTTCAATGCTTGTACGACCACGTTTAAATTCAGCAACCCAATTTTTTACTGTTGTATATGAAGGAGCACTTTCACCTAACACATTCACCATATCATTATGAATTTCTTGTCCCGGTAAACCTTTTTTATGTAAATATTTAATCACAGCACGCATTTCTAATTTTTCCATTGTAAAAAAATTGCGGATACGTCTTTTTTCAAACACCTGTTTCTATATGAAGGAGTTGCCAGATCGAAACAAAATTTAACATGTGTTCATAACAGAGATGGAAGTTTCCAAAACACTTGCTGATTTCACAAAAATAAGTAAATATATTTTAATTTGCTTCACTTTTAAATAAAATTTTCTAGCTTGATGGAAAAATTGGAGTCTTTAATACCATACGAAGTTAATTATGGGGTGCATTATTGGTAAAATCTACAAATTTTAAGAAATTCTGCTCTATTTTGTGGGAGTAACGAATTTCGTACATTTTTATGTTTCATTTGTGTATAATTTGTTCCCAACAAAAAATATTAAAGTTAAGGAAACTTTCTCAAAATATAATAATTCCATGAATTATTTTTATTTGAATGAACGGCAAATCTTTTGAACCGGGCATGTTTTTTTGCAGTGCACTAATGACTTCTTATATTTTGCCATAAAAATTTAATTTTTAACTAAATACATTACATACTTTATCCGTAGGTTGAATTTTTTATCTAACATCAAATTTCCATTTCGAATGGGCTGTATTTACTCACCTGCAAAAAAAAAAAGAAAAATATTTATAAAAAATAAATACAAAATTATTTCTTTGTAATTTTATCCACTCTAACAAAATATAGACCAAAAATAAGAGAGTATTAAAAGAAATATATAATAATGTAATAATGGAAATGGGGCAATATATCCCAGTAGCTCTGGGGTATCGTGTAGCGTGTGATGGCTTTGTCGGCTGCTTGAAGGCCACAGTTCGTGCCAAAGGTTGCCAATTCGCGCAAATCTGAACTGATTCGAAAAATTTACGTTATTTCCGTTATTTGTTATTGCTTTTGAACAATAAATTTAAAAACAATTCATTGCATTACATATCGGCCACGTTGTATGTTACAGCCTTTCCTTGTAATTAAAATGTCCTTAATATTGTGTTAAAAAATTAAGGGTCCATAACCTGTTTACTATTTGCTTATATTTATATAGTCACACCCTTGATCCAACAAAATTTAATTTCATAAGAAAATAGTATTTTTGATTATGTTCCAGCTTAAAGTATGTTAAATAGAATTATTCATGGGTCCCAAGTCATATGTTTTCATTATCCATTTTGTGTATTTCAAATTTCTATTGGATATTCGTATGACCTATGACCACTTCGTTTTCCTCCCCAATGAATACTAAAACCAAGTGTCGGAAGTTAAATTTTGCGTATATTTTATAAACAGAGACTCATAAGTCAATAAGGGAAAACAAGAATAAATAAACATGAAAGGACAAATGAAATGAACCCAATATTCTGTTATAAATATTTCCAAATTTTATTTTTCTTTTTTTTCGGTTGTTTCACATGCTAAGGCAACCATTTTAGCATTTTGACATATGTCATCATAACTAAAAAATGGCAAATGAAGAAATCTTCAATATTCCAACCACCCCCCATTTGATTGTACTCCACACAAACAAAACATCCTCATAAATAATGAAAAAGATAACAAAAAGACCAAAGTCCGATATAGGCTTTTTGCGTTTAGGAAATATTTTTTCTTTAGAAAAAATATATATGGAGACATCATCATGTGTCCAAACTGGACTTGCGTTTTATTTGTTGTTTTCCTTCTCCATTTTAGGAAATTTTATGACCTTCCCGTTTAGTGTGTAAAATCTTCTAGTCCCGGCAATAATTCAAACTTCAAAACGAACCACAGTGAATGAGGAGGAGGGAATGAATCTTAGCCACCACTAAATGTGGCGGCTATGGAATAGAAAAGAAAGAAAACAAGCCATACTCTATCTCATAAATCTACTTGTAACCTTTTAAGGCAACTTGTCGCTTGCAAAAGTCATAATATTAGTACAGATGCCATAGAATAGAGCTAACACGAAAAAGGGGAGACGAAAACCATTGCACTCACGGTTACCACATTTAGTAAAATTCTACAAAAACTGGTAGATTTTTTAATGTTTGTTAGATTGCTAGAATTCTTAACGTTTTGATAGATTTTGCAAATAATCCTTTTCAAAAAAATTTTTTATAGAAACAAAATTTTGCCAAAATTTTCTAGAGAAATAAAATGTTGACAACCTTTTCTACAGAAATAAAATGTTGACAACGTTTTCTATAGAAATAAAATTTTGACAAAATTTTCTATAGAAATATAATTTTTAAAAAAATTTTTATAGAAATAAAAATTTGATAAAATATTTTATAGAAATAAAATTTCCTATAGAAATAACATTTTGACAAAATTTTCTATAGAAATACAATTTTGATAGAATTTTATACAGAAATAAAATTTTGACAAAATTTCCTATGGAAATACAATTTAGACAAAATTTTCTATAGAAATAAAATATTGACAAAATTTTCGAAATAAAATTTCCTATAGAAATAACATTTTGACAAAATTTTCTATAGAAATACAATTTTGATAGAATTTTATACAGAAATAAAATTTTGACAAAATTTTCTATGAAAATACAATTTTGACAAAATTTTTTATAGAAATACAATTTTGACAAAATTTTCTATAGAAATAAAATTTTGACAAAATTTTCTAAAGAAATAAAATATTGACAAAATTTTCTATAAAAATAAAATTTTGACAAAATGTTCTAGAGAAATAAAATTTTGACAAAATTTTCTAGAGAAATAAAATTTTGACAAAATTTTCTAGAGAAACAAAATTTTGACAAAATTTTCTATAGAACTAAAATTTTAGAAAATTTTTCTATAGAAATAAAATTTTTGTTGTTGTTTTTTGATTTCAGCTTAAAACCATGCATTGACCAAACTACAAGTGCAGCTTAACCAACAGAAGAAAAGAATGTTTGTCAAATTTATTTGGGCAATGCCTTATAGACTGCAAGATGGTTGGATGGACGCACGTTTTGGAATTACCACATTCCTCATCAGCATCCTCTACTTGCAGCAAAACTATCAACCAATTATCAGAATAAATTCAGGCAGTTCATTAAACCCAACAATGAATCACACTTGAACCTTCCGAAAAAGGTTTTACATGATAGCCGGCTTATGCCGAAATAAATTCGTACAAACATATCCCTTTTCCTTTGCCACTGTCAAATCATCGATTTGAATGAAGTTGGCTGGGTTTTACTTTGAGAAAATTTTCTAGAGAAATAAAATTTTCACAAAATTTTCTAGAGAAATAAAATTTTGATAAAATCTTCTATAAAAATTAAATTTTGCCACATTTTCTAGAGAAATAAAATTTTGACAAAATCTTCTATAAAAAAAAAAAAATTTGACAAAATGTTCTATAGAAACAAAATTTTCTATAGAAATAAAATTTTGACAAAATTTTCTATAGAAATAAAATATTGATAAAATTTTCTATAAAAATAAAATTTTGATAAAATAATATATATATAAAATAAAATTTTCTATGGAAATACAATTTTGACAAAATTCTCTATAGAAATACAATTTTGACAAAATTTTCTAAAGAAATACAATTTCGACAAAATTTTCTATAGAACTAAAATTTTGACAAAATTTTCTATAGAAATAAAATTTTGACAAAATTTTCTAGAGCAATAAAATTTTGACAAAATTTTCTATAAAAAAAAATGTTGACATAATTTTCTATAGAAATAAAATTTTGTCAAATTTTCTAGAGAAATAAAATTTTGACAAAATCTTCTATAAAAAATAAAATTGTGACAAAATTTTCTATAAAAATAAAATGTTGACATAATTTTCTATAGAAATAAAATTTTGTCAAATTTTCTAGAGAAATAAAATTTTGACAAAATTTTCTATAAAAAATAAAACTTTGACAAAATTTTCTATGGAAATAAAAATTTGACAAAATTTTCTATAGAAATAAAATTTTGACATTTTCTATAGAAATAAAATTTTGACAAAATTTTCTATAGAAATAAAATTTTGACAAAATTTTCTATAGAAATAAAATTTTGACAAAATTTTCTATAGAAATAAAATTTTGTGTTTGTTGTTGATATTGTTGACCTTTTTATTTTAATTTTTATGATTTTTGATATTATAATCTCGGCTATAGGTCTATGAATTAAACTTGAAATTGTTGGTTTCTTTTATTTTTCCAATATTTCGGTTGACTTCGTCAGAACCGTTTTCAATGCTACAAATTACTAAATTTTACAAAAATTAATTACAAAATTCACAAAATAAAATCAAACTATCTATTGTACTTTACATTTTCTCCGCTGTCTTGTTACTTCGCTGTCTGTTTTTCTACTGGTGATTACTTTCTCTTGTGTTTTTGTATCGTATGCCGATATATTCTCGCGCAGTTCTCAATATCTTTTTTATAGTTTATTCTCTCGTTAGTGGGAGTGTTAATTATGTGTAACATTTCCAGAGTAAATCTTCGTCTGTAGTTGTTTTCCTTGCTTAGGATTTCCACGTCGTTCAAGTTAGGTTTGTGACCAGTCAAAGTACAGTGGGCCGCAAGTGCTGTTTTTTGTTCCATTGGCTTGTCTGTTGTTTTTAAATCCGATTTATGTGAAGACAATCTTGTTTTTAATTTTATCATTGTTGTACCAATATATGTCTTTTGGCATAAGTTGGATTTGTCACCGTTGCATTTTATATTATATACTACGTTGTGTTGGTCTTCATTCTTAATTTTTGTTTTGGTTTTACTAAATAATCCGTTTACTGTATTAGTAGTTTTTAACGCGAGTTGGTATTTTTCTTTATTGTATATATTAGACTTGCACAGTCTCTCGGAGAAGTTTGGTATATACGTCACTGGTTTGTATAAGTTTGAATCCTTATCATTGGTCAATTTTTGGTTGTTATGCTGGTTGGCTTTTATATTACTTTCGATGAAAGTTGAAATATCGTTCGCTGTGGGAAATTGTTGTCTTGGAGAATTCGTTCAATTTTATCTTCATTTTCAGAATGAAATTCTGGATCACTAATATTAAATATCCTTCGTATGAAATTTGTAGCGGTGTTGATTATTATACGTTTATTGTACTTAGAGTAAAAATTGAGCAGTCGCCCCGAAGCCGTTGGTTATTGGTACCAATATAGTCTCAGTTGGTTTCCTTGTCTATGTATTATTACGTAAAGATATGGTAGTTTATTGCCCAGTTCTAATTCCTTCGTGAATTGAATTTGTCTATTATATGAGTTTAAGGCCTTTAATGTTTCGTCGACTTCTGATGCCATGATGATCGCGAAGATGTCATCAACGTATTTAGTTAAAATCGGTGGTTTTGTGATATTTTTAAATACGGCATCTAAAATTTCCTCCATAAAAATGTCTGCTACAATTGGTGAAGCCGGGGAACCCATGGACATACCTTTTAACTGCTCATAAATCTTGTCCTCGAATTTAAAATATCGGGTGTCTTTAATGCAAAATGTAATTAAATCTATAAATAAATCCTTCGTCATGTCTGTATACTGCTTAATTGTGGTCCTTTTTCTTTCATTATTTCCAAGCATTCCGGTAAAACTAGCAATTCAGACGATTCTATAGAAATACAATTTTGACAAAATTTTCTATAGAAATAAAATTTAGAAAAAATTTTCTATAGAAATAAAATATTGAACTAAAATTTTGACAAAATCTTCTATAAGAAGTAAAATTTTGACGAAATTTTCTATAAAAATAAAATTTTGACAAAAATTTCTATAAAAATAAAATTTTTACAAAATTTTCTATAGAAATACGATTTTGACAAAATTTTCTATAGAAATAAAATTTTGACAAGATTTTCTATAGAAATAAAATTTTGATAAAATTTTCTATGGAAATAAAATTTTAGCAACATTTTCTATAGAAATACAATTTTGAGAAAATTTTCTATGGAAATAAAATGTTGACAAAATTGTATATAAATTTACAAATTTTAATTTTTGTGTTAGGTTAACTTTAAAATCATTTTTTCTTTGGTAGATTTTTGCTCAAATTTTCTTAAAATTGCGGTAGATTATTTTTGCCATGAGTGGCAACCGTGATTGCATTTCTACAGGTTTCTTCCATTCAGAGTTCAGGTTTTCTTTTTTACCATGCAGCATAATCCCTTACCACAGTAGTTATAGCAGTAGTGTTTTATGGTTTTCATTTTATTGGCTAAGATATATAATCCCTCAAGCATTCCAATCTGAGTTTAATATTGTTAGGATTTTGCGTGTTTTTTTTTCAGGAAGAATGGGAAATGCAGGCGATTAGCATTGATTTCATTATGATTAGGGAATTAGTGAATTTTCTTGGGATTAAATAAGAATTTGCTACAGGGTAAATCAACATTTTTGTCGAGCGATCAGTTGGAACGAACAAATAGTAATAGCCTTAAAGGTGAACTCCTAACAGAAAGACTAATTTAAGTCGCTCTAAAACAGGCAAATATTTACAGGGTGGTCGATCTGCTAATTATTTTCTTTAAATTTTGCACAAGTATTACGATTGATATTGTCGTAAAACAAGTGCAAAATTTGGTTGAAAGTATGCGAATTTTGATAAAAATATGATCAGCAGATTTACTCAAAATTTTCCACTGAGAGTAGAATTACCATTCCAAAGGTTTTGTCTTTAGACTAATGATTTTGATATTGATTCCGTGAATTGAATTATGTATATGGCACTTTTTTATTGTTTTACTAAATACCATATATTTTTTCTTTTTTTTTGCCACTGTTTATTTGAAAGGTGACTTTTTAAGAGCTGTAGGAAAATTAAAAAAACACATAAACTTCGGAAAGATCCATGGAGTTTTTATGTCAGCCGAAGTGTTTAGTTGAAATAGATTTATTGTTAACCTTGACCAATTTAGTAATATTTTGAGAATTTTTTCCATCAACTAAACCTCACACTTTAACAAATCCTTAAGATATATTTTTCTTTGTGAAGTTTCTTTCATTACTTTCATCAAAATATCAATTCCATAATTAAACCAATATTTCCTCCCACCTACTGTTCGCCGGAACAAAAGCAAAGAAAAGTACACTCAATTTATTTCAATTGAATTTTGCTATTATTTATCTCATATCGATGTGTGTAGGGGTTGAGATCCGTGCATCATAAATCAACTCTCCAAATTAGGGGTCATGAATCATGTTGGGAATTTCATTTTCGCACTCTTTTTTTTCTTGGCAATGGAACCTGCAATTTTAGCAATGTTAGTCGAGAATGAGGTGACGGCAATTTGTTTCTGTCATGTGGCTTTGTAAGACGACGACAAAAACAAATGTTCCGAGAATCAAGAGCAAAAATGAAACAAACAACCAAAAACAAAAAAACAGCAATCGTTGTATTAGAATGTAATAGCGTAAATCATTTGCCAAGAATCTCAAGAGTGGAAGAGACGAATATGGGACCGGAATGGAATATTGAAGAAGGAAATTGGACAAATTAAAAAGCTTTATACACTGAGAAAAAACTGAGATGGGATAATCCAACGCTGAAAAATGGTTTGGTGTTTGGCGGAAACTGATATTGAACCCATGACCCTTTATATGCAAGGCGGGCCATGGCAGCACAATTGAAAACTTACTTTTCCATAAAATTTTTTGTCAAAATTTTATTTCTATAGAAAATGTTGTCAAAATTTTATTTCTACAGAAAATGTTGTCAAAATTGTATTTCTATAGAAAATTTTGTCAAAATTTTATTTTCACAGAAAATTTTGTCAAAATTTTATTTCTATAGAAAATTTTATTTCTATAGAAAATTTTGTCAGAATTTTAGTGCTATAGAAAATTTTACTCAAAATTTTATTTCCACAGAAAATTTTGTCAAAATTTTATTTCTATAGAAAATTTTGTCAAAAACAAAGATATTTTAATACTAAGTGCGGATAAAGGTGGAAAAACTGTTGCTATGGACAGCAATGAATGCAACTCAAAAATACGTGCGATAATACATGACATGTGTAGTTACAAACGGTTAAAGATAGATCCAACATCGAAATTTCAAACAAAGAATAATAAATTAGTGGAAAAATTATATAAAGAAAACCTAATCAGCATAGAGGAAAAGAATAAATTGACGAGTAGAACTGCTATAGCCCCAAGAATTTATGGACTTCCGAAGGTACACAAAGAAGGAACACCACTGAGACCAATTTGTTCGTCGATTAATTCACCATCGTACAAGATGTGTAGATACATAACTAGTATCTTAAAGAACGACACCAAAGATTCAAAATACAACGTAAAAGACGCGATTGACTTTAAATCGAAAATTAAGAATGTAAAATTAGAGGACGACGAAATCCTGATATCGTTTGATGTTGTGTCACTATTTCCCAGTATACCAGTAAACCTAGCCATTGCAATAATTGAGAAGAAATGGGACTTAATCAAAAATTATACCAAAATACCTCGAGATATTTTTAAGGAACTGGCACTATTTTGCATCAAAGACAGTAGGTACTTTAAATATGAAGATAAGCCTTATGAACAATTAAAAGGAATGCCAATGGGATCTCCAGCATCTCCAATAATTGCTGACATCATCATGGAAGAACTATTAGACAATTCCTTAAGCAACATACCGAAACCTCGAATTATTACAAAATATGTTGACGACATATTTGCCATAATAAAGAAAATAGACGTAGAAAGGACTCTTCACGCTTTAAACTCATTCCACAGCCAAATCCAATTTACAATGGAATTAGAAAAAGACAACAAGTTGTCATATTTGGACTGCAACATATTGAGAGATGGTAACGATTTGAGGCTGAATTGGTATCAAAAACCAACTGCAACTGGAAGACTTATAAATTATAATTCAAAACACAATAAACGTATAATACATATGACAGATATTAATTATATAGATCGGGTTCTAAGGATAAGTGATGCAGAATTTCACAAGGAGAACGAAATAAAAATAAAACAAATATTGACCGCAAACGAGTTTCCAAATAGAATAATATACAGACTGATTAATCGCGTTAAAACTAAAACAATTGAAAAGCTGGAACATAAAAAGGATAAGTCCTATAAGCCCATGACATACATCGAGGGTTTCTCAGAACGTTTTTAAAATCGGACATATATAACAAGGACAAAATTCAAATTGCATCACGGACGTCAAGAACAGTACAAGAATTATTCAGCAATACAAAGTCAAAAATAAAGAGTGAGAACAAGAGTAATATAGTATACAAAATTAAATGTAATGGGGACAAGTCCAACATATGTCCAATGGCATATGTTGGCACAACAATGTCTAAACTTAAGACAAGACTTTCGTCGCATAAATCAGACCATAAAGCTACAGACAAGTCGGTAGAACAAAAAACAGCACTGGCAGCTCACTGTACAACAAAAGGACACAAGCCCAACTTTACAGACGTCGAGATACTTGCTCAAGAGAATAATCATAGACGAAGATACACTCTTTAGATGCTCAATATAATAGATCTCTCTCCTGACAAAAGAATGAATTTCAAAAAAGACACGGAAGAATGCGCCAGAATGTATCGACATATTATAAACAAGCATCGACACAAACGAAGTTTAGTGTACGGCGAATTGCGAGACAAACAGCAGCACAAGAACTCAAGTTAGTTATTTTTCGATAAAATATATTTTCAATAACAATTGTGTTTTTTGTGAACATTAAATGTAATTTAATTTTTGTATTTTATGTAGATACAAAATCCCAGAAGATGGTTAGTGGCACTAACCGAAATATTGGAAATAAATATTAAAACAAATCAATAATCGATTGTTTCTATGACCTCAAGCCGAACAAAATGAATAATCAAAATTTTATTTCTATAGAAAATGTTGCCAAAATTTTATTTCTACAGAAAATTTTGTCAAAATTGTATTCCTATAGAAAATTTTGCCAAAATTTTATTTCTATAGAAAATTTTGTCAAAATTTTATTTGTGTAGCACATTTTGTCGAAATTTATTTCCACAGAAAATTTTGTAGAAATTTATTTCTATAGAAAATTTTGTCAAAATTTTATTTCTATAAAAAATTTTGTCAAAATTTTATTTCTATAGAAAATTTTGTCAAAATTTTATTGCTATAGAAAATTTTGTCAACATTTTATTGGTATAGAAAATTTTGTCAAAATTTTATTGCTATAGAATTTTTTTCAAAATTTTATTCTATAGAAAATTTTGTCACAATTGTATTTTTATAGAAGATTTTGTCAAAATTTTATTTCTATAGAAAATTTTGTCAAAATTTTATTTCTATAGAAAATTTTTTCAAAATTTTATTTTATAGAAAATTTTGTCAAAATTTTATTCCTATCGAAAATTTTGCCAAAATTTTATTTCTATAGAAAATTTTATCAAAATTTTATTGCTATAGAAAATCTTGTGAAAATTCTAAACAAAATTTTGTCAATAGTTTATTTCAATAGAAAATTTTGTCGAAATTTATTTCCACAGAAAATTTTGTCGAAATTTATTTCTGTAGAAAATTTTGTCAAAATTTTATTGCTATAGAAATTTTTTCAAAATTTTATTCTATAGAAAATTTTGTCAAAATTGTATTTTTATAGAAGATTTTGTCAAAATTTTATTTCTATAGAAAATTTTGTCAAAATTTTATTTCCATAGAAAATTTTTTCAAAATTTTATTCTATAGAAAATTTTGTCAAAATTTTATTCCTATCGAAAATTTTGCCAAAATTTTATTTCTATAGAAAATTTTTGTCAAGATTTTATTGCTATAGAAAATTTTTGTCACAATTTTATTGCTATAGAAAATTTTGTCAAAATTTTATTTCTATAAAAAATTTTGTCAAAATTTTATTTCTATAGAAAATTTTGTCAAAATTTTATTGCTATAGAAAATTTTGTCAACATTTTATTGGTATAGAAAATTTTGTCAAAATTTTATTGCTATAGAATTTTTTTCAAAATTTTATTCTATAGAAAATTTTGTCACAATTGTATTTTTATAGAAGATTTTGTCAAAATTTTATTTCTATAGAAAATTTTGTCAAAATTTTATTTCTATAGAAAATTTTTTCAAAATTTTATTTTATAGAAAATTTTGTCAAAATTTTATTCCTATCGAAAATTTTGCCAAAATTTTATTTCTATAGAAAATTTTATCAAAATTTTATTGCTATAGAAAATCTTGTGAAAATTCTAAACAAAATTTTGTCAACAGTTTATTTCAATAGAAAATTTTGTCGAAATTTATTTCCACAGAAAATTTTGTCGAAATTTATTTCTGTAGAAAATTTTGTCAAAATTTTATTGCTATAGAAATTTTTTCAAAATTTTATTCTATAGAAAATTTTGTCAAAATTGTATTTTTATAGAAGATTTTGTCAAAATTTTATTTCTATAGAAAATTTTGTCAAAATTTTATTTCCATAGAAAATTTTTTCAAAATTTTATTCTATAGAAAATTTTGTCAAAATTTTATTCCTATCGAAAATTTTGCCAAAATTTTATTTCTATAGAAAATTTTTGTCAAGATTTTATTGCTATAGAAAATTTTTGTCACAATTTTATTGCTATAGAAAATTTTGTCAAAATTTTATTTCTATAAAAAATTTTGTCAAAATTTTATTTCTATAGAAAATTTTGTCAAAATTTTATTGCTATAGAAAATTTTGTCAACATTTTATTGGTATAGAAAATTTTGTCAAAATTTTAGTGCTATAGAATTTTTTTCAAAATTTTATTCTATAGAAAATTTTGTCACAATTGTATTTTTATAGAAGATTTTGTCAAAATTTTATTTCTATAGAAAATTTTGTCAAAATTTTATTTCTATAGAAAATTTTTTCAAAATTTTATTTTATAGAAAATTTTGTCAAAATTTTATTCCTATCGAAAATTTTGCCAAAATTTTATTTCTATAGAAAATTTTATCAAAATTTTATTGCTATAGAAAATCTTGTGAAAATTCTAAACAAAATTTTGTCAACAGTTTATTTCAATAGAAAATTTTGTCGAAATTTATTTCCACAGAAAATTTTGTCGAAATTTATTTCTGTAGAAAATTTTGTCAAAATTTTATTGCTATAGAAATTTTTTCAAAATTTTATTCTATAGAAAATTTTGTCAAAATTGTATTTTTATAGAAGATTTTGTCAAAATTTTATTTCTATAGAAAATTTTGTCAAAATTTTATTTCCATAGAAAATTTTTTCAAAATTTTATTCTATAGAAAATTTTGTCAAAATTTTATTCCTATCGAAAATTTTGCCAAAATTTTATTTCTATAGAAAATTTTTGTCAAGATTTTATTGCTATAGAAAATTTTTGTCACAATTTTATTGCTATAGAAAATTTTGTCAAAATTTTATTGCTATAGAAAATTTTGTCAAAATTTTATTGCTATAGAAAATTTTGTCAAAATTTTATTTCTATGGAAAATTTTGTCAAAATGTTATTGCTATAGAAAATTTTGTCAAAATTTTATTGCTATAGAAATTTTTTCAAAATTTTATTCTACAGAAAATTTTGTCAAAATTGTATTTTTATAGAAGGTTTGTCAAAATTTTATTTCTATAGGAAATTTTTTCAAAATTTTATTTTTATAGAAAATTTTTTCAAAATTTTATTTCAATAGAAGATTTTGTCAAAATTTTATTTCTGTAGCACATTTGGTCGAAATTTATTTCCACAGAAAATTTTGTCAAAATTTTATTTCTGTAGAAAAATTTTTCAAAAGTTTTTTTTTCTATAGAAAATTTTGTCAAAATTTTATTACTATAGAAAGTTTTGTCAACATTTTATTTCTATAGAAACTTTTGTCAAAATTGTATTTCTATAGAAACTTTTGTCAAAATTGTATTTCTATAGAAAATTTTGTCAAAATTTTATTTCTATAGAAAATTTTGTCAAAATTTTATTTCTATAGGAAATTTTGTCAAAATTTTATTTCTATAGAAAATTTTGTCAAATTTTTATTTCTATAGAAAATTTTGTCAAAATTTTATTTCTATAGAAAATGTTGTCAAAATTTTATTTCTATAGAAAATTTTATCAAAATTTTATTGCTATAGAAAATCTTGTCAAAATTCTAAACAAAATTTTGTCAACAGTTTATTTCAATAGAAAATTTTGTCAAAATTTTATTTCTGTAGCACATTTTGTCGAAATTTATTTCCACAGAAAATTTTGTCGAAATTTATTTCTGTAGAAAATTTTGTCAAAATTTTATTTGTTATAGAACATTTTGTTAAAATTTTATTGCTATAGAAAATTTTGTCAAAATTTTATTACTATAAAAAGTTTTGTCAAAATTTTATTTCTATAGAAAATTTTGTCAACATTTTATTTCTATAGAAAATTTTGTCAAAATTTGGTTTCTATAGAAAATTTTGTCAAAATTGTATTTCTATAGAAAAGTTTGTCAAAATTTTATTTCTATGGAAAATTTTGTCAAAATTTTATTTCTAAGGAAAATTTTTTCACAATTTTATTGCAATAGAAAATGTTGTCAAAATTTTATTGCTATAGAAAATTTCGTCAACATTTTATTTTTATAGAAACTTTTGTCAAAATTTTATTTCTATAGAAAATTTTTTCAACATTTTATAGCTATAGAAAATTTTGTCAAAATTTTATTTCTATAGAAAATTTTTTTTAAAATTTTGATTCTTTAGAAAATTTTATTGCTATAGAAAATTTTGTCAAAATTTATGTCATTTTAGCGTTGTCAGATTGAGACCGTCTGTTCTCCATTTGACACCACATGTGTGTTGATTCATTTTCATAAAGGGATCGTTTTGAAACATGCACGCTGTTAACAATTTTTTTATGGGTGGAGACGGTGTTGATAATTCGGTTTCGTTGCTTCGGAATTGTCTTTGACGATCCGATGATATGGCGTCGGTTACTGTTCGGTATTGATGTTTCGGTTTCGTTGACCTAGGTTGTAGATGAGGCATTACGGATGCTGACAAAAGCGGTTAATGTCGGTACAAACGCAAACACAAGGGGGAAACTCAGGGATAAAGAAGTTAACTAGATGCTGAAGCTACTAGTGCGAAAGCAAGCTAATTGTCGCAACAATTAATGCAGAATCAAGCTACAAGCCGAAGCAATTAGTACGGATGCACGCTTATAGCCGAAGCAATTACTGCGGAAGCAAGCTAACATCCGAAGCAATTAGTTAAGAACCGAACCATTTGTGCGGAAACAAGTAAGCAGGCAAAACAAGTAGTGCGGAAGCAGGCTAACAGTCGTAAAAATTAGTGCGGAACAAAAGCAAATTGCCGAAGCAATCAGTACGGATGCAATTGGTGAGGAAGAAAGCTAAATATCGAAACAGTTAGTGCTGAAGCAAGGTTTTTACCAAAGCAATTAGTGCGGAAACAAGTTTTCAGCGTAATCAATTAGTGCGGAAGCAAGCTAAGTACCGAAGTAATCAGTACAGAAGCACGCTAAAAGCAAAAGAAACTAGTACGGAAGCAAGTGAACAACCGAAGCTATTAGTACGGAAGCGAGCTAATTGATGAAATAATTAGTGCGGAAGCAAGAAAATAACCAAAGTAAGCTAAAAGCCGAATAAATTAGTGCGAAATTAAGCTAATTGACGAAGCCATTATTGCGGAACAAGCTAAAAGCCGAGGCAATTAGTGCTGAAACACGTTATCAGGCGAAGCAATTACTGCGGAAGCAAGCTACATGCAGAGACACTTTGTTCTGAAGAAAGCGAATGCATAGGGGTGCTGAACTCCTTAGGGCATCGTCGGATCTATGCCAAAATCTTCTTAGCTCAATCCCTAAAATTCTTTACCTTTTGCTCGACATCTATAAAAAACTCATTAATCCATGGGGGAAAAATTGTTTTGATATGCCTAAGTTTGTTTTCCGTGTACATATTACATAAGACAACGTTTAAGGTCCAATTGACTTTTGATATGGCCTTGTTTACATAGGCATTCCATATGGCTATACAATAGCATCTTAAATTGAATTAGATTGGTCCAATATCATTTACAGGTATCATCGTCATCATCATCATCATCACATCACCAGGCACATGTTTGAATGCGGATTTGTGGGTTGTAAAGTAGAAGCGCATACAATATCCAATTCCAAAACCACCAATGACATAAGGTTGATTGGTTTAGGTATGGATCAAATGTATTGCGGTATTTACAACCAGATCAAAACATCACGTATCCATTTGAATCACAACGTTGATGGATGACGTGGATGTTGGTTTTTTTTTTTGTGATTGATGATAGAGATGTTGTGTATGATGGAAGTTAAATCGATTAATGAATATTATTGTAATAGGCAGTAATCAAATTAAGCCCAACGAGTGAGAAGAAAATAGATGATAAAAGATATTGGTGTAAATGGGCAGGAGGGTGGCAGTTGCTTTACTGTTGCTAGTACAAAAAAATGCAACACATGGCAGATCAGGTCAAAACAATAGTCAAATGCATAGCAAAGTTTTCTGCACATGGGTTAGCAGGGTCTCTGGAGGTGAGACATTATTTAGAAGTTTTAAGTAGCTGTTTAATCATCTCGAGATTCCTGGGTTAGCAACGATAGGGTCTCTCCCATTAGTCAAGATAGACGACGGCCTAGTCTCTCATCTTCGCAAATTGGTGGTGGTCTACCTAGCAATACGATTTTACATTGGTGAAAAGAGGGGGCATTCCCCACCACTAAAATCGAATATTGTGCAATGATTGTTCTCGTACCCGGTATATAATCACAGAAAGAGGAAAAGAGGAAAATAAAGAAATTGAAAATTGAGGCTTTGCAAGTATCTATATCCAGTTAAAGGAAGGAAGCTGACCGTCCAGAGTGAAGTTGGGAGAGCACCTGTTTGGTTTAACAGAATACTCGAAAATATGCCTCTTAATGGATTGCGAGTGGTCCCATGTAGGATATTAATCCTGAATTGTAGGGTTCAAAACTAAGAGGTAGGTGTCTATACTAAACTAATATCAGATAATAGGTGATATAATACTGATCTGGTCACGTCACCGCTATTAATGATGACCTTCCTCTCAGAACGTTGCTGCACTGATAGAAGGAGTCGAACCCTTAATATGTGTGCCTTCGGCATTGAGTCCAGTATTCCCTCATCGTCAGTCGGGGTGCAGAATGCCTTGTTCACATTTTACACCATCTTAGACTAGAACAAGTATATACGGCCGTAAGTTCGGCCAGGCCGAATCTTATGTACCCTCCACCATGGATTGCGTAGAAACTTCTACGAAAGAGTGTCATCCACAAATTTCAACTCACTCGGATGAAATTTGCTCCTCCAAGAGGCTCCAAAACCAAATCTCGGGATTGGTTTATATGGGGGCTATAAATGATTATGGACTGATATGGACCACTATTGGCATGGTTTTTAAATATCATATACTACCACCACGTACCAAATTTCAACCAGATCAGATGAATTTTGCTTCTCCAAAAGGCACCGGAGGTCAAATCTGGCGATCGGTTTATATAGGAGCTATATATAATTATGGACTGATAGGAACCAATTCCTGAATGGTTGCTGGATACCATATACTAATGGGAATGGGAAGAATTTTGCTCTTCCGGAGGTCAAATCTGGGGATCGGTTTATATGGGGCCTATATATAATTATGGACCGATATCGACCAATTTTTGCATGGGTGTTTGGGGCCATATATTAACATCACGTACCAAATTTCAACTGAATCAGATGAATTTTGGTCTTCCAAGAGGCTCCGGAGGTCAAATCTGGTGATCGGCAAGCCACATCGGGGGATCGGTTTATATAGGGGCTATATATAATTATGGACCGATGTGGACCAATTTTTGCATATTTGTTAGAGACCATATACTAACACCATGTACCAAATTTCAGCCGGATCGGATAAAATTTGCTTCACTTAGAGGCTCCGCATGCCAAATCGGGGGATCGGTTTATATGGGGGCTATATATAATTATAGACCGATATGAACCAATTTTTGCATGGTTGTTAGAGACCATATACTAACACCATGTACCAAATTTCAGCAGGATTGGATGAAATTTACTTCTCTTATAGGCCTCGCAAGCCAAATTTGGGGGTCCGTTTATATGGGGGCTATACGTAAAAGTGGACCGATATGGCCCGACCTACATCAATAACAACTACTTGTGCCAAGTTTCAATTCGATAGCTTGTTTCGTTCGGAAGTTAGCGTGATTTCAACAGACGGACGGACGGACCTGCTCAGATCGACTCAGAATTTCACCACGACCCAGAATATATATACTTTATGGGGTCTTAGATCAATATTTCGATGTGTTACAAACGGAATGACAAAGTTAGTATACCCCCCATCCTATGGTGGAGGGTATAATAAGGTGGTTCCCTGTTTGGAGGAAGATAGTTCAAATTCCTGTCGATGGGCAAGCTGGATAAATAAGAGCCCTTGCCACGTAGATCTTGAAGAAGAGGGTAAAGGATTCACCCGTGCGATGTTAATTTCTCCTTTGTGAAAATATTTTGTGCTATTCCAAATAGAATTGCTACCAAACCTAGGATTGCTCTATGTAGTATTTCCGATGAGTATGGTGTTACTTTCCGTCTCGAAAGGCTTTAGAAAACTCCAATGACCTACGTACTCAATCCCTCCGCAATATTGGATGTTAACTCGCATTGGTTAGGGAGTCTCCTTTACTAGGGGACAGAAAAGTAATAAGAACCTCCCAAATGTGTCTGTTTCCTTGGCTTCAGTATAGGAAAAATATTTTGTATTTTCGAGATATCTGTAATTTATGGGTGGTGAGTCATATATTGAATATGTGATTCAGGAATGGGCTTCAGCATCCTTGTAGCCAGACAATATGGGTCGTTTGCTGCCGAACTCTTGGGTTCATTTATTCTTTAGAGTATATTATCATACCTAATGACCATAGTGAGCGATGTCCGACCTAAGGAAACAGAAGGCTCCTTTTTGTTTTCTGCTTTCACGATTATAAGTAAGAGATGTCCGATATGGAGACAGAGAAGGATCAACTTTGTCTTCTCCTTTAACGATCATAAATCGGAGAATTCTCGTATGCAGAAGATATTCGATGCAGGAGTATCGTTTTTCAGAGTTTGCGAGCCAAGCATATGGCAGATGTTGTCTTTCCACTTTGGGTTCAAGATCAAACTTTTCCACATTCTTGCATTACCTTTCTAGCTTATATTCAGAGGGCAGTGAAATAGATTTCCGAATAGTTGATTTGAACATATGTCAACTATGAAATCACTTAAAGATGCTTTAAACTCCTACGAGTCCTTATTTCTTTAATCAAACACTGAAAATACGTTGATGTTCGCGAATATGAGCAATTTAACCACTCCCTGTCGTAGTTGCACGCTAGGTTAGGTTAGGTGGCAGCCCGATGTATCAGACTCACTTAAACTATTCAGTTCATTGTGATACCACATTGGTGAACTTCTCTCTTACCACTGAGTGCTGCCCGATTCCATGTTAAGCTCAATGACAAGGGACCTCCTTTTTATAGCCGAGTTCGAACGGCGTTCCACATTGCACTTAGAGAAGCTTTGAAACCCTCAGAAATGTCAGCAGCATTACTGAGGTGGGATAATCCATCGCTGAAAAACTTTTTGGTGTTCGGTCGAAGCTGGAATCGAACCCACGACCTTGTGTAAGCAATGCGGGCATGCTAACCATTGCACCACGGTGGTTCCCTTGGTTGCATGCTATACATAGCGCCATTGAACATATATTGAAGAATTGAATCAGGAATCTGATTCGATTCTTTGGAATATTCTTCAGCATCCACGTAGCTGTCAATCTATGGGGCACATTTATAGTCTAGGATACATTCTCTAGCTTAATGACAACATGAAGACTGTCCGATATGGGTCCACTGAAGTATCAACTTTGTCTTTTGCTTTGACGATTATCAGTGGGAAAATTCCAGAAAAATTGTGTGCAAAGTAATATTCTTCAGCATCCCCGTAGCCACAGCACATGGACCCATAACTGTCAATCTCTGAATTGTATTTATAGTTTAGAAGCCATTTGCTTAATGAAAACATGAGGGCTGTCCAATTTGGGAGCACAAAAGAATCAACTTTGTCTTCTGCTTTCACGATTACCAGTTGTCTGCGGAAAATATTCGCTTTACAATAATCGTTCTTCAGAGTTTGCGAACCAAACATAGAGCCGCCGTTGTATTTCCGCTTTTGTCTGTGACATTTTGAAGCATTGTCCGATATCGACCTCTGCCACTTAATCCGCACTTATATGCGGAGGACAGTAAAATAGCTTTCAGAACAGTTGATATAAACCGATGTCAAATATGTAGTCACTTAGAGATGTTTTGAACTCCTATATTGAAAATGGGGGTCAGGAATCTGGTACATTTTTTGTTTACAATATATTCACTTGCTTGATGACAACATGAGAGCTGTCCGAATTAGAAATACAGAATGATCACCGCTCTCTTCTGCTTTCATTAGAAGAATTCTCTACAAATTGTCTGAAGAAGGCATACGCTGTACGAGATTCAACCTTCAGAGTTTGCAAACCAAACTTTGGTTAGATATTGTCTTTCCGCTTCGGCTTTGAGAAATTCAGAATTCGTTGCTCAAAGCCGCTGGGATCAGAGATCAAACTCTTCAACATGCTTCCACAAACATTTCTTGCTTATATGCGGAGGACAGTAAAATAATTTTTGATCTGAACAGATGTCAACTAAGAAATCACTTAGAGATGCTTTAAAACATTTCGAAGTTCTACTAATATTACTTAGAGAAAGTTACTTTATGCGATTCGGGGTTTCTTTAATCGAAAACTGGAAATGCTTCGATGTTTGTCAATGTGATCGATTTACCTTATCCCCGTCGTAGTTATGCTCCTTTCTTTGCAGGTAAAGATTCCAATAATCTACAATGAAGGACCTCTTAAAAAATATTGCTTTAGTATTTGTTTTAAGTTAAACAGCATAGTCCCCTCCTTCTCCACCACTGTTATAATGAGAAAAAAGTATCTCAAATTGTATTTATAAATAATCCAATAAAATTTTGTATGCTGTCGTAAAAATAAATTTTATTACATTAAATTAGCATAAAATTCAAAACGTATTTTGGCGTAATCGCCATCACCAAAGCCCTCGTTGCGGAGTATAAAGAGACTATGAACAGCTGCTACTCATTGGCACACAGTAAAAATAGACAAAGATGTATAGCACAGTGTTTGAAGTAAGTACCAAATATGTTTTTATACTAATTTGCGAAACCTTAAGACGGGGTGACATTCTTAGCTTAGAATAGTTTATAGTTTATGGCAAAATGTTATATCAGATTCGCCTATTAGGAAACGACCCGTTATAGCAGATATCAGGAGTGATATCTGACGTGTTGAGAACACTAGCATATCTAGTGAGCGGTTTACGTTGAAATGGGACCATATTTGCTAGGTGTCGTTGCTTGCAATTCTCCCATCGGACATTTGCCATTATAACACCATTTTCACGCAGTAAGAGCTTGCAGGTAGCCAGAGGCATACCAACAGATTCTAGTTCCACTGGAATATGTAAGGTAGCCATGCTAACTCATCCGCTTCGCAGTTCCCAGGTATGTTCCTGTGACCGACCAAGATTAGATGGTCTCTGAACTGTACCAATAAATTAGCTTGGGGAGTCTTCTTTACTGGGGGACAGAATAAGAATAATAATCTACCATAGTCTGACTCGCAAATATGCATCTCTTTCTTCTCCACTAACTCCAAAACTCCTCCCAAACCTTACAAATTAAAGCACCAAGCAATTGTTCCCCAAATGCGAAAACCATTCATATTTTTTACTTCTCGAATTAACTCAATACAATTTAACTCCTTTTGCGGGAGCCACCGTGGTGCAATGGTTAGCATGCCCGCCTTGCATACACAAGTTCGTGGGTTCGATTTCTGCTTCGACCGAACACCAAAAAGTTTTTCAGCGGTGGATTATCCTACCTCAGTAATGCTGGTGACATTTCTGAGAGTTACAAAGCTTCTCTAAGTGGTTTCACTGCAATGTGAAACGCCGTTCGGACTCGGCTATAAAAAGGAGGTCCCTTGTCACTAAGTTTAACATGGAATCGGGCAGCACTCAGTGATAAGAGAGAAGTTCACGAATGTGGTATCACAATGGACTGAATAGTCTAAGTGAGCCTGATACATCGGGCTGCCACCTAACCTAACCTAACCTAACTCCATTTGCACTTTTGCAGGCGATCGTTCACATATTTTAAGTAGTTGCTATAAGGAGCCGAAAATATTCTTCGAACGATTGGTACTAACTTCTTGACGGCGATCAAAGTATTTTGGCTTTCCTTAACCCTTTTTATCAAGCATTACCTCAATTTGATGTTATTGGCTTAAGACAAGATCGACTAACATACGCAAGAGGTATCGCACTACTTTAACCCATGTGAAGGTCGATTCCTATAGCCTAACTCTTGGACAACGGCAAATTCGATAAATTCGGTAGAACCTCATCCAGTTGGCAGCCTTTTGGTGGTATATCTTAACAACCTCGCCGTGCCCTGCGTTGGGCGCCATTTTATTTATGTGATGATCCAATACTCAAGCCCTTTCTCTTTTGAATGTGGTTACCTTCTGTCCACCGTGGTGCAATGGTTAGCATGTCCGCCTTGCATACACAAGGTCGTGGGTTCGATTCCTGCTTCGACCGAACACCAAAAGTTTTTCAGCGGTGGATTATCCTACCTCAGTAATGCTGGTGACATTTCTGAGGGTTACAAAGCTTCTCTAAGTAGTTTCACTGCAATGTGGAACTCCGTTCGGACTCGGCTATAAAAAGGAGGCCTCTTGTCATTGAGCTTAACATAGAATCGGGCAGCACTCAGTGATAAGAGAGAAGTTCACCAATGTGGTATCACAATGGACTGAATAGTCTAAGTGAGCCTGATACATCGGGCTGCCACCTAACCTTCTGTCCCTAAACGAAGACTGTTCTTATTCACTGGAGAAAGGATTAGATGCGTCGGCAGGTGGCTTGTTGGACCATCACGTTGAAAATTCGTACAAAGTACATATTACACCGAATACGACTGTTCAGCTCGACTGTTGAGCATCCAAAATTTGAGCATTCAAATTTGAAATATGGCCTAAATTTAGACCAGCAAATAAAGCGAGCAGCGCCGCCGGTTTTAGCCACCGCCAATTAAATCGGTTCGACGGTTGAGCATCTAAAACTTTTATTCCGAAAATATGGTCAACTTTAGACCAGAGAATAAAGCCTCCGAGATGCGCCGCCTACTACTAACGATTAGTATACGATGTTGCCGACTAAAGCAGCTCATCTCCTCTGAAATGTAGCCTCCAATTAAATAAAATCTATTTTTTAAATCTGGGAAAAGTTTCAAATTTTTTTGCTAAAACGTTACTGTTCTTTAGTAATTTAGAACAAGTATATACGGCCGTAAGTTCGGCCAGGCCGAATCTTATGTACCCTCCACCATGGATTGCGTAGAAACTTCTATGAAAGACTGTCATCCACAATCGAATTACTTGGGTTGTGGTATCTTAAAACTTTTTAACATCGATTTCTAAATTGTGAGTTAGTCCATACGTGTTATATATCAAATTTATGTATAAGTCTACAAATAATTACGAATCGATATGGACTTTTTGCACGATACGTAGAGAGCCAGAATTGAAATATGGGGGTCGCTTATATGGGGGCTATATACAATGGGCATCGATTTATCTGAGGGCTATATATAACTATAGACCGATATGGACCTAGTGAGGCATGGTTGTTAACGGCCATATACTAGCACAATGTACCAAATTTCAACTGACTCGGATGAAATTTGCTTCTCCAAGAGGCTCCAAAACCAAATCTCGGGATCGGTTTATATGGGGGCTATATATGATTATGGACTGATATGGACCACTTTTGGAATGGTTGTTAAATATCATATACTACCACCACGTACCAAATTTCAACCAGATCGGATGAATTTTGCTTCTCCAAAAGGCACCGGAGGTCAAATCTGGGGATCGGTTTATATGGGAGCTATATATATTTATGGACTGATATGAACCAATTCCTGCATGGTTGTTGGATACCATATACTAACATCACGTACCAAATTTCAACCGAATCGGATGAATTTTGCTCTTCCAAGGGGCTCCGGAGGTCAAATCTTGGGATCGGTTTATATGGGGGATATATATAATTATGGACGGATATGGACCATTTTTTGCATGGTCATTAGAGACTATATACTAACACCATGTACCAAATTTCAGTCGGATCGGATGAAATTTGCTTCTCTTGGAGGCTCCACAAGCCAAATCGGGGGATCGGTTTATATGGGGGCTATATATAATTATTGACCGATATGGACCAATTTTTGTATGGTTGTTAGAGATCATATGCTGACACCATGTACCAAATTTCAGCCGGATCGGATGAAATTTGCTTCTCTTAGAGTCACCGCAAGCCAAATTTGGGGGTTCGTTTATATGGGGGCTATACGTAAAGTGGACCGATATAGCCCATTTGCAATACCGTCCGACCTACATCAATAACAACTACTTGTGCCAAGTTTCAAGTCGATAGCTTGTTTCGTTCGGAAGGTAGCGTGATTTCAACAGACGGATGGACGAACGGACGGACGGACGGACATGCTCAGATCGACTCAAAATGTCACCAAGACCCAGAATATATATACTTTATGGGGTCTTAGAGCAATATTTCGATGTGTTACAAACGAAATGACAAAGTTAATATACCCCCATCCTATGGTGGAGGGTATAAAAATCATGCAAGACAGAGATTAATAGAATCTAAACTTATCTTTAAGCTTGGTTGTACAATTAATCTCACACCGATTCGGATACTGTTTGGTCTAATTTTTAACAAATAATTGGCCGTAGTCGAGGGGACATAGTTGCGTCGACTCAGCCATCAAATTGCCGTGCTAAAAATTAGGTGTCATCTGCCTTCCCACGAAAATGGGTCTGATTTAGATCCACAAAAGGGTTTATGTCGATTCCATTGCCATACCCTAAGTACACATATTTTGTCTGTCTGTCCGTCGGTTAATATTTGAAGACACAACATCTTCATTTATTGATTTTGCCCGTATTTCTCCCAAAAAATCATGTGCGTGAAGATAAATTCCGAATTTAGTTAGCACAGACACAAACCATTTTTTGCAGAGCTCTGTTAATTAGTTAACAGAGCTTCATAAAGGAGATAACAGAGCACTTTAACGAGAGGTATTTTCTGCCCTAACCAATGATAGATTTATTTTTTGATCACCAGGAAAAATATTAAATGGTCTTCCTGACCAATTTACTTTATCTAAAATTAAACCACCCACTTGCGGCATTATCACTCACAGCTACATTCACACACATGTCTCAAAATTTTGCATAAAATTGAGTTTTTTGGTACAATTTTCTGAGAGGATGAGACTCACGTGACCATTGTGGCCGCATGGACAATTGTCCCACAAGGACCCATACACCGTATGAAAGAGCTTGAAGAGCTCCATCGATATTTGATAGAATTTTTTAGATCTGCCGGTCAGTTTTGGAGAAAAATAAATTTCCTTATAAAATTCAATTCAAAGCTCAAAAAATCTTTTTTGAGCTTTGATAAGATTTAATTCTTTTGGATATTTATATAGCTCCTATGGGGAAGTATATCCGGAATTGTTATAACTTCAGATGCCCCACACGATTCAATAGTTACACCAAGACAAAACATCTGGGAGAAGTAATCATTAGTGCCTCCCTTTTTGAACTTACTTCCTCATGACATGACTAAGAAGTTTCCCGTTCCGAACACTGTGCACGCCGGCGTGTTGTGGCCAGAATGCGATTAGTGTCATTAAATTCATACAATAGAAGCAAGTACAAAACAAACGAAAACAAATATTCCCCACCATACATTCATCTACTTGCACTGATGTATAGACGATTGGTCATTTGGATGGAGGAATGGTTGGATGGATGGATAGATGGATAAACGAATGTTATTGTGGGACAATACGGGGAAAATACTGTTGTTAAACTCTATTTAGTTTAGTCATCGTAACTAGAAATGGATGAATGGTTGGATGACTGGACACTGGACCAGTTTTGTTGCTATCGCATGGATGTGTTGACTAAGGGATCGAATGACCAGAGTCTCCAACAGCCCATAGCTATATATCGCATTGAAAATGACAAGCAATAAACACTCAATTGTTAAATTGCCTATTTTGGCTGTTGCTTTTGAATTTGAATAAAGACTTGAATAAATACTTCGCTCTCCCTCTCTCTCTCTCTTCCTGCTTCGTTCAACAAAATTTCAGCAATAATTTTAAATTAGCTCCCTTGCCCTCGTTCATAGTTCTTTAGTTAGTGATTGCCTGTCATGCAATATGTCTGTCCATTAGCCATAAATAAGACATTATTTTCGAAGTTTCAATTTACATTCCCATCGGCTTCTGGATTACAAAAGCTAATTTAGGCTTCGTCTTTTGTTTTCCATATAAATAAAAAACAAACATACAATTTTCAATTTTCTTTATCCAATAAAACTGTATGCTGGTATATTTTTGAAATTGAGATACTCCAACTACCATGAAGCCTTTGT
Organism: Haematobia irritans; assembly: GCF_050003625.1. Lineage (NCBI taxonomy): Eukaryota > Metazoa > Arthropoda > Insecta > Diptera > Muscidae > Haematobia > Haematobia irritans. Next base: position 49,582,088 of record NC_134401.1, on the reverse strand, counting down.
CATTCATATGATATTTCAGGCGCCTTCATTGACATGATGATTCTCATTTCAAATTCAACTTCAATCATCATTCATTTATTTATTTATGTCGTTTTTCTCTTGATATTCATGTGACAGACATTTTTCCGCCATTGGAAAAATGTGTGTTAATTAATTTCTGTTTATCACGTCATAAAAAAAAACTCAAAATACATGTTTACTGTATAGCTACATATACAGATAATGATTGAACGAACTCTGCCTCATGGTTGATTTTATTGGCGGATAGTTTAATAAAATTTAATCGATTTCAATGTATTTGTATACCCTATACCAGACTATAGCAAGTATACAAGGGATTTCATATAATTTGTAGCATATAAGACTCTAGTAATCTTATAAGAAACTTCAACAACCAAGAAAACTCAAAATGAATTGAAGCAATTCTATGTTAAGGAGTAGAAGCATTGGTCTAGTCCAAAACCTTTGACACGGCGCGTCTTTCCATTTTCCTAGGAAATACAATGGAGATCCCCCTGCCTAATTATGTTTGGTTTGGTTAGATATAATAACAGACCGTTAGCCAACCTAAGATGTTTATAGAAGTTTACTTCAGGCTAAAATATGGCGATTTCGATTGGGAAAAAAGGTGCAACATTCTCGAAATTGAAGGGCACTGTCATAGATTTTGGATCCTGTAACAGGTTGGCTGATAAGTCCCCGGTCTAACAAAGACAAACACATTTTTTGTTAAAATTCGTTTTTATACCCTGCACCATAAGATGGGGGTATATTAACTTTGTCATTCCGTTTGTAACACATCGAAATATTGCTTTAAGACCCCATAAATTATATATATTCTGGGTCGTGGTGAAATTCTGAGTCGATCTGAGCATGTCCGTCCGTCTGTTGAAATCACGCTAACTTACGAACGAAACAAGCTATCGACTTGAAACTTGGTACAAGTAGTTGTTATTGATGTAGGTCGGATGGTATTGCAAATGGGCCATATCGGTCTACTTTGGCTTGCGGAGCCTCTAACAGAAGCATATTTCATCCGATCCGGCTGAAATTTGGTACATGGTGTTGGTATATGGTCTCTAATAACCACGCAAAAATTGGTCCATTATTATATATAGCCCCCATTTAAACCGATCCCCAGATTTGGCTTGCGGAGCCTCAAAGAGAAGCAAATTTTATCCGATCTTGCTGAAATTTAGTACATGCTGTTGGTATATGGTCTCTTACAACCATGCAAAAATTGGTTCACATCGGTCCATAATTATATATAGCCCCCATATAAACCGATCCCCAGATTTAGCTTGCGGAGCCTCTAAGAGAAGCAAATTTCATCCCATCCGGTTGAAATTAGGTACATGGTGTTGGTATATGGTCTCTAATAACCACGAAAAAATTGGTTCATAATTATATATAGCCCCCATATAAACCGATCCCCCGATTTGGTTTGCCGATCCTCTAAGAGAAGCAAATTTCATCCGATCCGGTTGAAATTAGCTACATGGTGTCAGCATATGATCTCTACCAACCATGCAAAAATTGGTCCAAATCGGTCTATAATTATACATAGCCCCCATATAAACCGATCCCCTGATTTAACCTCCGGAGCCCTTTGGAAGAGCAAAATTCATCCGATTCGGTTGAAATTTGGTACGTGATGTTAGTATATGATATTTAACAACCATGCCAAAAGTGGTCCATATCAGTCCATAATTATATACAGCCCCCATATAAACCAATCCCGAGATTTGGTTTTGGAGCCACTTGGAGGAGCAAATTTCATCCGAGTCAGTTGAAATTTGGTACATTGTGCTAGTATATGGCCGTTAACAACCATGCCTAACTAGGTCCATATCGGTCTATAGTTATATATAGCCCTCAGATAAATAGATCCCCAATAACACAAAAATTGGTCCATATTAAGTTCATAATTGTATATAAGCGACCCCCATATTTCAATTCTGGCTCTCTACGTACCGTGCAAAAGTCCATATCGATTCGTAATTATTTGTAGACTTACCTATACACAACTTTTTTGTCTAATATATACCACGTATAGACTAACTCACAATTTAGAAAACGATGTTAAGAAGTTTTAAAATACCACAAACCAAGTAATTCGATTGTGGGTGACAATTTTTCGTAGAAGTTTCTACGCAGTCCATGGTGGAGGGTACATAAGATTCGGCCTGGCCGAACTTACGGCCGTATATACTTGTTACTATTCAACATAGTTCCCTTCAAGAGCGATACAACGATTATAACGACCTTCCAATTTTTTGATACCATTTTGGTAGTACTCCTTCGGTTTTGCCTCAAAATAGGCCTCAGTTTCGGCGATCACCTCTTCATTGCAGCCAACTTTTTTTCCTACGAGCATCCTTTTGAGGTCTGAGAACAAGAAAAAGTCAATGGGAGCCAGATCTGTAGAATACGGTGGGTGGGGAAGCAATGCGAAGCCCAATTCATGAATTTCTGCCATCGTTCTCAATGACTTGTGGCTCGGTGCGTTGTCTTGGTGTAACAACATTTATTTCTTTTTCATATGGGGGCGTTTTGGAGCGATTTCGACCTTCAAACGCTCCAATAACACCATATAATAGTCACGGTTGATGGTTTTTCCCTTCTCAAGATAATCGATAAAAATTATTCCATGCGCATCCCAAAAAACAGAGGTCATTACTTTGCCAGCGGACTTTTGAGTCTTTCCACGCTTCGGAGACGGTTCGTCTGTCGCTGTCCACTCAGCCGACTGTCGATTGGACTCAGGAGTATAATGATGGAGCCATGTTTCATCCATTGTCACATATCGACGGAAAAACGCGGGTGTATTACGAGTTAACAGCAGCAAACACCACTCAGAATCATCAACACGTTGTTGTTTTTGGTCAAATGTGCGCTCGCGCGGCACCCATTTTGCACAGAGCTTCCGCATATCCAAATATTGATGAATGATATGACCTCTGCTATCTCGATCCACTTCATTTTACGGTCATTCAAAATCATTTTGTGGATTTTTTTGATGTTTTCATCGGTAACCACCTCTTTCGGGCGTCCACTGTGTTAACCGTCCTCCGTACTCATTTCACCACGCTTGAATTTTGCATACCAATCAATTATTGTTGATTTCCCTGGGGCAGAGTCCGGAAACTCATCATCAAGCCAAGTTTTTGCTTCCACCGTATTTTCCCCTTCAGAAAACAGTATTTTATCAAAATACGAAATTCCTTTTTTCCATTTTTTCACAATAACAAAAGCTGCATCACAAAAGACGCTCTATCTCACAAACTAATTGACTTACAGAAGTCAAATTTTGACACGAATCATTTGAAGGTTGGTACTATATAAAAATAATATGCATTTAATACTAGCGACGCCATCTATGTGTCAGACCGGGGACTTATCAGCCAACCTGTTATTCCTCACAATATTATGAATTAACAATAACTTTGGAATGACACTATCATTTGGTCGAAAATATAGTGAGGCAAGCCAACATATTTTTTTACGAAACGAAAACGCCCTAAGACTATTCAGTCCACTTGGATACCGCAATGTTCAATTTCTCTTTCATCGCTCAGTGCTGTCCGATTCCATGATTCCGAGACAGAGCGGCCTTAGCATTACTTAGAAACCACTCGGAAAAGCTTCGAAACACTCAGAAATTTTACCAGCATTACTGAGTAGGAATAAACAACCGCTGAAAACCTGAGATTGAACCCAGAACCATTTGTATGCAAGGTGGCATTGCTAATCATTGGATCGCTGGGGTTTCCTAATTATGTCAATCGATAGTTTAGCAACTGTATGGGTGATAGGTAAGTCCCACGTGGAGTTCCATGGAGAAATAACTACACACAAAAAAATAAAATATGAATTTGTACATAAATGTGTACATTTTTGAAAATTTATGGACTCTTTCATGAAATAGATGTATTTTTTTATTCGTAAATACTTGTTGTTAAATTAAGCAATTTTTAATAATGCGCATGGATTCTTCCATAAAATTAATGAAACTTTACATAATATATCCGAAAATACCGGGTTTCTCTTATCATGAGAGAGCCACAACATAGAGTTACTCTCATATGTATACAATACAAGCATACAATACAAGACAAAAACCAAACATAACGTTTTTGAAGGCAACACGTGGCTTTGCTGTGTTTGGTTTTTTCAGTTCAGTTTGAGTCGCCGTCGCGATTCGAAGATTATTTATTGCTGAAAAAGGTTGACGAAATAAAACAAATTTATTAATTAACTGGAAGCATTGGTGCTCATATTTATAACTAATAAAAAATATTATAAAATGTTTTTCACTCGCATGACTTTAATGCGGTTTTTAATAAATGGGTTCGTACATTTTGACCAATTAGGAATTAGGGGAAAATCGAAAAGAAAAAAGAAGGGATATATTTAATGCATGACATTTCTAATATATATTATGTAAAAATGCATATATTTCAATATCGAAAATTATGTATACTTCATTTATAATATTACAAATTTCATTAATATTGTGTATACATTCGTAGTCAATGAAAACCTGTATTTTTTAATTTATGAACTTTTTTCATACAATTTATGAATTCCGTGTTTGGAAAATTTTTGGGAACACTATTCTTAAAATAAATGAATTATTTTTTTTGTGTGTATAAGTTTGGAAATCTAATAGGGGAGAAACAGGAATGTCGGGGAACAGTATTTATATCTAGGTGAGAAACAAACCCAATAAGTTGCCGAAATAAGGAAAAAATCGGAAAATCCCACTGGAAAAAAATCGGAAGAGCTTTAACGCAAATTAGTCGGGGCTAATGGACGGCAACGTTCTAGTAAGGTGCTATGCCTTTGAGCAGTATCTTAATTATTGGAGAAAGAGTTAGATGAGTCACCATAAAAGAAAACAAGGTTTTATAATGTTTACTCCTTTAATTCGCTGAGGCCCCACGTTGGACGCCAACTAATTTATGTGACAATCCAACATGTAATGTAAATTTGACTGGCTTGATATTGGTAACTCGTTAATGAAAAATTGGCCGCCGAATAGTAGACATATTGGCGTCGACTGAAATATCAAACCACCGGCAGCGGTGGTCGAAACTCTAACGATGCCATACGCAAGAGCCATCAAAGAATGTTGACAATTCCGAGAGAGAAAATCCACGCAATGAAAACCGCAAGAGAGGGGATATAGGCTTTATTATATGGCATGGCCCTAACTGCAGGTGCGGAGAAAACAATAAGATCATTAGGTCGGTGACATGGAATTCCTGCAATCGGGAAGGTAAATGGCCTTACCGAGAGCTAACACAATAATTTTCCAAAATAAGAAGAAATCCATAGGATAAAAATCCGGACAATAATAAATCGAAATCTGGATTGGATCGATTTAGCTTAGTTGGCCGAGGGAAATTGACAGAAACGTGGAAACTCTAATGGAGGCACTGGTTAGGGAAATTGACTTCCTGTACTATTCAGTCCATTGTGAAACCACAGTGGTTAACCTCTCTTATCACTGAGTGCTGCCTGATCCCATGGTGAGCTTAATGACAAGGTACCTCCATTTTATCGCCGAGTTCGAACGCAGTTTCACGGTGAAACTATTCAGAGGAATTTTGAAACATGCAGAAATTTCCAAAGAGGAAGTCCGGAAAACCTAATAGGGTAGAAACAAGAGTGACTCGGAAGAGAGTTCATATTACAACCAGAAATATAAGGGTTCAAATAGCTGGGCTAGAAACAAACCAAATAAGTAGCCGCCATAAGACAAAAATAATGAGACACGATTAAGAGATATTTACACAAATTGGCCAGGAATAGTGGACATTCCTAAAAACATCGAAACTCTATCGACGGCAGACATAAGATCCGTCGAGCTAAGGAGGGATTTGAACCCGTCTGTTATGCAGATGATGTCATAATACTTGTGCAAGGAACGAATCCTAAAGCACTCTTAAGGAGGGCATAAAGGGTCCTGAAGATAGCATGTGACTGGGCAAGACCCAGGAGCCTGATTGTTAAACCGGAGAAGACTAAATTATGCCCTGGAGACGATACTGGACTTTAGACCTATACAGTTTCATATTAAAAGCGTAGCCGCCATGGTTTCGATGGGTGATTGGGAGAATGATGGACGGAAACACGGAACATGACGATTCATCAAAGGATAATGGAGAAGACGGTGGTGAAACGGCAGATGGCGCAACAATCTATGATCTTATACCTGAGGTGGCCATAGCTGCCGAGAGTGACATTCTGACGGCAGTAATATGCTCCTGGGAGAATGGGACTCCAGAGGAAATATCTGCTACACCGTTGAATCGCGGATGGGTGAAAGGACGGGACTGGACGTATACGTGGAGGATCCAGGCACCGAGATCCTATTACGATTACCAGAAGTACGCGCCATAATGGAATATGTTAAATGGCTCGGAAATAAAATGAGGCCACAAAATATGAACAATAGCCGAAATTAAAATTCGATCACGAACCGTGTTCGAATGCAAAAGTATGATCAACGAATACTCGTAATACGGCAGGATTCGCACCAAATTGGGTGCCGCGACATGCCGGAATAAAACAAAACTTAAATGGTAAATGAACTAGCGATAACAGTTTGAGGTGAGCATTAGTATCTACCTTCCTTAACAGGGTACTTCCGAATGGAACAGGGTACTCTATGTTCACTTCTAAGAAGTCGTTACATGGTTGCCAAAATCGTGGAGAGCAGAAATATGATACTGCAGGTATTGATCTTGAGTATCGAACAGGGAATTTAGCCACGGCACCAACCAGCACCCTAACTCTTGCACCTGATAATGTGCAGTGGATATAGTTGTGGATTAAATATGATAATCAACCATACATCTAACCATCCACATTAGTGATGAGGAGATAAATTAATCCTTGGTAAAGGCACGCAGTACAGAGGGTTCGTCCTATCAGCTCTGTGTTACACAGATATGACACAGAGCGGAAGAATAGTAAGTCATATTCCTAAAGAGATAAGATCGGTTCTCTTGCAACTATAATCTGCTGCTTTTCATAGTAATTCACGATGAATTCCCGAAATGTGGCCACTCATCTCATACCACAAAGTTCTACTACTTTTTTTACTTATAACAGTACATCGTACAGAGTGATCATCGCTTCTTTATTTCATTGTATTTGATTCTTCATGACGAATTTCTTTGCTAGCCTCATAATTTTATTGCTAGGAGTAAGGTAAAGGAATTTCGGTGTGACTAAACCTAACATCGTCTTAACTTCCTTCATTTTTTTCATAATCAGATCTCGAATGCACTTCTCAGTAGTTTGGTAGAGGCGTTAAGTTTTCACACCGTTACCGAAACTGAAACCTCTTCATAAGTTAATGGACAGCCGTCATGACATGGTCTATCAATTTAAAATGTGTCAATGAATGAGTGCAAATAACACCAGAATAAAAAGTGGCGTAAAATGACATGAGCAGTGAAGAGACAATCATTTAGTAGCTATTAATGCATTTATAGTCTTCAATGTATAGGAAGACTAACAATGCTCAAAAATTTAATTTATTTATTTTTTTTTTTATTGAAAATATACTAAAACTTTTGGAAAAGTCGAATTTTTAACACTTTAAAAAATTGAAGTAGTCGACTTTTTGATTTTTCCTAATAGAAAAAGTCGACTTGCTAGCTTTTTCGAATTTATCGATTTTTCGACTCTTTGAATTTTCGACTTTTTTCAGATTTGGAAAACTTAATTTATTCGATTTTTAAAAAATTTGAAGATATCGACTTTTTCATTTTTATACCCACCACCATAGAATGGTGATGGGGGTATAATAAGTTTGTCATTCCGTTTGTAACACATCGAAATATCGATTTCCGACTATATAAAGTATATATTCTTGATGGGAGCCACCGTGGTGCAATGGTTCGCATGCCCGCCTTGCATACACAAGGTCGTGGGTTCGATTCCTGCTACGACCAAACACCAAAAAGTTTTTCAGCGGTGGATTATCCCACCTCAGTAATGCTGGTGACATTTCTGAGGGTTTCAAAGCTTCTCTAAGTGGTTTCACTGGAATGCTATAAAAAGGAAGGCTATAAAAAGGAGGTCCCTTGTCATTGAGCTTAACATGGAATCGGGCAGCACTCAGTGATAAGAGAGAAGTTCACCACTGTGGTATCACAATGGACTGAATAGTCTAAGTGAGCCTGATACATCGGGCTGCCACATAACCTAACCTAACCTAACCTATATATTCTTGATCAGGGAGAAGATATAAGACGATATAAGCATGTCCCTCTGTCCGTCTGTCTGTCTGTTGTAATCACGCTGCAGCCTTCAATAAAGGCGCTATCTTCCTGAAATTTGGCACAGATTCGTCTTTTGTTTGCAGGCAGGTCACGTTCGAAGATGGGCTATATGGGTCCAAGATTTGATATAGTCCCCATATAAACCGACCTCCCGATTTTGGGTCTTTGGCTTATAAATACTGTAGTTTTTATCCAATTTGCGTGAAATTTGAAATCTAGAGGTATTGTAGGACCACAAATACGTGTGCCAAAAATTGTGAGTATCGGTCCAGGTTTTGATATAGCCCCCATATAGACCGATCTCCCGATTTCACTTCTTGGGCTTCTAGAATCCGTAGTTTTAATCCAATTTACCTGCAATTTGAAATCTAGAGGTACTCTAGGACCCTAAAGACGTGTGCCGAAAATGATGAGTACCGGTCCATGTTTTGATATAGCCAATTTTTACACGGGTATTCCCCTTTCAATTCATATTCGAATTTTTCGTTACGGTCGGATTGGTTCATTTGTTTATAAAAATTGTTTTTATGGATTTTGACTAACACCAATAGTGGATTAGTCGATTTGAATCGATATTCAAGCAATTCTAAACTCGACTAATGGATTTTACACTGCAAAAAAAGCATATCCGGTTCCAGATTTTGTCTTTACACTAATGATTTTGGTATTGATTCTGAACCAACAAAAAACAAGTATATACGGCCGTAAGTTCGGCCAGGCCGAAGCTTATGTACCCTCCATCATGGATTGCATAGAAACTTCTTCTAAACACTGCCATCCACAATCGAATTACTTAAGTTGCGGTAACGCTTGCCGATGGCAAGGTATCTTAAAACCTCCTAACACTATCTTCTAAATTGTATGTAAGTTCATACGTGGTATATATTAAATCAAAGAAGATCGATCCAATACGTATATAATTCAGTTTGACAAAGTAGACATACAATTTTGACAAAATTTTCTACAGAAATAAAATTTTAACAAAATTTTCTATAGAAATAAAATTTTCACAAAATTTTCTATAGAAATAAACTTTTGACAAAATTTTCTATAGAAATAAAATCTTGGTAGATTATTTTTGGCTCGAGTGGCAACCATGATTATGAACCGAATAAAATTTGAACACAATTTTCAATAGAAATAAAATTTTGACAATGATGAAAATAAAATTTTGACAAAATTTTCTATAGAAATAAAATTTTGGTAGACTATTTTTGGCTCTAGTGGCAACCATGATTATGAACCGATATGGACCAATTTTTGTGTGATTGGACCAATTTTGGTATGGTTGTTAGCGACCATATACTAACACCACGTTCCTAATTTGAACCGGATCGGATGAATTTTGCTCCTCCAAGAGGCTCCGGAGGTCAAATCTGGAGAACGTTTTATATGGGGGATATATATAATTATGGACCGATATGGACCAATTCTGGCACGCTTGTTAAAGATCATATACTAACACCATGTTCCACATTACAACCGGATTGGGTGAAATTTGCTTCTTTTGGAGACTTCGCAAGCCAAATCTGGGGATCGGTTTATATGGGGGCTATATATAATTATGAACCGATGTGGACCAATTTTTGCATGGTTGTTAGAGACCATATACCAATATCATGTACCAAATTTCAGCCGGATCGGATACAATTTGCTTCACTTTGAGGCTTCGCAAGCCAAATCTGGGGATCGGTTTATATGGGGGCTATATATAATTATGGACCGATATGGACCAATTTTTGCATGGTTGTTAGAGACCATATACCAACATCATGTACCAAATTTCAGCCGGATCGGATGAAATTTTCTTCTCTTTGAGGCACCGCAAGCCAAATCTGGGGATCGGTTTATATGGGGGCTATATATAATTATGGTCCTATGTGGACCAATTTTTGCTTGATTGTTAGAGACCATATACCAACACCATGTACCAAATTTCAGCCGGATCAGATGAAATATGCTTCTGTTAGAGGCTCCACAAGCCAAATCTGAGGGTCCCTTTATATGGGGGCTATACGTAAAAGTGGACCGATATGGCCCATTTTCAATACCATCCGACCTACATCGATAACAACTACTTGTGCCAAGTTTCAAGTCGATAGCTTGTTTCGTTCGGAAGTTAGCGTGATTTCAACAGACGGACGGACGGACATGCTTAGATCGACTCAGAATTTCACCACGACCCAGAATATATATACTTTATGGGGTCTTAGAGCAATATTTCGATGTGTTACAAACGGAATGACAAAGTTAATATACCCCCATCCTATGATGGAGGGTATAAAAAAAAAAACGGAGAATGGAAGTAAGGATATAAAGGTATCCTTCTTTCAATTCAAATTTCAAATCTCTTTTAAATTTGAGTTTTTTTGTACTTGATTCTAGGGAAAATTTTCAATTTAATCGTTTTTAAGCTTTTTTCTTCATGTGCTATCAAAGTCCTTTAAAAACGTATTAACGATAGTTTATATCTCTAGCGGCCATTTTCAATTCAAATATCTTCTCTCCTAACTGGCATATGGAGTATATACACCAGATGGCAGCTATGTCCACAATACGGTTTAAAAGTTCGTTAGTTAACGAAGCACTAACGGAGCTTTATGAAAATGGGCGTAAATAAAGACTCGACTCGATGTATCAAGTTTTGGAAAACATTGAACGCTTTGTAGTCAAGATACCAAAAATCAACAGACGATTTCATTAATTTTAAAATTATTAAATCCAAGTTACCCTTATTCAAAGAAATTTCTCTTTCATCTAAAGATAGCCAATTTTAAGTCGAATCACTTAGCTTTAAAGGCAAAGCGACTTCATTGAAAAGGTTATCGACTTTTGGACAAGAAAAAAAAAACAATAATATCAGAGAAATGCATCTTCTATGCGTAGCAAACTTCGCATTCGTGCTTTAAGGACATGAAATCTTTGATCTCACGACAATATTTTTTTCAATGTAGTGGCCTAAATTCTTCTATTAAGGATGTTGTATTATCCCAATATTTTAATTAATCTTTTCGCATTGTCGCGTGTTGTGAGAATGTCGCTTTCCTGAGATGTTTAAATTAAATAACTTTTGGGTTAAAATGTCTAAATTATTATTGAACTGCAAAAAAAAAAAACAAAAAAAACAATTTTCACAATACAATACCAAGACAAAAATAGAAAAACTAAACATCAGCAAATTAAAGTGTGCATATTTGTAAAAAAAAAAAATTAGAGAAAATTTGACCCAAATTTATCTCACAAAGATATTTGCTCCCAATGAGTTCATAAAAGACTCTTGCACACACACACACAAACACACAAATATTTAAACAAAGCACATCCCCATGCAAGTATTAGCCAGTGCACATAGTAGAACTGACAAACAAACTAACAGACGGACGGACGGACGGACACCATTTGTATGGAAACACCAATTTATTTATTTATTTATTTATTTATTTATTTATTCTTCGAAGTTGTCGTCGTTGTTGTTGTTGTCGTTGTCGAGCAATATTGATTTGGTAATAAATCAAAAATTGTTTATTGTTAATAAACATCCAATGGTTATGGCCAGAATTGCAACCAGCTAAGAAGGTGATGGGATTGGAGAGAGAGAGAGGGGAAGAAACGAAGTTTGCTGCTACAGCAACCTCTGTAATAAAATTCAACTACTATGTTGTCAGTTCAACACAACGAACATTAAATTTATTGCCATGGTTATAGTTTGTAAACAAAATTTGTTTTAAATCTTTTTTTTTTTTTTTTGCTTTTCGTTTGTTGAGCAGGAATTTTTATTACAAAAATTGAGAGGAAATTATGTGTGTGGAAAAATTTCTAAAAAAGAAAATTACTAACATGTGGGAATCACTTAAAATGAGGAAAAAGAAAATATACATAAAAAAACATAGTTTTCTTTTGTGAGCAGCAAAAATTTAGACTAATAAAGTGTTCATTTGACGATACACATTTTTCTTTCTTTCTTTCGCAAAGAAAATTTGGGTATTTGCCGAAATCGGAAGAACATATACCTATGTATATGGGACTTTGTCTAAATCTTCGTCGTTGGAAAAATATATGGAATTTCAGGTGGATTTGTTCAAAGACACTCTGTCAAGCAAACATATGTATGTATATACGAAAACATGGGCTGTAAAATCGGGATATCAGTCTATATGGGGGCAATACCAAAACATTAACCGATTCACACCATATTCTCCACAAAATACCTATAGATTTGGAAATTCAAGCCAATCGGACAAAAATTCTCTGTATACAAGCCCAATAAGTTAAATCGGGAAATCGGGCTATACGGAAGCTATATCAAAACTTGAACCGACTCACATTCATAAGCGTAGTAAGGCCTTTGGGGGGAGGGCTTAGCCCACTCCAGAAAAAAATTACCCCCCCTAGAATGTGAAAACCTTTATAAGATTTTCCATTATATATTGTTACTGTAGTATAGATAGGGGGCTATAGTCCCCCTGGTTAATGCTCACATTATACGGCAATGCTCATATTATAATCGCCACACCTGTTAACGTACCTAGCATACCTCTAAATTTTGATTTGCAAGCAAATCGAATAAAAATTGGGATGTCTAGGCGCTCAAGAGGTCAAATGGGAAGATCGGTATATATGAGGGAAATACCAAAGCATGAACGGGAGCCACCGTGGTGTAATGGCTTTGTATACACAAGATCGTGGGTTTTTCAGCGGTGGATTATCCCACCTCAGTAATGCTGGTGACATTTCTGACGGTTTCAAAGCTTCTCTTAAGTGGTTTCACTGCAATGTGAAACGCCGTTCGGACTATACTATAAAAAGGATGTCCCTTGTCATTGAGGTTAACATGGAATCGGCCAGCACTTAGTGATAAGACAGAAGTTCACCAATGTGGTATCACAATGGACTGAATAGTCTAATGAGCCGGATACATCGGGCTGCCACCTAACCTAACCTATATCATAATGTGGACCGAATCACATCATGTTGGCTCTAGATTTTGAAATTCAGGCAAATCGGATAAAAATTGGCAAGTATAGACGCTCAAGACTCCAAATCGGGAGGAAGGGGTGTGTTTGTATGAGAGCTATATCAAAATCTGAACCGATATAGCCCATCTTCGAACTTGACATGCCTGTAGACTAAAGACGAGTTTATTCTAAAGTTCAACTCGATAGCTTCATTATTGAACACTGAGACCTTGAAAACACCGGGTCTACTTGGAAATGGGATTTTTCTGGAAACCCGACAATTGGTATAAGAATACAAACAAGTCCATCGGTTTTGATTATTCTAGTCGGAGTCTTATCTAAATCTTAACCGATTCTGTGGAATGTCTGACACTGCAGTGAGTATGATATGACTAAAATACGGTGAAATCATATCTGTGTAAAATGTGGGCTTGATATGTCTAAATTGGAAGAACATATATATGGGGGTTTTATCTAAATCCGAATCGATTTGGATCAAATTCGACACACTGAACACTTAAAAACAATTTTTTTTTTGTTTTCCAATTTCACTTTTTATTTTTATCAGTAATTTTTGTTATACTTTTATTTTCTTATTATCTAATTTTTACAAATTGAAAAACTTCTTCTCTTCCACCGGGTGTTGAACCTGGGTATGTTAGCATCATAACATAACTCCTTAGCATACTCAGCCACAAATGCCATTGAACACAATGCACCAAGCGTCTATTCAAATGTTTGTGATATGAACCTAATATGACACCACGGCATGACATTCTAACTACTTCCTTAGATGTTCTTTATTATTATGAATGAAAAATAAAGAATGCTGGTTCAAATCTCACCAACGGCAATTTTGTTATTAAATATGTTTCTAAAAAAATATTTTTTTATGTTATACATCGTTTTTATTTTGTTTTTTCTGCATATATTTATGTATAAATTTATTTTTCCATTAAATGTCTACAACAAATTAAAAATTATAGTAATTTGCAAAACCTTCTCAAAAGAACTTCCCTGGAAGTGAAAAAGTCAAACGGCACAGGTTCAAATCCCAGCGGGGATGATTTTTTTTTATTTTTTTTATACCCTCCACCATAGGATGGGGGGTATATTAACTTTGTCATTCCGTTTGTAACACATCGAAATAATGCTCTAAGACCCCATAAAGTAACTGAAACTTGGCACAAGTAGATGTTATTGATGTAGGTTGGATGGTATTGGAAATGGGCCATATCGATCTACTTTTACGTATAGCCCCCATATAAACTGACCCCCAAATTTGGCTTGCGGGGACTCTAAGAGAAGCAAATTTCATCCGATCCAGCTGAAATTTGGTACATGGTGTTAGTATATGATCTCTAATGACCATAAAAAAAATGGTCCACATCGGTCCATAATTATATATAGCCCTCATATAAACCGATCACCAGATTTGACCTACAGAGCCTCTTGGGAGACCAAGATTCATCTGATTCAGTTGAAATTTGGTACGTGGTGTTAATATATGGCCTCAAACACCCATGCAAAAATTGGTCGAAATCGGTCCATAATTATATATTGCCCCCATATAAACCGATCCCCAGATTTGACCTCCGGAGCCCCTTGGAGGAGCAAAATTCATCTGATTCGGTTGAAATTTGGTACGTGATGTTAGTATATGTTATCCAACAACCATGCAGGAATTGGTTCATATCAGTCCATAATTATATATAGCCCCCATATAAACCGATCCCCAGATTTGATCTCCGGAGCCCCTTGGAGGAGCAAAATTCATCTGATTCGGTTGAAATTTGGTACGTGATGTTAGTATATGTTATCCAACAACCATGCAGGAATTGGTTCATATCAGTCCATAATTATATATAGCCCCCATATAAACCGATCCCCAGATTTGACCTCCGGTGCCTTTTGGAGAAGCAAAATTCATCCGATCTGGTTGAAATTTGGTACGTGCTGGTAGTATATGATATTTAACAACCATGCCAAAAGTAGCCCATATCATTCCATAATCATATATAGCCCCCATATAAACTAATCCCGAGATTTGGTTTTGGAGCCACTTGGAGGAGCGAATTTCATCCGAGTCAGTTGAAATTTGGTACATTGTGCTAGTATATGGCCGCTAACAACCATGCCTAACTAGGTCCATATCGGTCTATAGTTATATATATATCCCTCAGATAAATCGATCCCCAATCACACAAAATTGGTCCATATCAAGTTCATAATTGTAAAGGGTGATTCTTTTGAGGTTAGGATTTTCATGCATTAGTATTTGACAGATCACGTGGGATTTCAGACATGGTGTCAAAGAGAAAGATGCTCAGTATGCTTTGACATTTCATCATGAATAGACTTACGATCTGCCACAACGTCGAATTTTCAGTGAATGGGCCCTAGAAAAGTTGGCAGAAAATCCGCTTTTTTATCGACAAATTTTGTTCAGCGATGAGGCTCATTTCTGGTTGAATGGCTACGTAAATAAGCAAAATTGCCGCATTTGGAGTGAAGAGCAACCAGAAGCCGTTCAAGAACTGCCCATGCATCCCGAAAAATGCACTGTTTGGTGTGGTTTGTACGCTGGTGGAATCATTGGACCGTATTTTTTCAAAGATGCTGTTGGACGCAACGTTACGGTGAATGGCGATCGCTATCGTTCGATGCTAACAAACTTTTTGTTGCCAAAAATGGAAGAACTGAACTTGGTTGACATGTGGTTTCAACAAGATGGCGCTACATGCCACACAGCTCGCGATTCTATGGCCATTTTGAGGGAAAACTTCGGAGAACAATTCATCTCAAGAAATGGACAGGTAAGTGTGCCACCAAGATCATGCGATTTGACGCCTTTAGACTATTTTTTGTGGGGCTACGTCAAGTCTAAAGTCTACAGAAATAAGCCAGCAACTATTCCAGCTTTGGAAGACAACATTTCCGAAGAAATTCGGGCTATTCCGGCCGAAATGCTCGAAAAAGTTGCCCAAAATTGGACTTTCCGAATGGACCACCTAAGACGCAGCCGCGGTCAACATTTAAATGAAATTATCTTCAAAAAGTAAATGTCATGGACCAATCTAACGTTTCAAATAAAGAACCGATGAGATTTTGCAAATTTTATGCGTTTTTTTTTAAAAAAAAGTTATCAAGCTCTTAACAAATCACCCTTTATATAGCCCACATATAAGCGATCCCCATATTTCAATACTGGCTCTCTACCACGTATGGACTAACTCACAATTTAGAAAACGATGTTAAGAAGTTTTAAGATACCACAACCCAAGTAATTCGATTGTGGATGACAGTCTTTCGTAGAAGTTTCTACGCAATCCATGGTGGAGGGTACATAAGATTCGGCCTGGCCGAACTTACGGTCGTATATACTTGTTTTTTTTTTACTTTTTTATTGATTTCTATTTTGGCGAAATATAAATGTAAATTTTCACTTAAAACGGCCTAATCGGAAAAAATCGATAAGGAATCCCAGGATGGCCTTTAAAATATATGTTTGTGGACTTGTCCAAAAGAACTGCATCGTAAGTGAAAAATTCACGAGGGATTCCAGGATGCGCTTTAAAAGAAATGCTTCCAATTTTTTTCTGGGTCCTTATAGCGGTTGCCATAAATTTGGGTATATTTACTGTTACATCAAAAAAAAATTTACATTAATGGGGAATTTCGTTTGTCTAAAATTTCAGTTCCAGTCCTAGATTCATGCTAGCTCTTGTAAACATATATTTCTTTTAAATAAACCGAATCTTTGGTTTGAAATAAATACCAAAATCCTTAACAGTAGGTCAAAATCTTTGGATCCAAGTAAACTTTATTTGGGTTTAGTATAAGTTCCTAAAATACCACAAGTGGCGAACACTTTTCAATGAATTCTTCCCCATTGTCTGTTTAGGGACATCTTTTTATATTCAGGGCGGGAAAGATAATCATTGCACCACTGTGGCTCCCATGGGGAGATACATAGGGTTCAATCCCTACCGAAGATCCACCTCATTATAGATTGTTAAATCAATTGATCTTTACGTATCTGAGGGTTCTAATCACAACAATTGTCAACAGCTTTGAAATTCTATCACTTATCCCTTCCAACGCCACTTTGTGGTATGACCTGTATATAATTGACATACCACAAAAAATTATTTGCGTATATTGTTTAAGCATCTGCTATTGTATATAATTCGGTAATTAAATATTATCAAATTTTCTTTTAATTGTATTACCTTAAAATATTTATTTATTTATGTGGTTACACAAATGTTGTCGTCATAAGAAAGTATTACATATCCTTTTATACGAAATATGTTTTTGTGTGAAATTGTGGTCTAGCAATTAAATCTCCTTCATTGGTCAAAAGACAGCCACATAACATATGTGCTTGAACAATGATGTCAGAAAGTTGTTCGTTTCGTTTTTGCTTTAGGCATACAAATAAATGAAATTAAGTTGTAAATAACTACCCACAATTATAAATTTAAGTGAAATTGCCAATTATAATGCTGATGTAAGCCAAAGTGTTCTGTAAGTAGCGATGTAAAAACTAAGGAAAACGTGTGGGGAAATAGATACGATTGACTACTTACACAAATAGCTATTTGAGTGACTAATGTATATTTCCGGAAGACTTAGAAAACCTCCATAAGCAGTATGCACGATATCTTGAACTGAGAAGATACACATTTATTTAGATGTTCACAAAATTAAACAAATTTTAAAGGAAATTCATTCATTCATTTAAAATTACGATATTAACAAAAGTTCCTATTGAAATGAAAGTTTCAGAAAATTTCAAAAAAATGAGATTTCGACAACCATTTCCCATAGCAAAGAAATTTTGGCAAAATTTCCTACAGCAAAGAAATTTTGACAAAATTTCCTATCGCAAAGAATTTTTTGGAAAATTTTCTTTAGCAACCAAATTTTGACAACATTTCCTATAGAAATGAAATTTTTACAAAATTTCCTATTGAAATGAAATTTTTGGAAAATTTCCAATAGTAACGAAATTTTGACCACATTTCCTATAGAAATGAAATTTTAAGAAAATTTCCTATAGCAAGGAAATGTTTACAAAAATTTTCTTTAGCAAAAAAATGTTGACAGAAATTTCCAATAGAAATAAAATGTTGACAAAATTTCCTATAGAAAAGAAATTTTGGCAAAATTTCCTACTGCAAAGAAATTTTAACAACATTGCCTGTAGCAAAGAAATTTTGACAGAATGTTCTATTGCAAAGAAATGTTGACAAAATTTTCTATGAAATCTTCCGCTTCATTTAAGAAAGATTTCTTATTCTACTAAGGAATTTTCTCGAAGACATTTTCTTCATTTAAAAGAGAGTATTCAATGATAAAAATCATTTCTTTTTCTAGTCATCAATAATGGACCATAATTTCACATATTTTTTTATTTCTTTATTGTTGTAGGCTGGGGAGCCAAGGTCTTGTCTTTATATATATATATATATATATATATATATATATATATATATATATATATATATATATATATATATATATATATATATATATATATATATATATATATATATATATATATATATATATATATATATATATATATATATATATATATATGTTAATTCTAATATTTTTATTATATATCTATTTATTAGCTTAATTGTTATTAAATTCTTACATATTTTTTTTAAATATTTTTTCTTAATAAACCTGTTATTGTAGTTAGTTTATTACCGCATAAATCTGTAATATATTGTTAATTGGGCCAGGTTTGGCATTGTGTATATTACTTTGGAGAATAATAAATGAAAAAAAAAAATGAAATGAAAATTAATTTTTTAGAAAACTAGCACAAAAATTTTGACAAAAATTTTCCTCAGCAAAAAAAATTTGACAATAATTTCCTTTAGCAAACAAATTTTGCCAAAAATTCTTATAGCAGAGAAATTTTGACAAAATTTTCTTTTGCAAAGAAATTTTGACAAATTTTCCTGTAGCAAAGACATTTTAATAAAATTTCCTACAGAAATGAAGTTTTTTGACAATTTCCTATAGCAAAGAAATTTTGACAAAGTTTCCTATGAAAATGAAATTTTTAGAAAATTTCCTATAGCACAGAAATGTTGACAAAAAAATTCCTTAGCTATAAAATGTTTACAAAAATTTCCTATAGCAAAGAAATTTTGACAAAATTTTCTATAGCAAAGAAATTTCGGCAAAATTTCCTATACAAAGAAATTTTGACAAAATTTTGCTATAGGAAAAACATGTTGACAAAATTTTTCTTTAACAAAGAAGTTCTGACAAAACTTCCTAAAGCAACGACATTTTGGCAAAATTTCCTATAGTAACGAAATTTTGACAAAAAAAGAAAAAAGACATTTTGAAAAACTTTCCTATACCAAAGACATTTTGATACAATTTTCTATAATAAAGAAATTTTGACAAAATTTTCCTATAGCAAAGACATTTTCACAAAATTTCCTATAGTAAAGAAATTTTTACAAAATTCCTAAGAAAATATTTTGATAAAAATTTCCTTTAGCAAAGAAGTTATGACAATATTCTCTATTGTAAAAAAACTTTGACAAAATTCTCTATTGTAAAGAAACTTTGACAAAATTGTCTTAGCAAAGAAACCTTCCAAAAAAAACCTATAGCAAAGAGATTTTGACAAAATTTCATGTAGAAAATTTCCCATAGCAAAGAAATTTTGACAAAAATTTCCTATAGCAAAGATATTTTGACAAAATTTGTTATAAGAAAAAAATGTTGACAAAATTTTTCTTTAAAAAAGAAGTTTTGACAAAATTTCCTACAGCAAAGATATTTTGACAAAATTTCCTATAGTAAAGAAATTTTGACAAAATTCCTAAAAAAAAATACATTTTGACAAACTTTCCCATAGCAAACGTTTTGATAAAACTTTCTATGGTAAAGAAATTTTAACAAAATTCCTATAGCAAAGAAATGTTGACAAAATTTCCTATAGCAAAGAAATTTTGACAAAATTTCCTATAGTAAAGAGTGCGAAGGATTTCCGACCAATCAGCTTATCCTCATTCCTACTTAAGACCCTGGAGAGGATGATAGACATGTATCTTAGAACTAGCGTGGATTCAAGTTTGCTCTCGAAACGACAGCATGCATACTCGAAGGGCAGGTCTACTGAGACCGTATTGCATGAACTAGTCAGCTTTATTGAAAGCTCACTATCTGTCAATGAATACACAATCGTGGCATTTCTAGACAACGAGGGGGCATACAATAACGTCAATCCGAGCTCTATATTAAATGGACTGGCAACTCTGAATGTTGATCGAGGTATACTGAGGCTGTTAGACGAACTGCTAATGAGGAGACGTATTTCGGCCACACTAGGACAATCAAACATACAAAGGTATGTGAACAAAGGCACTCCCCAAGGAGGAGTTCTATCACCTCTTCTTTGGAATGTTGCTATAAACAACCTTCTGGTTTCTCTAGAAAAAGAAAGGATAAAAGTGGTGGCATACGCAGACGATGTAGCTTTAGCAGTCAGGGGAAAATTCCCATCCACAATCAGAGATGTTATACAGAGAGCCCTCCGGATGACTGAGAAATGGGCGAAAGAGAATGGTCTTGGAGTAAATCCTGCAAAGACAGAATTAGTCATGTACTGCAAAGATCGCAAAACTCCCACGGTTAAGCCCATATCCTTAGGGGGTATTGAAATTCCCTTTGGTGAGTGTGCAAAATACCTTGGCGTTATTTTGGACAGGAAGCTGAATTTTAGGCTTAATATTGAAAAGAGGGCGAGAAAAGCCACGATAGCTTTGTACTCGTGCAAAAAGGCAATAGGAAAAAAGTGAGGACTAAAACCGAAAATTGTGTATTGGCTATACACGGCAGTGGTTAGACCTATAATGCTATATGGTGTTGTAGTCTGGTGGCCGGCACTTCACCAGCCAACAAGTTTAGACAAAGTTCAGCGTATGGCGTGCTTGTGTATCTCAGGTGCATTCAGCAAGACAGGAATAAATTCCCTTAATGTCATACTGCATCTATTGCCTTTAGACATTTTGACCAAACAGTCAGCTGCAACAACGGCTGTGCATTTGCGCGAGCTATCGCTGTGGTCGGAAAATAGTTACGGTCACAGTTCGGTCCTCAAAATAATGCCAGATGTGCCTAACGTAGTGGATTACACTTTGGCGAGACCACTTTTCGACAAAAAGTTTGAGACTGTAATCCCCAACAGTGATGCGTGGTGTACACAGATCTCGGGGAATAAAGAATGTATAGATTTCTACACTGATGGCTCCAAATTGGATGGACAATTGGGTTTCGGAGTATATTCTAATGATCTGGAACTTCGAATAGCGAAAAGATTATCTAATCACTGTAGTTTCAGTCAGGCTGAAATATTAGCAATAAGAGAAGTGGTGAATTGGCTGAGAAGTAATGCTCCAAGCAATATTGGCATTAATATATACTCAGACAGTCAACCTGCAATAAAATCCTTGGACTCTGTGTTCCTCAACTCGAAAACGGCCATCGACTGCCGCAAATTTCTCAATGAGATGGCTGAGCAGCACAATATTCACCTAATATGGGTGCCTGGCCATAGGAACATACCGGGGAACTGCGAAGCAGATGAGCTAGCAAGGCTAGGAACTACCTTACATATTCCAGGGGAACTGGAATCTGTTGGTATGCCTCTGGCTACCTGCAAGCTCTTACTGTAATGATGGCAAATGTTCGATGGGAGAATTGCAAGGGCTGTAACGACACCAAGCAAATATGGCCCCATTTAAACTTAAACCGCACACTAGATATGCTAGTGTTCTCGAGACGTCAGATAGCACCCCTGATATCTGCTATAACGGGTCGCTGCCTGATAGGCGATTTTGCAAAAACTATTTGTGCGAAGTATAATGACTATTGTATGAGCTATCACGATGCGGAGGAAAAGGAATCAATAAAACACCTCTTGTGTGAGTGTCCTGCATTTTGTGTAAGGCGTAAGCAAATTTTAGGGACATATAGCTTCAGTATACTGGCGGACCTGGAAAACGTTAATTTAAGCAGTCTGCTAATGTTTTTGGAACAATCTGGTTGGTTCAACAGAAGAAAATAATCGAGAAGGTTCAGCGGTTAAAACTAGAAGTTAACATATGTAATAGGTACTTTTAGTTAATGTGGTATCACAATGGACTGAATAATCTAAGTGAGCCTGAATCTTAATCGGGCTGCCACTTTAACCTAACCTAACCTATTACTACACTCCTGAGTCGAATCGACAGTCGGCTAAGTGGACAGCGACCGGTGAACCGTCTCCGAAGCGTGGAAAGACTCAAAAGTTCGCTGGCAAAGTAATGGCCTCTGTTTTTTGGGATGCGCATGGAATAATTTTTATCGATTATCTTGAGAAGGGAAAAACCATAAACAGTGACTATTATATGGCGTTATTGGAGCGTTTGAAGGTCGAAATCGCGGCAAAACGGCCCCATATGAAGAAGAAACAAGTAAGGAAAGTCTAAGGTTGGGCGGGGCCGACTATATTATACCATGCACCACTTTGTAGATCTAAATTTTCGATACCATATCACATCCGTCAAATGTGTTGGGGGCTATATATAAAGGTTTGTCTCAAATACATACATTTAAATATCACTCGAACTGGGCAGAATTTGATAGACTTCTACAAAATCTATAGACTCAAAATTTAATTTGGCTAATGCACTAGGGTGGAACACAATTTTAGTTAAAAAATATGGGAAACATTTAAATCTGAAGCAATTTTAAGCAAACTTCGCAAAAGTTTATTTATGATGTATCGCTCGATATATATGTATTAGAAGTTTAGGAAAATTAGAGTCATTTTTACAACTTTTCGACTAAGCAGTGGCTATTTAACAAGGAAAATGTTGGTATTTTGACCATTTTTGTCGAAATCAGAAAAACATATATATGGGAGCTATATCTAAATCTGAACCGATGTCAACCAAATTTGGAACGCATAGCTACAATGCTAATTCTACTCCCTGTGCAAAATTTCAATTAAATCGTAGCAAAAAATTGGCCTCTGTGGTCATATGAGTGTAAATCGGGCGAAAGCTATATATGTGAGCTATATCTAAATCTGAACTGATTTCAACAAAATTTGGCACGCATAGCTACAATGCTAATTCTACTCCCTGTGCAAAATTTCAATTAAATCGTAGCAAAAAATTGGCCTCTGTGGTCATTTGAGTGTAAATCGGGCGAAAGCTATATATGGGAGCTATATCTAAATCTGAACCGATTTCAACCAAATTTGACACGCATAGCTATAATGCTAATTCTACTCCCTGTGCAAAATTTCAACTAAATCGGAGCAAAAAATTGGCCTTTGTGGGCAAATGAGTGTAAATCGGGCGAAAGCTATATATGGAAGCTATATCTAAATCTGAACCGATTTGGCTGATATTTTGCAAGTTTTTCGAAACTCATAAAATATTCGGATGTACGGAATTTGAGGAAGATCGGTTGATATACACGCCAATTATGACCAGATCGGTGAAAAATATATATGGCAGCTATATCTAAATCTGAACCGATTTTTTCCAAAATCAATAGGGATCGTCTCGGACTAAAACTGCGAGCTATACTTTGCACACAAAAATACATCGACAGAAAGACAGACGGAAAGACAGACAGACAGACAGACGGACATCGCTAAATCGACTCAGAATTTAATTCTAAGACGATCGGTATACTAAAAGATGCGTCTCAGACTTTTCCTTCTTGGCGTTACATACAAATGCACAAACTTATTATACCCTGTACCACAGTAGTGGTGAAGGGTATAAAAAGTGTTGTTCCACCAAGACAACGCACCGTGCCACAAGTCATTGAGAAAATTCATGAATTGGGCTTCGAATCGCTTTCCCACCCACCGTATTCTCCAAATCTGGCCCCCAGCGACTTTTTCTTGTTCTCAGACCTCAAAAGGATGCTCACAGGGAATAAATTTGGCTGCAATGAGGAGGTGATCGCCGAAACTGAGGCCCATTTTGAGACAAAACCGAAGGAGTACTACCAAAATGGTATCAAAAAATTGGAAGGTCGTTATAATCGTTGTATCGCTCTTGAAGGGAACTATGTTGAATAATAAAAACGAATTTTGACAAAAAAATGTGTTTTTCTTTGTTAGACCGGGGACTTATCAGCCAATCTGTTATATGGTCGATTCGCGAATAGAGTCAAAAAATGAGTAGTTTTTCTGCCAAGGTTACCCTATGTTACAAGGAAGGAAAATTTAAATTGAATAATCATTCATATTAGGCAACTATTTTTTATAATTTACTTTATATAAAGTTTAAATATGAATTTTTAGTCTAAAGTACTATAATTAAATGCAATCTTATTTATTGTTAAGGGACCAATGGTATTCTATGAATATCTCTTCATTTTCTTTAATTAAAACTTACTGTGTAATGCATAGTTTCGAACTGATGTAACCACCATTGACTTACCTAGAATGAAAAAACAAAAACAATAAAATAAAATTAACAATTTTCCTCATAAATAAAGGGAAATCATAATTGAATCATTTGCAGAAGTTTAACATAAAAAAATCAAGAAAATTCAAAGAGGACACAAACCCCATAATTCTCTAAAAATAATTGATCCAATAGACAAAACCCTCAAAGGCGCAAATAGATTTCACATCCTTAAAGATTTTCATTGTATCCTGATAAACTTCATTTTGCCTTTGGCCAAGAATCGACAAAGAAATGGAAGCTTTTGATATCAATGTCATTGGTATGGTAGTTGTAGTCAATTAAGAATTTTTCATAGAATCTCTAAAGTGCTCTTTGAAAATTTCTCAAATGAATCTCAAAGGATAGAATTGTCACAATGCCGTGAGCAATATCAATGGATTGACACTACATAAATCATGAGAAGGAATTCGTGGAATTGTTTATCGTTGATGCCTTGGTAAAACTTGTGTTCAAAGTTTTCCCAAACACAAACAATGGTTTACAAAGTTTATTGTTTTAGAAGCTATTGGACAAGTGAACCATAAATATGGTTGTCATAGGTAACAACTCGAAATCATCGTAATTTCAAATGCAATAGCTATTTTCGTTAATAGATCAGGGAAGCCAAAGCATAAGAGGATGATGAAAGGAAATATATGATGCGATGAAAAAATCTTTATTTATAGAAAAAGAGTCCACTGTGCTAGTGACTTTCTTTTTATTGAAAAAGTGTCCACAGTCCCAGGGAATTTCTTGCAATAGAAACAGAGGCCACCATCAATAGAAAAAAAGTTCCCTGTGACATTGGGCCTTTCCAATAGAATAGAGAGAGCCACCGTGGTGCAATGGTTAGCATACCCGCCTTGCGTACACAAGGTCGTGGGTTCGATTCCTGCTTCGACCGAACACCAAAAAGGTTTTCAGCGGTGGATTATCCCACCTCAGTAATCCTGGGACATTTCTGAGGGTTTCAAATCTTCTCTAAGTGGTTTCACTGCAATGTGGAACGCCGTTCGGACTCGGCTATAAAAAGGAGGTCCCTTGTCATTGAGCTTAGCATGGAATCGGGCAGCACTCAATGATAAGAGAGAAGTTCACCAATGTGGTATCACAATGGACTGAATACTCGTAGTCTAAGTGGACCTGATACATCGGGCTGCCACCTAACCTAACCTAATAGAAAACAAGTAAGGAAAGTCTAAAGTGTGGCGGGGCCGACTATATTATACCCTGCACCACTTTGTAGATCTAAATTTTCGATACCATATCACATCCATCAAATGGGTTGGGTGCTATATATAAAGGTTTGTCCCAACTACATACATTTAAATATCACTCGATCTGGACAGAATTTGATAGACTTCTACAAAATCTATAGACTCAAAATTTATGTCGGCTAATGCACTAGGGTGGAACACAATGTTAGTAAAAAAAATATGGGAAACATTTAAATCTGAAGCAATTTTAAGGAAACTTTGCAAAAGTTTATCGCTTGATATATATGTATTAAAAATTTAGGAAAATTAGAGTCATTTTTACAACTTTTCGACTAAGCAGTGGCGATTTAACAAGGAAAATGTTGGTATTTTTACCATTTTTGTCGAAATCAGAAAAACATATATATGGGAGCTATATCTAAATCTGAACCGATTTCAATCAAATTTGGCACACATGACTATATTACTAATTGTACTCCTAGTGCAAAATTTCAACCAAAGTGGGCCAAATCTCTGGGTTCTAGGACTATATAAGTCCATATCGGGCGAAAAATATATATGGAAGCTATATCTAAATCTGAACCGATTTCAATCAAATTTGGCACACATGACTATACTACCAATTGTACTCCTTGTGCAAAATTTCAAGCTAATCGGGATAAAACTCTGGCTTCTGGGTCCAAGGCCGTAGCCAGGATTTTAATTCGGGGGGGGTTCAACTCAACTGTGGAACAGTGTGGAGCAGGGTATAAATATTCATATAATCTCATGTGTAGAAAATTTTATTTATGCATAGGTATGTATACAATATTTTTATACCCACCACCATAGAATGGTGACGGGGGTATAATAAGTTTGTCATTCCGTTTGTAACACATCGAAATATCGATTTCCGACTATATAATGTATATATATTCTTGATCAGGGAGAAATTCTAAGACGATATAACGATGTCCGTCTGTCTGTCTGTTGTAATCACGCTAGTCTTCAATAATGAAGCAATCGTACTGAAATTTTGCACAAACACGTCTTTTGTCTGCAGACAGGTCAAGTTCGAAGATGGGCTATATCGGTATAGTCCCCATATAAACCGACCTCCCGATTTGGGGTCTTGGGCTTATAGAAATCGTAGTTTTTATCCAATTTGCCTGAAATTTGAAACCTAGAGGTATTTTATGACCATAAAGAGGTGTGCCAAAAATGGTGATTATCGGTCCATGTTTTGGTATAGCCCCCATATAGACCGATTTCAAGATTTTACTTCTTGGGCTTCTAGAATCCGAAGTTTTTATCCTATTTGCCTGAAATTGGAAATCTAGAGGTATTTTCGGGTCAAAAGAGGTGTGCCGAAAACGGTGAGTATCGGCCCATATTTTAGTATAGCCCCCATGGTTAGCTCCCCCCGGGGAGCCACCGTGGTGCAATGGTTAGCATGCCCGCCTTGCATACACAAGGTCGTGGGTTCGATTCCTGCTACGACCGAACACCAAAAAGTTTTTCAGCGGTGGATTATCCCACCTCAGTAATGCTGGTGACATTTCTGAGGGTTACAAAGCTTCTCTAAGTGGTTTCACTGCAATGTGTAACGCCGTTCGGACTCGGCTATAAAAAGGAGGTCCCTTGTCATTGAGCTTAACATGGAATCGGGCAGCACTCAGTGATAAGAGAGAAGTTCACCACTGTGGTATCACAATGGACTGAATAGTCTAAGTGAGCCTGATACATCGGGCTGCCACATAACCTAACCTAACCTAACCTAGTATAGCCCCCATAAGAACGATCTCCCGATTTAACTCCTTGGGTTTCTAGAAACCGTAGTTTTTCGGCTCACAAAAACGTGTATCGGATTAAATTTTTATCGATCCATTTGGTAATGCCTCCATATAGACCGACTTCACTTTTTGAGGGTGTAGAAGGCGCAATGATCATGAAAATTGCTTGAAACTCAATGTAAAATTTCCAGATTTTACTTCTACAGATTTAAGATTTCAAATCAAGACTTTATTTTATAATTTTCTTGCACACTTACAAGAGATGTTAATGATTCCTTTAAAACTCAAACAAAAATGGTTCTTATAAATCCAGAATCTGATATAGTCCTCATAGGTGAAATCTTTAAATTTATCTTCGGGAATATCCTCAAGTCCTCAAGCCCTCCTGAAATTTCAAAGGAAACCCTAATATTTGGTTCATGGTGGTGGGTATTTAAGATTCGGCCCGGCCGAACTTAGTGCTGTATATACTTGTTATAATATTAAATTGAGCCGACGGGCTTTTTGGGCAGCAAATAAATCAATGACTTCTTCAGTCGGCACATTTATTCGGCGATGAACCGACATTAATGCCAATCCTTTGAGTCTACTCTCGCTAGTCGAATTTCTAAGATACGTCTTTAATCTCTTCATTGTTGAAAATGAACGTTCGGATGAGCACGTAGTAACTGCAGGGATGGAAAATGCAGTACTATAGTACTTTTTCCAAACCTTTTCTTGATTTTGTAAAAGACATAGTCAAAAACAGGATTTTATTGAACTTCAAGAAAGTTTTAGTCGAAAAAAGAATGCGATTCTATATTATCGATTTTTTTTTCGGTAGAAATAGTTGTCAACATTTTATTTCTATATAGAATTTTTGCAAAATTTTATTTTTATAGAAAATTTTGTCAAAATTTTATTTCAATTGAAAATTTTGTAAAAAATTTATTTCTATAGGAAATTTTTGCAAAATTTTATTTCTATAGAAAATTTTATCAAAATTTTATTTTCTTTAAAATTCAGTCTCTTGACAATAATCTTCCAGTGAAATTTTTGTTGAAATTTAGTAAAAAGTACCTTTCCGCTCAAAAAATACCTTTTTTGTACTTCCTTAAAAATTGTATTTTCCATCCCTGAGTAACTGGCAAAGTGACCAAAATTTTTAAAAGAATATGCACGTTTGGAAAAGTCTCTTTATTGCTTCCATCGCTGAATTAGGCAGGTTCTTTTCGCAGGTTTTGCTCCATTTCATTTACACATGTGTGTTTGGCTGTTTCGTTGTTGTTGCTATGGCCAAACAAAGCGAGTCATGTTCACAAAAAGAACAACAAACACACATAAAAAGCAGAAATACATTTTCCAAAAATGAAATTTGTGGTGCGAGAACAAAAATAATTTGATTTTTCGACCGTCGTTTGACGGGCTTTTCAACTAGTATTCTATGATTTGTGCAAGTTTTATAGGCAAGCGTTTTTCAAAATAAAACCTCCAGCTTTTCTTCAACATCTTCGATAAGATTTTTCTATGCAGCTAAAAATATATATTTATTTATATAAAAATATTCATTCATTTCGGGGGGGGGGGGGGTTTGATCCCCCTCATCCCCCCCTGAATACGGCCTTGTCTGTGTCCATATAATTGCATATCGGGCGAAAGATATATATGGGAGCTATATCTAAATCTGAATCGATTTCAACTAAATTTGGCACGCATAGCTACAATGCTAAATCTACTCCCTGTGCAAAATTTCAACCAAATTGAGCCAAAACTCTGGCTTTTAGGACCATATTAGTCCATATCGGGCGAAAGATATATATGGGAGCTATATCTAAATCTGAACCGATTTCACTCAAATTTTGCACACTTGACAATACTACTAGTTTTACTCCTAGAGCAAAATTTCAACCAAATTCGGCCAAAAATCTGGCTTCTGGGGCCATATAAGTCCATATCGGGCGAAAGATATATATGGGAGCTATATCTAAATCTGAAATGATTTCAATCAATTTTTGCACACTTGACTATACGACTAAGTGTTATGTTTGTACAAAATTCCAAGCAAATCGGTGTAAAACTCTGGCTGCTGGGTCCATGTTAGTGCATATCGGGCGAAAGATATATATGGGAGCTATATCTAAATCTGAACCGATTTCTTCCAAAATCAATAGGGTTCTATTCTGACCCAAATTAGGAACATGTGCCAAATTTGAAGGCGATTGGGCTTAAATTTCGACCTAGACTTTGATCACAAAAATGTGTTCACAGACAGACGGACGGACAGACGGACATGGTTATATCGACTCAGGGACCCACCCTGAGCATTATTGCCAAAGACACCATGTGTCTATCTCGTCTCCTTCTGGGTGTTACAAACATATGCACTAACTTATAATACCCCGTTCCACAGTGTGGCGCAGGGTATAAAAAGAGTTCACTGTGCCAGAAAAGATCCCACTGTTCCAGTGACTTCTTAGAAGAAGAGTCCACTATCATCGTGACTTTTCTATAAAAATTGTTCTAGTGACTTCTGTATACACTCAAAAACAAGTTTACTTGGATCCAAAGATTTTTACCTTCCCTTAAGGATGTTGGTATTGATTCCGAGCCAAAGACGCTAAATCCTCAAAATAATTCTTATCCTATATTTGAAGCGTTTTTATCTTAAATCTAAAGATTCAATAGTTCAATTAATTTAAGGATAATTTCTTTAAATCAAAAATGTGTTTCTTTACTTTAAGGAAAATTAGACTTAGTTGAAAGACATAGGACTTTAATTTTGTGTCCTAATTTTAATGAAAAAAATTTGAAAAAAATCTTATAAACTTTATTTTAGTTAAAATTTCATTATTTTAAATAAATTTGTCCTTAATATTTTGTAAATTTCGCATCCTAAAGTTAAGATTGCGTAATCTTGAATATCACGTAAATATTTTTTTCGGTGTAGGATACAAGTCAACTGTCCCGGGAACTTTTCTATCGAAAAAGAGTCATCTACCCTACTGACGTTTTTCACTTTCACAGTGGACTTTTTCTATAGAAAATAGTCCACTGTGGGAACGACCCTTTTTTTATAAAAAACGAGTCCACTGTACCAGCGAGATTTTTTTCTATAAAGGTGGGTATTAAGTTCGAGTTTAGCCGCCAATTTTCACTAAAGTGAAAACTAAATGAGTAAAAAATGTCATAAAATCATGCATATTTGTTGCATATTTCATTATAACTTGATGGGAAATAGCCCAAAGCAAATTTGCTCACGGTTTGCATTCCTTAAAATGGATTATTAAAGAAAAGTAATCGTGAAAAAATTACGATTTTAGCGGCTAAACTCGAACTTAATACCCACCTTAGGTTAGGTTAGGTTATGTGGCAGCCCGATGTATCAGGCTCACTTAGACTATTCAGTCCATTGTGATACCACAGTGGTGAACTTCTCTCTTATCACTGAGTGCTGCCCGATTCCATGTTAAGCTCAATGACAAGGGACCTCCTTTTTATAGCCGAGTCCGAACGGCGTTCCACATTCCAGTGAAACCACTTAGAGAAGCTTTGAAACCCTCAGAAATGTCACCAGCATTACTGAGGTGGGATAATCCACCGCTGAAAAACTTTTTAGTGTTCGGTCGTAGCAGGAATCGAACCCACGACCTTGTGTATGCAAGGCGGGCATGCTAACCATTGCACCACGGTGGCTCCCACCTTAAAAGAGGACAATGTGCTATCGACTTTATTTCTATAGAAAAAATCCATTGTGGCAGATGATGGAAACAGAGTCTACAGTGCCATTTGCTTTTTCCCTATAGAAAAAGAGACCATTGTGCCATAGACTTTTTTTCAATAGAAAAAGATTCCACTGTGTCATTGACTTTTTCAAAAGGAAAAAGTCAATTGTGGCATCGAGTTTTTCTCTACAGAAAAAGAATCCATTGTCAGAGTAACTTTTTTTTATAAAAAAAGTGTCCACTGTGCCCATGATTTTTTTCTTTAAAAAATAGTCCACTGGGCTATTGACTTTATGTCAATAGAACAAATTCATTTTGCCAGTGACAACTGAAAAAGAGACTACTGTCCCAGTGAATTTATTCTATTAAGAAAGATTCTACTAATTCAATAGGAAAAAGTCCAACATGACAGCAAGTTTTTTTCGATGCAAAAAGAGTTCTCTGTCACAGTGACTTTTTTGTAGAGAAAGAGTCCACTGTGCAAGCGAGATTTTTTCAATAAAAAAAATCCTAGAAAAAGGAGTCCACTGTGCCAGTGGCTGTATAGAAAAAGATTCCATTGTCCCAGTGTCAATTTTCTGCAGAAAAAGGGTCAACTGTCCCTGTGACTTTTTTGTACAGAATAAGAGTTCACGTTCCCAGTGACTTTTTTGTACGGAAAAAGGGTCCCAGTGACATTTTTTCTATAAAAGAAAAAAATTATTGAAAAAGATTCCACTGTGCCAGTGTCATTATTCTATAGAAACAGATTTCACTGTGCCAGTAAAAAGTATTTTTCTACAAAAAAAAAAAAAAATTTTGTCCAAAACCTTCATCGGCATGGGAGGCCAAAACCTTCACTGGCATGGAGAAAAACAAACATTTGGACTTAACATCTTCATAAAATAAAGCCCCATATCTCGACAAAATGCAATGGGCCACATAGTAGATACTCATAATGACTGGCCTTAAGAGAACATCCATTACAATGATCCACATGCCAATAGGGGAGGTAATGTCAGCAGCATATTAACCACATTCATTGTTCATTTGCTTATACGTTTGTTTGTTCGTTCGTTCTATCCGTCTGTCTGTCTGTCTGTCTGTCTGTCCATCTGTCCGTCATTTCGTTGATAGTGGTTGATGTTTGTTCAGTTCATTATTCCTTTAGCTACCAAGTTCATATGTCCATCTGCTGTTTCGGGGAGTTCGTGCTGTTTTTTTTTTCTGCGCATCAGTAAGGGCCAATTTCCTTGGGTGTTTATGTTCATCCGTTCTCATTTCTTGTGGCTTTGTGTGATGGGGGCCCATTTCAGTGGTAATATTTTATTATTGGGTCATTCACTGATGTTATTTTGTTTTCCTAGAGTCCAAACACAACCTCTGGGGGGAATTTGCCAAAGAGGATGGCGAGGAGAGAAACAGAAATTGAAGAAAAACAATAAACACAATAAACGTGGATGTGGTTATGACCCTATTTCCGTTTTTCATTTCTGCCTTTGGTTTGTTTCGCGCTCTTCTCATTCGTTTTGCTTTAAGGAAATCATTGTAAAATTCCAATAATTTTTCGTTTGACTTGACAATGTACATTTGTGGACCCAATGATTTCTTCATTTAAAAGAATTCCATCATAATCAATTTAGATAACTTGCTCCATTATTCTACCAATAACAATGAAAGCCTTAGAGCCTTAGGGCTTTTATGAGCCATGGACCATCTATAGACCTTAATTATATAACAAACAACACTCGGCACCACCAATGGTTACTGTGAAATTTGCATTTAAATTGGAACAATTTTTCTTACAAGCAACGTAAATAAGTTTTGTAGCAAATCAAAATGAAAAAAATCATGGACAATGGGAGAGTTAGTTCTTATATTTTTAAATTTTCAGGAGTTACACAGAGAAAAAAAAATTTAGCAAAATTTCCTATATAAATAAAATTTAGCAAAATTTTCTGTAAAAATAAAATTATAACAAAATTTTCTATAGAAATAAAATTTTGATAAAACTTTCTATAGAAATAAAATTTAGCAAAATTTTCTATAAAAATCAAATTATGACAAAATTTTCTATAGAAATAAAATTTTGACAAAATTTTCTATAGAAATAAAATAAATTTTCACAAAATTTTGTATAGAAATAAGATTTTGACAAAATTTTCTATAGAAATAAAATTTTGAAACCATTTTCTATAGAAAAAAATTGACAAAATTTTCTATAGCAAAAATTTTGAAAAAATTTTCTATAGAAATAAAATTTTGACAAAATGATGACAAAATTTTCTACAAAAATAAAATTTTGACAACATTTTCTATAGAAACAAAATTTTGGCAAAATTTTCTATAGAAATAAAATTTTGACAAAATTCTCTATAGAAATAAACTAACCCATGGTGAACCACACTTGAACCTTCCGAAAAAAGGTTTATGATAGCCGGCTTATGCCGAAATAAATTCATACAAACATTTCTCTTTTCCTTTGCCACCATCAAATCATCGTTTTGAGTGCAGTTGGCTTGTTGGGTTTATTTTGAGCGTACTTCCTCTTACTTCATTCGTGTTTTGTTTTTTATTCATTCTTTTCCTCTGTTGGTTAAGCTACTCTTGTAGTTTAGTCAAAACAATGGTTTTAAAGCTGAGATCAAAACAACAAATATGATTGAAGTACAAACCCACAATAGAAAACAAAACACTAAATATAATTTTGACAAAATTTTTTTATAGAAATTAATTTTTGTCAAAATTTTCTATAGAAATAAAATTTTGACAAAATTTTCTATAGAAATAAAATTTTGACAAAATTTTCTATAGAAATAAAATTTTGCCAAATTTTCTATAGAAATAAAATTTTGACAAAATTTTCTATAGAAATAAAATTTTGACAAAATTTTCTATAGAAATAAAATTTTGACAAAATTTTCTATAGAAACAGAATTTTGATAAAATTTTCTATAGAAACAAAATGTTGACAACATTTTTTATAGAAATAAAATTTTGAAAAAATTCTTTATAGAAATAAAATTTTGACAACATTTTCTATAGAAATAAAATTTTGACAAAATTTTCTATAGAAAAAAAAATTTACAAAATTTTCTATAGAAACAAAATTTTGACAAAATTTTCTTTAGAAACAAAATTTTGACAAAATTTTCTTTAGAAACAAAATTTTGACAAATTTTCTATAGAAATAAAATTTTGACAAAATTTTCTATAGAAATAAAATTGTGACAAAATTTTCTATAAAAATAAGATTTTGACAAAATTTTCTATAAAACTAAAATTTTGACAAAATTTTCTTTAGAAATAAAATTTCGACAAAATTTTCTTTAGAAATAAAATTTTGACAAAATTTTCTATAGAAATAAAATTTTGACAAAATTTTCTATAGAAATAAAATGTTGAAAAAATTTTTTATGGAAACAAAATTTTGACAAATTTTCTATCAAAATAAGATTTTGACAATATTTTTTATAAAAATAAAATTACGACAAAATTTTCTATAGAAATAAAACTATGACAATTTTTTATAGAAATAAAATTTTAACAAAATTTTCTATAGAAATAAAATTTTGACAAAATTTTCTATAAAAATTAAATTTTGACAAAATTTTCTATAGAAATAAAATTTTGACAAAATTTTCTACAGGAATAAAATTTTGACAAAATTTTCTACAGGAATAACATTTTGACAAAATTTTCTATAGAAATAAAATTTTGACAAAATTTTCTATAGCAATTAAAATTTTGACAAAATTTTCTATAGAAATAAAATTTTGCCAAATTTTCCATAAAAACAAATTTTGACAAAATTTTCTATAGAAATAAAATTTGGACAAAATTTTCTATAGAAATAAAATTTTGACAAAATTTTCTATAGAAATAAAATTTTGACAAAATTTTCTGTAGAAATAAAATTTTGACAAAATTTTCTATAGATATAAAATTTTGACAAAATTTTCTTTCATAGAAATAAAATTTTGACAAAATTTTCTACAGGAATAACATTTTTACAAAATTTTCTATAGAAATAAAATTTTGACAATTTTTTTTTTTTAGAAACAAAATCTTGACAAAATTTTCTATAGAAATAAAATTTTGACAAAATTTTCTATAGCAATAAAATTTTGACAAAATGTTCTATAGAAATAAAATTTTGACAAAATTTTCTATAAAAATAAAATTTTGACAAAATTTTCTATAAAAATAAAATTTTGACAAAATTTTCTATAGAAATAAAATTTTGACAAAAATTTTCTATAGAAATAAAATTTTGACAAAATTTTCTATAGAAATAAAATTTTGACAAAATTTTCTATAGAAATAAAATTTTGACAAAATTTTCTATAGGAATAAAATTTTAACAACATTTTCTATAGAAATAAAATTTTGAATAAAAATAAAATTTTGAAAAAATTTTCGATAGAAAGAAAATTTTGCAAAATAAGATTTTTTTGTTTGGTAGTTTTTTTGGTAAAATTTTTGATTATATTGGGCTCGAGTTGCAAATGTGCTAACCAACCACCATCTATGATTACCACCTCGGAACCGCTTTCGCATTACTTCGAGGTGGACCCCACGTGGTCCGTGACCATCTCTTTCTAGACCGCATCCAGATTTAAGCTTACATTACTCATGTCGTAGTTTCCATGTCAACATTTTCTTGCAGAGAACGTGTTCTACGAATCACCCTATAGCCTCCCAGCTCCTCTCACTCTGTACCATCTTCTGGATTATATTTCTCGGAGAAACTTTTCAAATTTCATCATCTGGCCCTGTCCGTTCTGTCCACCGGCTACATCTAAAGAAAGTATGTTTTGCATCATCCGGGACCTCTTCTTCGTAAATACAATTCTCTGAGCTGCATTTCCCCATTCGAAACTATCCATGACCAGAGAGCATCTGAGTCACGTAATACGTTACTCCCCCATATCTTCTCTCTCGCCATAACTGTAAGTCAGTTATAAGTCGATGTATCCATCTGCCCTTTGTCTCGTCCCTCCATCGTCCCTGCCATATATCCTTGGTTTCTTGTTGAATGTTCGTTATCAAGTCCGTCGTGCCTTGTTATTTAGCCTCGAAAACCTTTTGCCCCTCAATCGCCTGGAGGTCTATTGGAATCGTTCCAGCTATCACTAATGCGGCTTCTCCCGGTTCCGTGTGGTATGGTGAAGAGATTCTCAGTGCTGCCGTTCTCTGCACTGAAAGCACTGAAACCTTGTACAGCACCTGAGGTTACCTCCATCCTTCTTAGGCCCTGTATAGTGTCGTATATCAAAACTCGTTCCTTAAGATAGTCTTTAAATATCTTCGTTAAGTATATCGGTATATGAAATATCGTTTTCAGGGTGTATATTACGTGCACCTTAGGCTGTTGAAAGCGTTCTTAATATCTAGCGTCGCCAGTATAATTACTGATCTCGCAGCGTGGTTGCCCTGTTGTGTCACCCAAATTGCATCCGATACTTTCTTAAGGGCTTTTAGTGTCGATTTCTCAGGTCTAAATCCATATTGTCTTGCGGACAGACACCCAAGAGTCCTGATAGCTTCGTCAAGTTTTGGTGTAATGAGCCGTTCGTTCGACAATGGAGACGTTTGGTCGCTTTTGCCTTTGCTGATAAGAACCACACATCAGGGAAGATCCTTATATTAGGCAGCTTTTGTATATAGCAAACAGGGTTCCGGGTCACTTTTTTTCCTATTTCTTTAATTACCTCTGCGAGTATGCCGTCAGGACCTGGTGCTTGGTCCTCGAGAGGCCATTGGCGGTATTTTGCCAGTTCCTCTGTTGAAAAGCCTGAGATATTTGAGAGCACTTCTGTCTCGTTCTAGTTTTCGCCCGGCAGTCGGATAGAGATGTATTAATGGTCGCTTCCTGTGTATGTCTCTAATTCTTTCGATTCCCTTATTCTCGAAACAATGACCTCCGACACAAAAGTAACATCCGGAATGGAAAAAGTTAATCAAGGCAGTACCATCTAATTGAGCACTGCATTGTAAATTAACCTAGTCCATCCAGCATTCCTTCTTTATATAGTATTGCATAAGCATTCCCTTCGTTAGACTAGATTTTTGGAACCCCCATTTAGTTCAAATTTCCTCCTACACTTGCCAAAAATCTATTCTCTTCCATCAAATTCCAAACCTGCTGCCATTGCTAATCATTCAATCTCAAATTGGAATTTACGCCTTCTTGTATCGATAACACCAGAGACCCACCACTTCATCAGCCATAAGAAACACATGCTCGTAGTAGTCATTGATTGGAATTCAAGCCGAAAAACAACTGAAGGAATGCTGATGTTCCTACTCATTGCTGTTGCCGATGCTTGTCTACTCTGTTATTCACATTAGCAGCTAATTCAGTTGGATCAGTAACGAATGACGATAATGCGTTTGTGTGATAGGCAGGCATGATGAATCTTAGCTTGACGGCTGCCTGACTGGATGCTGGATTTCGTTGGTTCGTTGGTTCGTTGCATGATTGTTGGTTGACTTCACAGCCTAATCGACTACACTATCTCATTATCGCCAATGTATGTCAATGTTTTGTTTACTTTGCAGACACATGGAAGCACTGCGAGCAAAGTATTAGATCGTCTTTTTTTGTTTCCCCCATCAACAAAATTTCGATGTCATAAAAGGTTATCATGGTCCAAAATTAAGTACCAGTACCGAAGCACATTATGAGTTGCACTAACAATAATATGGATCAGAAGCTGCTGCAATCGACAGAAAATAATTGGATGCTGATGACATTTGCTACGGAATATAGAGTGTTGCCGTTTTTTTTTGAAAAATTATTCGGCAAAGAGGGGATTCCCAAATTTCATGGGAATTGAAGATGGATCTCTAATGACAAAAGAAATCAACTGAAGTCTTGGATACATTGACAAACAAAATATAAGTAGAGCTATCAAAACCGGAGAACAGGTATATCTTTTAACACCGATTATGGATTTTGATGAAAACCTTATTTTTGGTAGACCAGTAGAACCGGTATTTTTAAAATCACAATAATAACTGCGTTTGAGCTTTTCTATGTTCAATGTAAAAGGATCATTTTAATGCTTCATGTAGTCCATTTCATCTGGATATTTTAATAAACTGTAAATAATTGCAACGGTCACATGAATTTAAAAAAAAAATAAGATTAAAGGATTGTAGTTATTTATATGAGAGGATAATACGCAGTGGAATAATTCTCGTATGTAATTTCCATAAGAAGTTAGAACACTGAAAACAAATATTGTCGTAAGGCCAAAGATTCCATGTCCTTAAAATACGAATGCGAATTTTGCTTAGTATCGCAGAAAAAAATGTGTATATTGTTCTGAAAGCACAACTTTAAAAGCACTTCCGAATATGTCCTCTCAAATATGTTCTTTATTTAAAAAATCAACGTGGTTAAAAAACGTAGAGAAAATATTCTTTTTAGATCCGCTTTTTAGAGAAAATATTCATTTTAGGTGCCAAATTGGTGCAGAAGCGATTAATTTAACATGTGCTTGTCATAGGACGGATGTCCACCATATCAACTGCCGCTGCACTGAATTTGCACCACTTCTTAAGGTGTTCTACGAATTAAGTGTTTTGGATGTAAATCTAAAAATTCTGTAATATTTTGCCAAATAAATAATTTTTATAAATTTGTATACTTTTTTTATATGTTCTAACGATCGTCCGAAATATTTGAAAACAATCGTAATATTTCTAGAATGGATTTAGCATTTTTTTTTCGACAAAATTTATATAATTTGTAAAATTTTAATAATTCTTATTCCGTTTTTAACGTATTTGTAACAAAACAAAAAATAAAATTACCCATTAAAATTATGAAAAAAGGGATTTATGAAAATTTGAATTAAACGAACTTCCTCCGCAGTTAAACAAAGAAACATATTTGGGAGGAAATTTTTGAAGTGCTTTTAAAATTGTGCCTTTTGAAAAACTTCCATTTTTTTTTTGCAGGGAACATCTTTGGGAGGATATTTTTTGAAGTGCTTTTAAAATTGTGATTTTTGAAAAACTTCCATATTTTTGCTGGGAGCTCTCTATTTTGCCATTTTAATGCGTAATTTTAATTTTGTTTTGTTTAGGTTAAATTCGGAATAAGAATTAATAAAATGGTACAAACTATTTAAATTTTGTCGAAAAAAAATGCTAAATTGCGAATTTTTGAAAATATTTGAACTCAAACGTGTCAGACAAGCATTAGAATGTATAACAAAAATCAAAACACAAAAATAGATTTGATTAAAATTTTGTCGAAAAAAAAATATTAAATCCATTCTACAAATATTGCGAATTTTTGCAAATATTTAAGTTCAAATGTTTCAGACAAGCGTTAAAATGCATTAAAAATCTTAAAAAAATTTTTGTCGAAATCAGAAAAACATATATATGGGAGCTATATCTAAATCTGAACCGATTTCAACCAAATTTGGAACGCATAGCTACAATGCTAATTCTACTCCCTGTGCAAAATTTCAACTAAATCGGAGTTAAAAATTGGCCTCTGTGGTCATATGAGTGTAAATCTGGCGAAAGCTATATATGGGTGATATATCTAAATCTGAACCGATTTCAATCGAATTTGGCACGCATAGCTACAATGCTAATTCTGCTCCCTGTGCAAAATTTAAACTAAATCGGAGCAACAAATTGGCCTCTGTGGTCATATGCACGGATGAAAAAGACTGTTTTTCATATGTTTGGCTATAAACATTATATGTTTGGAACACAAATTTTTAAACACAATATTTTTGAGTGCAAGCATATAATGTTCATAAACTAGCATAACATGTTTGGGACATATATGTTAATATGTTAGAACATATTATGTTTGGGACATAAAATGTTTGTAAATATAATATGCTTGGATGCAAACATATATTAATTTAGAAATAGCCTATAAACATATATGTGTTTAGTAGCTTGGAGCGCTATTTAAATGGGAGCGATATTGAATTAAGTTGGTGGTTGTTGCTTGTTATTACAAAATTAACATTTTATTTTTCCTTGGGCAATTGATCAGCTACTTCTTTGATCCTTACAAACTGTGTGGTCCGCTGTTCGAATCCCCGTCCGGCAAAAGGTAAAATTAAAATAAAAAAAATCATAAAATTGAATAATTTCTTCTACAATGTTTGTATTACAGAAAAAGGTGCTAAGAACTAAAAAATCTCGTGGAAGTGAGAAAGATGTGAGGCAATATACAATTAGCACCTATATTACCTGTTTATTTTCATAATTCATTATGATTGTAAATATATAAATAAATAAATAAAATTTTGAGCACAATATTGTTTGGGAGAATTTTTTTTAAGCATATAATATTTTTGGGTGCAAAATGCTTCCAAACATATTATATGTTCACATAATAACATATTGTTTTTTGGAAGACAACATTATTGAATTTGGATGCAAAAATACAAAATGTTTGGAACTTAGACTACCCAAACATATATTGTTTAGACCAATATGCTTTTAAACATATTATATATTGGAAGAGATCAAACATATAAATGTTTGGGCAATACCCAAAAATGTATATGCTTGAAGCAAAATATGTTTGGGAGTATATGTTACAGAAGCGATTTTTTGTGAAGGTGTGGGTATAAATCGGGCGAAAGCTATATATGGGAGCTATATCTAAATCTGAACCGATTTCAACCAAATTTGGCACGCATAGCTACAATGCTAATTCTACTCCCTGTACAAAATTTCAACCAAATTGGCTTCTGGGGCCATATAAGTCCATATCGGGCGAAATATATATATATATATATATATATATATATGGGAGATATATCTAAATCTGAACCGATTTCAATAAAATGGCACACTTGACTATAGTACTAATTGTTCTTCTTGTGCAAAATTTTAAGCAAATTAGGGTAAAACTCTGGTTTCTGGGGCCATATAAGTCCATATCGGGCGAAATATATATATGGGAGCTATATCTAAATCTGAACCGATTTCTTCCAAAATCAATAGGGTTCTATTCTGAGACAAAACACATGCTTGTGCCAAGTTTGAAGTCGATTGGACTAAAACTGCGACCTAGACTTTGATTACAAAAATGTGTTCACGGACAGACGGACATGGCTATATCGACTCAGGAGCCCACCCTGAGCATGTTTGCCAAAGACACCATGTGTCTATCTCGTCTCCTTCTGGGTGTTGCAAATATATGCACTAACTTTTAATACTCTGTTCCACAGTGTGGCGCAGGGTATAATTATAAAAATTTTTTATTTGGCAAAATAACACAAAATTTTTTAATTCACATCCAAAACACTGAATTGGCATCACACCTTAAGAAGTGATGCAAATTCAGTGTAATGGCCGTTGAAATTGGGGACAGCCGTCTTATGACAAGCCCACATTCTGTGCCAATTTCGCACCACTTCCGGATCCAAAAAGAACATTTGCGATATTTTTTTGGTGAAGCTTTTTTAATGGAATATTTTTCTAAAAAAACATTTTTATTGTTGACATTGTTTTTATTTTGTTATTTTCGGCACAAATTACAAATTTTATAAATATATTTTTTTCAAAAGAAAATTAAAATTTTTCGTAATTTGCAAAATTGTATCAACAGAACTTTCATGGAAGTTAAA
The DNA here is from genome assembly GCF_050003625.1 of Haematobia irritans. NCBI lineage: Eukaryota > Metazoa > Arthropoda > Insecta > Diptera > Muscidae > Haematobia > Haematobia irritans. Next base: position 49,540,041 of record NC_134401.1, on the reverse strand, counting down.
AAGTCAACTGACACAGGTTCAAATCCTCGCGGCGGTAAAATGTTTAATTTTCATTGTTTTTGTTTTTTATTTTTTTTACTAATTTTCTTTTCTTTTTGCAACATTTGGATAATTAACCACACTTAAATTTTCACCTTATGGTCATTTTCATGTAGCTCCGTTAGGCTTTAACTACCAGTTAAAAAAGGTAAAATGCAAATAACCTTTTTCCCGGTTAACTTTAACTGAAAAATTTTCTGCAGTTAAGTTCCTAACTGTCATATGGAATATATAGACTAGACTACAGATATAACCATAGAACGGTTTAAAAGTTCGTTAAGCTAACGTAGCACTAACGGGGTTTCATGAAACCCCCATTTTCAAACAACTTTTTAATTGGAAATATTTATTTTGGACATATTCTTATAGGTGAGCAATAAGAGAAGAAAGAACCTAACGATTTAAATTCTTGATTGACCGTTAGTTTTGTGGATTTTTGGAAAATCCCGCAACCACAGTATGTCATTCCATTTATTCCATTTATTCTATAAAATTCCATGTCACATGGCGAGTTTTCAACACAAAACCAATAAACTGACAATTCCAAAAAAAAAAATGGAGGAATCAAATGCAGTGAGCCAGAATCAATAGAAATCGGAATTGAAAAAGAAAAATTGGGAGGAATTTTGTTCCATTTTTGTTTTCTTTTATTTTTCGAAGGGAAATCTTAAAAATGCAGAAAACAAAAAGAATTTCCAGCATCATCGAAACTATCAAACTTCGGTGACAATTTCCATCCTCAAACATTTTTTACTTCAGCAAGTTAAAGCAAGTGGAAAAGATAGGAATTCCTGTTTTTAACATCATCGTCATTATTATCATGAATCGTTGTGTTCTCATTCTAGTCATTGTGGTGTGGCAAACGTCACCAGCATCATCACCCAGCTCTTCCTCACCAGAAAGTTCTTTTTGATGGTAATGGCAATGGCTTTGGCATTCTTTTTTTTTGTGGCCCACAAAAGCACAAGAAATATTTTCAATTTTTTTAGTATTTCCCATTCCAAAGTTCCTTGTCCTAGTTTTCCACGTTATCCGCTAAAGTATAACAATATTTCTATTATGACTCTTTTTTTGTCCTTCGCCTTCTTCTTCTGTGGGTTATGGAACACGTTTGAAATTTGCAATTTCTTTTTGAGCTTCCTTAATAGCTTGGTTTCAGCGGGCAGAAGTTCCGAGAAGAAGCAGAAAAAACATGCAGTGATGCTCTATGCTTTTGCTCAATGTGGGTGTGGTGATGATGAAGGAGCCTGGCACAAAAAAAATGAATCTAGAAAATATTCTAAGTGAAAATACCATGTGATTTGTATCCAGCGATGGAAGCTAGAAGCAGTTCTCGCTGCATACCTTATGATCTTAAAAAGCATTTCGCTTCAGCCATTCAACTATGGCGGTTTTTATTTTTTGTTCCACACATTCTGGTTCGTGGATAAAAGCAAAAATATATATTATTTAAATTTCAATCTTCCAACATTAGAAAAAACCATTGGCAATAGTTTCGTGAGCGGGAGTAAAGCTTTAAGCAGCAAAAAAGGAAAGAATATTCTTTTGTGTTTTTTTTTTTTTGGTTTTCTTAAACAAGAAACATTGAATTTTTGAATAGAAGACAAAACTTTATTGCTGGTAAATGCAAAAAATAATTCTTTCCTCCCAAACGACTATTATTAGACCAACGAACTACAAAACACACAGCAAAAAAATTGGAAGTTCTACCAAAGGCTCAACTTTAAAAGCACTTCCAAAAATGTCCTCACAAAGATGTTCTTTGTTTTAACTACACAGGAAGTTCTTTTGATTACTTGTTTTTATTTAATAATGGGTAATTTTTTTGTTACAAATGGGTTAAGAATAGAGAAAGAATATTTAAAATGTTGTCGACAAAATGCTAAATCCCTTCTAGAAAATTTTTTGAAAATATTTAAGGTCAAACGTTACAGACAAGCATCAGAAGCATTAAAAATGATAAAAAAAAAAAATTTTTTAATTATTTATTAGGAAAAATGTCACAACATTTTTTAATTCACATCCAAAGCACTGAATTCGGATCACATCTTAAGAAGTGATGCATATTCAGTGCAACGGTTGTTGAAATGGTGAACATCCGTCCTATGACTAGCCCATGTTAAATACATCGCTTCTGTGGCAATTTTGCACCACTTCCGGATAAAAAATAACATTTTCACCACATTTTTTGCTGGATATGATAATAATAGATATAACATTTTGACAAAATTTTCTATAGAAATAAAATTTTGACAAAATTTTCTATAGAAATAAAATTTTGACAAAATTTTCTATAGAACTAAAATTTTGACAAAATTTTCTATAGAAATAAAGTTTTGACAAAATTTTCTATAGAAATAAAATGTTGACAAAATTTTCTATAAAAATAAAATTTTTACAAAATTTTCTACAGAAATAAATTTTTTTCTATAGAAATGAATTTTAACAAAATTTTCTATAGAAAAAAAATTTTGACAAAATTTTCTATAGAAATAAAATCTTGCCAATATTTTCTATAGAAAAAAATGTTTGACAAAATTTACTTTAGAAATAAAATTTTGACAAAATTTTCTACAGAAATAAATTTTTGACATAATTTTCTATAGAAATAAAATTTTGACAAAATTTTCTATAGAAATAAAATTTTGACAAAATTTTCTATAGAAATAAAATTTTGACAAAATTTTCTATAGAAATAAAATTTTGACAAATTTTTCTATAGAAATAAAATTTTAACAAAATTTTCCATAGAAATAATATTTTGACAAAATTTTCTTTAGAAATAAAATTTTGACAAAATTTTCAATAGAAATAAAATTTTGACATAATTTTCTGTAGAAATATAGTTTTGGCAAAATTTTCTATAGAAATAAAATTTTGACAAAATTTTCTATAGAAATAAAATTGTGACAAAATTTTCTATAGAAATAAAATTTTGACAAAATCTTCTATAGAAATAAAATTTTGACAAAATTTTATATAGAAATAAAATGTTGACAACATTTTCTATAGAAATAAAATTTTGACAAAATTGTCTATAGAAATAAAAATATGTGTGTGAAGATAAATTTTAAAATTTAACTTTAACAGAGCAATTTTAACAGGTTAACAGAGCTATGTTAACGGTTAACAGAGCTCTTTTATGTAAAAAAATTGGAAATTTGAATTTAATTTTAGATTAAAACTTAAAAAATGGCGTTGTATGTGCATTGCAATTAAAAAAACAACTCAATAATAATAGAAAACACAATGAGTAATAACTAACTTAAAGGAATATTAGGAGTATATATCTCAGAACTGTTAAAGAATGGCTGGTTGCAAAAATAAGTGGTAATAAATTGATTTGTTTAAAGTATGAAATTGGAGATAGATAGGTTGATAAAACTGGTGCCACATATAGCTCTCGTCGAGTGCTATCAGAAAGTACAAGAGTTATATTCCAAATTCATTTCAGATGCGAGAAATTTTGAAATTTTAGAAATCTGGAATGGCCCACTGTGCTGGAATGGAAAAAGATAGGTTAATGAAACTGGTACCACATATAGCCCTCGTCGAGAGCTATCAGAATATATACGTGTTGTATTCCGAATCCATTTCAGATTCGAGCAATTTTGAATGTAAAGTTAAATGATAAAAATCTAAAGTGGCCCACTGTGCTGGATTACAAATAGATAGGTAAATGAAACTGGTACCACATATAGGCCTTTTTGGGCGCTATTAGAATCTACAAGAGTTATATTCCGAATCCATTTCAGATTCGAGAAATGTTGACTCTAAAATTAAATTTTAAAAATCTAAAATGGGCCACTGTACTGGAATGGAAAAAGATAGGTCAATGAAACTGGTACCACATATAGCCCTCGTCGAGAGCTATCAGAATATATAAGCATTATAATTCAAGTCCATTTCAGATTCGAGAAATTTTGATTCAAAAGAAAAATTTTATAAATATGAAATGGCCCACTGTGCTGGAATGGAGAATGATAGGCCACTGAAACTGGTTTCACATATAGCCCTCGTCGAGAGCTATTAGAATGTATAATCATTACATTCCAAATTCATTTCAAATTCAAGAAATTTTGAAATTAAAGTTAAATTTAAATTTGAAAAATATAAACTGGCCCACTGTGCTGGACACGAAAAAGATAGGTCAACCAAACTTCTACCACAAATAGCCCTTGTCGAGTGCTATAAGAATCTATAGGCATTATATTCCGAATCCATTTCAGATTCGAGAAATTTTGAAATTAAAGTTAAATTTTAAAAGTCTGAAATGGCCCACTGTGCTGTGGAATGGGGGAAAGATAGGTCAATGAAACTGGTACCACATATAGCCTTCGTCGAGAGGTATCAGAATATATAATTGCTATGTTCTAAATTTATTTCGAAATATTGTCAAAATTAGAAATAAAATAGACATATTTTCCTTTTGAAATTTACCTCTGTACCTGTGTAGCAAAATGTGTTAAACCTCGCTGTTATTAATATGACATAACATACTTTACTCTGAGAGTCGCTCTCTTGATTCGACTCTCAACAGATGTTGTGAAAATAACATAGCAGTGTCTCACCATTACCTCATGTATTTTTGAAGTTAAATTTTAAAATAGAAAAATTCAATTTTTTCAAAATCGTTAAAAGATAGGCGAATGAAATTAACGTCAATAATAGCTCTTATCTGAATCTATGAGAATATGTAAACATTATATTCGGAATCCATTTCAGATTTGAGATATTTTGCCTCTAAAATTAAATTTTAAAAATCTAAAGTGGCCCACTGTGCTGGAATGGGAAAAGATAGGTTACTGAAACTGGTAGTACATATAGCCCTCGTCGAGAGCTATCAGAATTTATAAGAATTATATTCCAAATCCATTTGAGATTCGAAAAATTTTGAAATTAAAGTTAAATTTTAAAATATGGTATGGCCCATTGTGCTGAAATGGAGAAAGATAGGACAATAAAACTGCTTCCACATATAGCCCTCGTCGAGAGCTATCAGAATATATAAGCGTTATATTCCGAATCCATTTCAGATTCGAGAAATTGTGACTCTAAAATTAAATTTTAAAAATCTCAAATGGCCCACTGTGCTGGAATGGGGAAAGATAGGTTAATGGAACTAGTACCACATATAGCCCTCGTCGAGAGCTATTAGAGTATATAAGCGTTATATTCCAAATCCATTTCAGATTCGAGAAAATTTGAAATTAAAGTTAAATTTTAAAAGTCTCAAAGGGCCCACTGTGCTGGAATGGAGAAAGATGGGTTAATGAAACTGGTACCACATATAGCCCTCGTCGAGAGCTATTAGAGTATATAGGCGTTATATTCCAAATCCATTTCAGATTCGAGAAAATTTGAAATTAAAGTTAAATTTTAAAAATAGGATATGGCCCACTGTGCTGGAATGGAGAAAGATAGGTCAATGAAACTGGTACCACATATAGCCCTCGTTGAGAGCTATCAGAATATATATTTGCTATATTCTAAATTTATTTCGAAATATTGTCAAAATTAGAAATAAATTACGACATATTTTCCTTTTGAAATTTACCTCTGTAACTGTGTAGCAAAATGTGTTAAACCTCGCTGTTATTAATGTAACATAACATACTTTACTCTGAGAGTCGCTCTCTTGATTCGACTCTCAACAGATGTTGTGAAAATAACATAGCAGTGTCTCACCATTACCTCATGTATTTTTGAAGTTAAATTTTAAAATAGAAAAATTCAATTTTTTCAAAATCGTTAAAAGATAGGCAAATGAAATTAACGTCAATAATAGCTCTTATCAAGATCTATCAGAATATGTAAACATTATATTCCGAATCCATTTCAGATTTGAGAAATTTTGACTCTAAAATTAAATTTTAAAAATCTAAAATGGCCCACCGTGCTGGAATGGGGAAAGATAGGTTAATGAAACTGGTACCACATATAGCCCTCGTCGAGAGCTATTGGAATATATAAGCATTATATTCCAAATCCATTTCAGATTCGAGAAATTTTGACTCTAAAATTAAATTTTAAAAATCTCAAATGGCCCACTGTGCTGGAATGGGGAAAGATAGGTTAATGAAACTGATACCACATATAGCCCTCGTCGAGAGCTATTGGAATATATAAGCATTATATTCCAAATCCATTTCAGATTCGAGAAATTTTGAAATTAAAGTTAAATTTTAAAAATCTCAAATGGCCCACTGTGCTAGACACAAAAAATATAGGCGAATGTTATTAACGCCAATAATAGCTCTTGAATATAAATTCTGATAGCTCTCAACGAGGGCTATATGTGCTCCCAGTTTCATTAACCTATCTTTCCCCATTCCAGCACAGTGGGCCATTTGAGATTTTTAAAATTTAATTTTAGAGTCAAAATTTCTCGAATCTGAAATGGATTTGGAATATAATGCTTATATATTCCAATAGCTCTCGACGAGGGCTATATGTGGTATCAGTTTCATTAACCTATCTTTCCCCATTCCAGCACAGTGGGCCATTTGAGATTTTTAAAATTTAACTTTAGTTTCAAAATTTCTCGAATCTGAAATGGATTTGGAATATAATGCTTATATATTCTAATAGCTCTCGACGAGGGTTATATATGGTACTAGTTTCATTAACCTATCTTTTTCGTGTCCACCACAGTGGGTCATTTGAGATTTTTAAAATTTAACTTTATATTCAAAATTTCTCCAATCTGAAATGGATTCGGAATATACTGCTTACATATTCTGATAGATCTAGATAAGAACTATTATTGACGTTAATTTCATTCGCCTATCTTTTTACGATTTTGAAAAAATTGAATTTTTCTATTTTAAAATTTAACTTCAAAAATACATGAGGTAATGGGGAGACACTGCTATGTTATTTTCACAACATCTGTTAAGAGTCGAATCTGTAAACAAAACAAGAGAGCGAGTCTCAGTGTTGCCAATTTGGTGCTTTTAGCACTAAATTTAGTGCTTTTTGATTTCTAAAAAGCACCAAATTGCATTTTTAGTGCCTTTTCAAAAAAAGCACCAACTTGGTGCTTTCTGGCATTTTCATTTAGTGCTTTTGGTGCTTTTTTTATTTTGAACAGTATTAAGTTTAATTGATACAAAAATTTTGACTAGACTTTCAAGAGCCGAAGAAACTCAAATTTATTGCCAAATATAGAATTTGATTGTTATGAAGTTGGTATTGATTATTTTTTAATTAATATTGTTATTTAGGGTATTCTCTAGGAAAGTAGAGCGATGAGTGCCGAATTTTTGAATTTGGTAAAGATGTCATTAAAAACGTTTGTATTAAATTCACAAAAGCACGCACAACTGAAATAAGCAATAGACTCCTTCCATATATTAATATTTTGAAAGTTAAAAAACATCACTGATCAAAATGAATTGGACGAAAGCATTAAAACTGATCAAGGTGTATACTTGAATAGCGGTTCATAATGGTGAGTACTAAGTTTAAGTTTTGCCGCTAACGTGAAAACTATCTCAGTAAAAATGGGCATAAAATTATGCATATTTGCTGCAAATTTTATTATAAATTGATGGGGAATAGCCAAAAGCAAATTTTCACAAAGATTGTATTCCTTAAAATGATTTATTAAAGAAAAGTAATTGTGAAAAAATGACTATGTTATATTTTAGCGGCTAAACTCGGTCTTAATACCCACCTTAACTTCTTGAAATTCAATTCACAAAAGTTCTATAATACATCTTCAGAAGTTTTTTTTTTTTTTTTTTTTTTTTTTTTTTTTTTTTTTTTTAGTAGTAGTAGAGCATTTAATTTTCGATTTTGTGGTGGAAGGTGGTATGTTAGAATTTATAATATTTTTTTGGTGCTTTTTGGCCTTGGGGAGTTGGCAACACTGGCGAGTCTCATAGTAAAGTATGTTATGTTATGTTATTTTAATAATAGCGACGGATAACATAGTTTGCTAAACAGTCACAGAGGTATATTTTAAAAGGAAAATATGTCTATTTTTTTATTAATTTTCGCAATATTTCGAAATAAATTTAGAATATTACAATTATATATTTTGATAGTACTCAACGAGGACTATATGTGCTACCAGTTTCAGTTACCTATCTATTTGCAGTCCGGCCAGTGGGCCACTTTAAATTTTTATCATATAATTTTACATTCAAAATTTCTCAAATCTGAAATGGATTCGGAATATATTGCTTACATATTATGATAGCTCCCGACGAGGGCTATAAGTGGTACCAGTTTTATGAACCTATCTTTTTCGTGTCCAGCACAGTGGGCCATTTAAATTTTTAAAATTTAACTTTAATTTCACGCTTTCTCCAATCTGAAATTTATTCGGAATATAATGCTTATATATTCTGATAGCTCTCGACGAGGGCTATATGTGGGACCAGTCTTATTGACCTATCTTTCTCCATTTCAGCACAATGGGCCATATCCTATTTTTAAAATTTAACTTTAATTTCAAAATTTCTCGAATCTGAAATTGATTTGGAATATAATGCTTATAAATTCTGATAGCTCTCGGCGAGGGCTATATGTACTACCAGTTTCATTAACCTATCTTTTCCCATTCCAGCACAGTGGGCCATTTGAGATTTTTAAAATTTAATTTTAGAGTCACAATTTCTCGAATCTGAAATGGATTCGGAATATAACGCTTATATATTCTGATAGCTCTCGACGAGGGCTATATGTGGAAGCAGTTTTATTGTCCTATCTTTCTCCATTTCAGCACAATGGGCCATACCATATTTTAAAATTTAACTTTAATTTCAAAATTTTTCGAATCTCAAATGGATTTGGAATATAATTCTTATAAATTCTGATAGCTCTCGACGAGGGCTATATGTACTACCAGTTTCAGTAACCTATCTTTTCCCATTCCAGCACAGTGGGCCACTTTAGATTTTTAAAATTTAATTTTAGAGGCAAAATATCTCAAATCTGAAATGGATTCCGAATATAATGTTTACATATTCTCATAGATTCAGATAAGAGCTATTATTGACGTTAATTTCATTCGCCTATCTTTTAACGATTTTGAAAAAATTGAATTTTTCTATTTTAAAATTTAACTTCAAAAATACATGAGGTAATGGTGAGACACTGCTATGTTATTTTCACAACATCTGTTGAGAGTCGAATCAAGAGAGCGACTCTCAGAGTAAAGTATGTTATGTCATATTAATAACAGCGAGGTTTAACACATTTTGCTACACAGGTACAGAGGTAAATTTCAAAAGGAAAATATGTCTATTTTATTTCTAATTTTGACAATATTTCGAAATAAATTTAGAACATAGCAATTATATATTCTGATACCTCTCGACGAAGGCTATATGTGGTACCAGTTTCATTGACCTATCTTTCCCCCATTCCACAGCACAGTGGGCCATTTCAGACTTTTAAAATTTAACTTTAATTTCTAAATTTCTCGAATCTGAAATGGATTCGTAATATAATTCCTATAGATTCTTATAGCACTCGACAAGGGCTATTTGTGGTAGAAGTTTGGTTGACCTATCTTTTTCGTGTCCAGCACAGTGGGCCAGTTTATATTTTTCAAATTTAAATTAAACTTTAATTTCAAAATTTCTTGAATTTGAAATGAATTTGGAATGTAATGATTATACATTCTAATAGCTCTCGACGAGGGCTATATGTGAAACCAGTTTCAGTGGCCTATCATTCTCCAGTCCAGCACAGTGGGCCATTTCTTATTTATAAAATTTTTCTATTGAATCAAAATTTCTCGAATCTGAAATGGACTTGAATTATAGTGCTTATATATTCTGATAGCTCTCGGCGAGGGCTATATGTGGTACCAGTTTCATTGACCTATCTTTTTCCATTCCAGTACAGTGGGCCATTTTATATTTTTAAAATTTAATTTTAGAGTCAAAATTTCTCGAATCTGAAATGGATTCGGAATATAACTCTTGTAGATTCTAATAGCGCCCAACAAGGCCTATATGTGGTACCAGTTTCATTTACCTATCTATTTGTAATCCAGCACAGTGGGCCACTTTAGATTTTTATCATTTAACTTTACATTCAAAATTGCTCGAATCTGAAATGGATTCGGAATACAACACGTATATATTCCGATAGCACTCGACGAGGGCTATATGTGGTACTAGTTTCATTAACCTATCTTTTTCCATTCCAGCACAGTGGGCCATTTTAGATTTCTAAAATTTAACTTTCGAATCAAAATTTCTCACATCTGAAATGAATTTGGAATTTAACTCTTGTACTTTCTGATAGCACTCGACGAGAGCTATATGTGGTACCAGTTTTATCAACCTATCTATCTCCAATTTCATACCTTAAACAAATCAATTTATTACCACTTATTTTTGCAACCAGCCATTCTTTAACAGTTCTGAGATATATATTCCTAATATTCCTTTAAGTTAGTTATTACTCATTGTGTTTTCTATTATTATTGATTTGTTTTTTTAATTGCAATGCACATACAACGCCATTTTTTAAGTTTTAATCTAAAATTAAATTCAAATGCGCTATTTTTTAACACAAAAGAGCTCTGTTAACCGTTAACATAGCTCTGTTAACCTGTTAAAATTGCTCTGTTAAAGTTAAATTTTAAAATTTATCTTCACACACATAATAAAAATTTGATAAAATTTTCTATAGAAATACAAAATTTGACAAAATTTTATAAAGAAAAAAAATTTTGACAAAATTTTCTATAGAAAAAAAATTGACAAAATTTTCTATAGAAATAAACTTTTTACAAAATTTTCTAAAGAAATAAAATTCTAACAAAATTTTCTATAGAAATAAAATGTTGACAAAATTTTCTATAGAAATAAAATTTTGACAAAATTTTCTTAGAAATAAAATTTTGACAAAATTTTCTATAGAAATAAAATTCTAACAAAATTTTCTATAGAAATAAAATTTTGACAAAATTTTCTATAGAAATAAAATTTTGACAAATTTTTCTATTGAAATAAAATTTTGAAAAATTTCTATTGAAATAAAATTTTGACAAAATTTTCTATAGAAATAAAATTTTTACAAAATTTTCTATAGAAATAAAATTCTAACAAAATTTTCTATAGAAATAAAATTTTGACAAAATTTTCTGGAGAAATAAAGTTTTGACAAAATTTTCCATAGAAATAATATTTTGACAAAATTTTCTATAGAAATAAAATTTTAACAAAATGTTCTATAGAAATAATATTTTGACAAAATTTTCTATAGAAATAAAATCTTGCAAATATTTTCTATAGACAAAAATATTTGACATAATTTTCTTTAGAAATAAAAGTTTGACAAAATGTTCTACAGAAATAAAATTTTGACAAAATTTTCTATAGAAATAAAATTTTGACAAAATTAATAGACATAAAATTTTGACAAATTTTTCTAATGAAATAAAATTTTGACAAATTTTTCTATAGAATTAAAATTTTTACAAAATTTTCTATAGAAATAAAATTTTGCCAATATTTTCTATAGAAATAAAATTTTGACAAAATTTACTATAGAAATAAAATTTTGACAAAATTTTCTATAGAAATAAAATTTTGACAAAATTTTCTATAAAAATAAAATTTTGACAAAATTTTCTATATTGTTGTTTTTGATCTCAGCTTAAAGCAATGCATTGACTAAACTACAAGTGTAGCTTAACCAAAAGAGGAAAAGTATGCTTGTCAAATTTATTTGGGCAAAGCCCTATAGACTGCAAGATGGTTGGATGTACAGCTGTTTCGGAATTACCACATTCCTCATCAGCATCCTCTACTTGCAGCAAAACTATCAACCAATTATCAGAATAAATTCGGGTAATTCACTCAACCCAAAGTGAATTACACTTGAACCTTCCGAAAAGGGTTCAAGTGTAAAATTTTGACAAAATTTTCTATAGAAATAAAATTTTGACAAAATTTTCTATAGAAATAAAATTTTGACAAAATGTTCTATAGAAATAACATGTTTACAAAAATTTTCTATAGAAATAAAATTTTTACAATTGTAAAATTAGAAGAGATATATAATGCTTATCTTGTGAAGGATTTAAAACTGCACCAGCCGCTTTCCAAACTTTTAATTTTTTGCGTGTACATATCCTTTGAGGTATTTTTACGTGTGATGGGAATGCCAAGGCTTTCCACTTCAGCTCCCATAAAGAATTTCCCTTTGAAAGTTTCTTATACGTCTTTTCTGCCACGTAGCTACTATGGGGAAATTTGAGCCAATATCCTTCAGCTTATACAGTGATGTGCTAGAGTTGGCATTTGGAAGTTTAAATCTTCAAAAAGATCTTCCATCCACATATATAAAGGAAAGTAATATGATTGAACAATGTCCCGACAAAGTTTTCAAGCCATGTAACAGTGCAGTAGTGCAGAGAGTGTCACCAATATGTCATCTATGAAAGCTTGTGTAAGTTTCCGATAAACGCCTAGAGATTGTAATGAGAATCAAAATGGTGACTTTTACACTTTTTCGAAATTTGAAAAAGTCTACCTTTTTTTTAAATAATTCAAAGCTAAAAGTTGTAAAATTTTAGGGTCTTGCAGGTCTAAAGTCAACGACTTTTCCCTGAGAATCGACTTTTCCAAATTGTTAGCTTTTTGATTCCCATTACAAACCCTAGTCTAATATGTGTTATAATTTGCCGACAAGTTCTCAATTCGATGTCTATTCGATTCAACTATATCGACTCCGAAATTGGGATACTATGGTTATGCTTCCATGTTTATGAAAATTTGGACAACTTGAATTTTGCCAACAAAAAATATATGGGCAGAGGGACAGATCGTTGGTAAGGCACTAAATTGTTAAGTTTCGTAAATTCTCACAAGCATGGTCTCACCCACAAACAGATTTTTTATACCCACCACCATAGAATGGTGACGGGGTATAATAAGTTTGTCATTCCGTTTGTAACGCATCGAAATATCGATTTCCGACTATATAAAGTATATATATTCTTGATCAGGGAGAAATTCTAAGACGATATAAGCATGTCCGTCTGTCCGTCTGTCTGTCTGTCTGGCTGTCTGTTGTAATCACGCTACAGCATTCAATAATGGAGCTATCGTCCTGAAATTTGGCACAGAATCGTCTTTTTTTTCTGCGCGCAGGTCAAGTTCGAAGATGGGCTATATCGGGCCATGTTTTGGTATAGCCCCCATATAAACCGACCTCCCGATTTGGGGTCTTTCGCTTTTAGAAACCGTAGTTTTCATCCAATTTGCGCGAAATTGAAAATCTAGAGATATTTTGGGACCTTGAAGAGGTGTGCCAAAAATGGTGAGTGTCGGTCCATGTTTTGGTATAGCCCCCATATAAACCGACCTCCCGATTTGGGGTCTTTCGCTTATAGAAACCGTAGTTTTCATCCAATTTGCGCGAAATTGAAAATCTAGAGGTATTTTGGAACCTTGAAGAGGTGTGCCAAAAATGGTGAGTGTCAGTACATGTTTTGGTATAGCCCCCATATAGACCGATCTCCCGACTTTACTTCTTGGGCTTATAGAATCCGTAGTTTTTATCCAATTTGCCTCAATTTCAAATTCTAGAGGTATTTTAGAACCATAAAGAGGTGTGCCAAAAATGGTGAGTAGCGGTCCATGTTTTGGTATAGTCCCCATATAAACCGATCTCCCGATTTTTCTTTTTGGGCTTATAGAATTCGTAGTTTTTATCCAATTTGCCTGAAACTGGAAATCTTTAGATATTTTAGAACTGTGAAGAGGTGTGCCAAAAATGGTGAGTATCGGTCCATGTTTTGGTATAGCCCCCATATAGACCGAGCTCCCGATTTTATTTCTTACGCGTCTAGAAACAGTATTTTTTATCCGATTTGTCTGAAATTGAAAATCTAGAGGTATTGTGGGTCTATAAAGAGGTGTGTCAAAAATGGTCCGTATCGGTCCATGTTTTGGTATAGCCCACATATAGACCGATCTCCCGATTTTGCTTCTAGATCTTCTAGAAACTATATTTACCATCCGATTTGCCTAAAATTGGAAATCTAGAGGTATTTGAGGACCATAAATAGGTGTGCCGAAAATGGTGCTCATCGGTCCATATTTCGGTATAGCCCCCATATAGACTGATCTCCCGATTTTGCTTCTTGGGCTTCTAGAAACTATATTTCCTATCCGATTTTCCTGAAATTGAAAATCTAGAGTTCTTTTGGGACCATAAAAAGGTGTGTCGAAAATGGTGCCCATCGGTCCATGTTTTGGTATAGCCCCCATATAGACCGATCTCCCGATTTTGCTTCTTGGGCTTCTAAAAACTATATTTACCATCCGATTTGCCTGAAATTCTAGAGCTTCTATAAACTTTATTTATTACCCGATTTGCCTGAAATTCGAAATCGAGATGTATTTTTGGACCACTAATAAGTGTGCCGAAATTGAGGTATATCGAGGCCCATTTTTTGGTATAACCCCCATATAGACTGATCTCTCGATTTTTACTTCATGGGCGTCTAGATACTATATTTTTTAGCCGATTTGTTTGAAATTGAAAATCTGGAGGTATTTTAAGAACACATATATGTGAGTAGCAAATGATGCCTATCGGTCCATGTTTTGGAATAGCCCCAATATAGATCGATCTCCCGGCTTTATTTCTTGGGCTTCTAGAATCCGTAGTTTTTATACGATTTGCTGGAAATTAGTAATCTATAATGAAATTTTAGACAAACGAAATTTCCTTTTCGTATAAAGTATTTTCGTTTATTCAACGATTGTCTCTAAAATTTATGTCAAAAAAAAAAAAAACTTTGCTTGCCTAAAATTACGTTTCTCAAAAAAGAAAACACTTATTTCATGGTCATGAAAATTGCTTGAAACTGAAAGTAGAATTTCCAGATTTAACTCATCGTATTTGTTTAAATAATGGCGGAAATAATCTACAGATTTAAGATTTCAAATCAAGTCGTAATTTCATCATATACACGATATGTTTATAATTCTCTAAAACTCAAACAAAATTGGTTCTCATAAATCCAGAATCTGATCTGGTCTTCATTGACTTGCTTGGGAGAAGATTTGTCATCAAACCCCCTACAATTCTATATATGATCAAGGAACCCACTACGACGAAGAGTTTTCAAACTAAACTATTATATTTGATTCATGGTGGTGGGTATTTAAAATTCGGCCCGGCCGAATTTACTGCTTTATATACTTGTTTTTAATATTCTGAGTCATGACTCTCTATATGCTACTATCATTAATCCACAGACTTTTAGTAACACGGCAAATATCAAGCAAATATGAAAATCCTTCACCGCTTATAGAAAAACGAAAAAAAAAAACAACAACGAATAACAGTGAGTGGTGTGCCACACTTGACTTGCGATATGTCTGATGCATAAACTTTATTTATTTATTTTTAACCCCTCCTTTTTATACCCTTCACCACTACTGTGGTACAGGGTAGTTTCTGCATTTGTATGTAACACCAAGGAAGGAAAAGTCAGAGACCCATCGTTTAGTATACCGATCGTCTTAGAATTGAATTCTGAGTCCATTTAGCTATGTCCGTATGTCTGTCTTTCTGTCCGTCCGTCTGTTCACGTATTTTAGTGTGTAAGGTACAGGTCGCAGTTTAAGTCCGATCGTCCTCTAATTTGGCATAGGGTCTTTTTTGGGACAAATACAATCACTACTGATTTTGATATTTAAATCGGTTCAGATTTAGATATAGCTGCCATATATATTTATCACCGATCTGGTGATAATTGGCGTGTTTATCAACCGATCTTCTTCAAATTCCGTACATCCGAATATTTTATGAGTCTCGAAAAATTTGTAAAATATCAGGCAAATTGGTTCAGATTTAAATACAACTCCAATATATATCTTTCGCCCGATTTAGACTAATATATGGGGCCCATATGACCCCAGAGGCCAAATTTTACTACATATTTACGTGCAATTTTGCATTGCGAGTAGAATAGACATTCTACCAACGCTTGCTAAATTTATTTGAAATCTGTTCAGATTTAGATATAGCTCCCATATATATCTTTCAGCCGATTTAGACTCTTATGATCATAGAGACCAAAGATTAACACCGATTCTCGTAAAATTTTCCACAGAGAGTAGAATTGATATTCTACGAATCCTTGCCAAATTTGGTTGAAATCGGTTCGGATTTAGATATAGCTCCCATATATATCTTTCATCCGATTTAGACTCATATGAGCACAGAGGCCAAAGTTTACTACCGATTTGCGTGAAATTGTGCACGGTGAGTAGAATTGACATTCTACCATTGCTTGAAAAATTTAATTAAAATCGGTTCGGATTTAGATATAGCTCCCATATATATCTTTCGAGCGATTTAGTCTCATATTACCGTAGAGGCCAAATTTTAACACCGATTCTCGTAAAATTTCTCCAAATCTGTTCTCATTTAAATATTTGTATATGAGAATGTAAACCTTTATATAGCTCCCAACAAATTTGCAGGAGTTGAGATGGTATCACAAAATGTTGGTCTACACAGTGGTAAAGGGAATAATATAGTCGGCCCCGCCCAACTTTAGACTTTACTAACTTGTTTATTTATTTATGTGAGTGAGCGAACAAACAGGATGATGTCCTTTTTTTCACTGCTCCCTGTTCATTTGTTGGAGGGTTTCTTTTCAATCCTGCCAGCGAAAAGAGCGCTGTTTTCAAGTGGAAAACATTGAAAATAAATTGCTGTGGCAACAACAAGAAACAACAGCTAGGGCAAAAATAAATTTAATATATTTAACAAAAAACAACCAACAAAATAAATTTAAATTTAAGAGATATTTTTTATAGCAATAGTATGAAAATTTCACTGAAATCATACAACTATATAGAACATGTATACGAACGGAAATGTAAATTGAAAAATAAAGGAAGTTCCTAAAAATTTAACAACTGTTAATAAACACCAGTCAACAAATTTTTTATCGCTGTAAGGAAAATTGGTGAACGATTAATGCTAAATAAATCAAGTAAAGCACTTCTCTTAGAATTCTCTTTACAAATCGATATAGACTTTTGCACGATACGTAGAGAGGCAGAATTGAAATATGGGGGTCGCTTATGTGGGGGCTATATACAATTATGAACTTAGGTTAAAGTGGCAGCCCGATTAAATTTCAGGCTCACTTAGACTATTCAGTCCATTGTTATAAATTATGAACTTGATATGGACCAATTTTTGTGTGATTGGGGATCGATTTAACTGAGGGCTATATATAACTATAGACCGATTTGGACCTAATTAGGCATGGTTGTTAACGGCCATATACTAGCACAATGTACCAAATTTCAACTGACTCGGATGAAATTTGCTTTTCCAAGAGGCTCCAAAACCAAATCTCGGGATCGGTTTATATGGTGGCTATATATGATTATGGACTGATATGGACCTACCACCATGTACCAAATTTCAACCAGATCGGATGAATTTTGCTTCTCCATAAAGCACCGGAGGTCAAATCTGGGGATCGGTTTATATGGGAGCTATATATAATTATGGACTGATATGAACCAATTCCTGCATGGTTGTTGGATACAATATACTAACATCACGTACCAAATTTCAACCGAATCGGTTGAATTTTGCTCTTCCAAGGGGCTCCGGAGGTCAAATCTGGGGATCGGTTTATATGAGGGCTATATATAATTATGGACCGATTTCGACCAAATTTTTGCATTGGTGTTTGAGGCCATATATAAACACCACATACCAAATTTCAACTGAATCAGATGAATTTTGGTCTCCCAAGAGGCTCCGGAGGTCAAATCTGGTGATCGGTTTATATGGGGGCTATATATAATTATGAACCGATGTGGACCACGTTTTGCATGGTTGTTAGAGATCATATGCTGATACCATGTACCAAATTTCAGCCGGATCGGATGAAATTTGTTTCTCTTAGAGCCTCCGCAAGCCAAATCTGGGGATCGGTTTATATGGGGGCTATATATAATTATGGACCGATGTGGACCACTTTTTGCATGCTTATTAGAGACCATATACTAACGCCATGTACCAAATTTCAGCCGGATCGGATGAAATTTGCTTCTCTTAGAGGCTCCGCAAACCAAATCGGGGGATCGGTTTATATGGGGGCTATATATAATTATGGACCGATGTTGACCAATTTTTGCACAGTTATTAGAGACCATATACTTACACCATGTACCAAATTTCAGCCGGATCGGATGAAATTTACTTCTCTTAGAGGATCCCCAAGCCAAATTTGGGAGTCCGTTTATATGGGGGCTATACGTAAAAGTTGACCGATATGGCCCATTTGCAATACCATCCGATCTACATCAATAACAACTACTTGTGCCAAGTTTCAAGTCGATAGCTTGTTTCGTTCGGAAGTTAGCGTGATTTCAACAGACGGACGGACGGACATGCTCAGATCGACTCAGAATTTCACCACGACCCAGAATATATATACTTTATGGGGTCTTAGAGCAATATTTCGATGTGTTAGAAACGGAATGACAAAGTTAATATACCCGCATCCTATGGTGTATAAAAATTAGTAATTAGCACATGTAGCATTTTTTATTAGTTTTAAATAATTTACAATCAATAAAATTTGAATTTCAAACCCACAAAAGAAATACGCATATTTTAGGGTTAGGTTAGGTTGAAAAGAGGATTCAGGTTGCCCAGTCTCATGTCGCTGGACATACACCTAAGACAGTATTCGGCCAGCTGCTCTAAGTTTTTCTTTCCACCCTTCTTTTATTCCAGGAACTTTGTGTCTCAATTTGCCTAATTTGTTTCCAGTCTGTTTCCCAGCTGGACCAGGTCCCGAATCACCTCTTCACCGATGTGGTTAACTCTTTGTCTGGCAAAGACAGGACATTGACAATGGTAGATTTCCAAGGTCTCATCATCCCCACAATATGCCTTACCATCCTCTGTTGCTCCTTTTCGGCACAGATGTGCTCTCAATTCTAGGTACCCGGTCATTATTTCCATGGCCCTAGTGATTGTCGTCCTACTCTCGTTGAGTAGTTCTTCAGACTTTTGGATCTGGATGACCTCATAGTATTTTCGTTGCCCTTCGGATCGCTGCACTGGTTCACATCACTTTATGTGTCTCCTGTGCCCATTCATCCAACTCGGCCGCGTTGCCTCTATTGACTTTGCGTTCTCTAAGTTCACTTCCCTATGTGTCCTACCTCTTAGCGCCAGTTCATGTGCCTTTTCATTTTCTTTTAATCCTGCATGACCCGTACCCATATCATGCGGATCCTACCGTACTCCGAGAATTCGTTGATCATGCTTTTAGATTACAATAACGTTCTCACCCTTCTACCTGCAGGACCGCTAATCGAAATTGGATCAGACACCGGTCTGTGTCACTCACATATACGCCCACTTCCCTCCTTCGGATATCTGTTCTGGGGTACCATTCTCCCAGCACCATCTTACTGGCGTCCGAATGTCACACTCGGCAGCCATGGCCACCTCAGGTATACAATCATGGATTATTTCGACATCCGCAATGTCACCCACCATCTCCGATATTATCCTTTGGTTGGTCGTCATGTTTCCTGTTTCCTTCTTTTCTCCTAACATCTTTAATCCCATCGCAGCCATGGCGGCTAGGATTTTTATTTGAAACCCCAATTGGTCTTAAGTCCAGCATCGCATCCAACGACGTGGTCTTGCCCCAGTTATAACAAGGCAACATGTCCGTTGGACCCGTTCCTCTACAGACTATCGACGCGTATGTCAGGATTGGCCTTATACTCTCTCAAATATGCATTCAGGCCATCTGAAGGCTTTCCCAGTCCTATTGTTGATGTGGCTCTTCCAGTTCAGTTTCCTGTCTAAAGTTGCTCCTTAGTACTTTATTTTATCAGACACTTGTATCGACTTGCCCAAAAAAAAATCGGTTCGATGTATTTTCGTCCTTCTAGTGAATAGACATAATTCTGTCCACTCCGCATTAACATTCAGGCCCCTGGATCTTGCTCAGTCATATGCCATTCCCGGGACCCTTTCTGCCCTCCTGCAGAGTCTGTTCCCTTCCCTACAGAAGTATTATAAAATCGTCTGCGTAACAGAAGGATTCAGATCCCTACTTAGTGGACCGTGTATAGTTGTTATCCACAGTCGTGGTGATAGTATACCTCCCTGTACAGGTTTCCACTCTACATTGGCCGTTATGGTCACAATGTGACCGTCACATCATGGAATCTACAGGATATCGTTTTATTCACTTAGAGTATTCAGTCCATTGTGATATCGCAGTGGTGAACTTCTCTCTTATCACTAAGTGCTGCCCGATTCTATGTTTAGCTCAATCATAAATACCACCAGCATTACTGAGGATTGATAACCGCTGAAAAACTTTTTGGGGTTCGGTCGAATTTGGCGGGCATGCTAACCGTTGTGCAACGGTGGCTCCCATTATTATAAAGGCAAAGAAAAATCTTTATTTTTATGAAAACTAGTGTCAAACATCAATAAAAACTACGGAGATGTATTTTTTTTAGATTTAAGGAGTTTTTTTTTCGCATACATGCCAAAATGTAGTTATTTTCAATTATTTACATACGAAAGCTAATATGAGTTTTTGCCACAGCTCTAATGAGAGACAAAAAAGTTGCGGTTATTGACCAAACAAAAAATGAAACAAAAACACATTTTTGTTAAATTAAAATTAAAATAAATATACCACAAAGGACCTCAATGATGTGCTAAATGAATAACAAAAACCTAAAAATTTTTGTTTTTCTGTTAATTGCAATAAAATTTAAAGAGTGTCATTCATATTTTTCAATTATAAAATTTTATACAACAATTTGGGCAAATATGTAAAGTACTCACTTTGCATAGAGCTATCAAATGAGGTAATTCTCTTGCAAATTCACATTAAATCCATTAACCATTAAATTAGGGAATAACTATTAGCACTTACAATTTTACTCATAATCCCAACCCCAAATTCAAAATTAAGTAGCCCAACTCCACTAACAGTCCGTTACTTAGCTTTGTACGATGAAAAATCTGAGTAACAGGTATTAAGTGCATAATTATTATGAAAAGTATTTAGTAGACGCTAATCAGCTTACACTAATTAAGCTATTAAAATATTTAAATATTTAATTTGTGCTAAACTATTGTTGATATATTCATTATTTGAATTTCCTAGAAAATTTGTCAAGTAAAGGTCTTAAGGCTATTATAAGGAAACGAAAAATTTACGGTGATTAGCTAGAACATAAGGATGGTATACCTATCCGCAAATTGCCCAAGTATTAAATGGAAGATTTAGTTTTAAATTTTAAAAGATGAAATTTTTGCACTGATGGTTCTAAAGGGCTCCAATCTGTATACTATACATTTTTTCATGTGGCACCCATTTTCCACACTTTTGGATTTTTCCCATAGCTTTTAAACGGTCAGAAAATGTTTGTTGTGAAACATTTAACATTGCTGCCATTTCTGCCATTTTGACTCAAAGTGTCATCTCCATCCATATTGTTTGCAGCTCAGCGTCTTCAACCGTTTTTTGTGATATTCCACGTTCTTTATTTCTCACATCAAAATCATTATTTTCGAACCGTTGAATCCATCTTTTGCATGCTGCTTCTGATAGAGCATGATCACCATATATGTACCTCGACAAGCATTCGATGCGACTCTGCAGCACTTTTCTTCAAATGAAAATAAACAAGTATATACTAGAGGTGTGCACGTGAGTAACAGTTTACTCACGCTCACGCACACTCACGACGGAAAAATCTTACTCACGCACACTCACGCACGATATTGTTTTGGAGGACTCACGCTCACGCACACTCACGAAAAGAAACTTTGTACTCACGCACACTCACGCACACTCACGCACACTCACGCACGAAAATGTCGTGACTCACGAAAAATACCGTGACTCACGAAAAATATCGTGACTCACGAAAAATGTCGTGACTCACGAACAATTTTTTGAGTAATTTACCTTAGCGACGTGTCTGAAAACATGAGCATTATTAAAATCGAGAGCATTATTACACTCTTAACATCCCAGGTGTCACTAAAATTGTAAATGAATTTAACTCTTAAGCGTTTTATGTTGGTGAGCGGGGTTATTTTCGTGAGCGTAAATCTTTACTCACGCACACTCACGAAGATAATATTTTCGTGACTCACGCTCACGCACGACATTTTGGTTTGTTAATCACGCTCACGCACACTCACGCCGTTGCCATGAGCGTGACTCACGACTCACGCGTGAGTCACGAAAATTTTCGTGAGTCACGACAATTTCGTGTCACGTGCACACCTCTAGTATATACGGCTGTAAGTTCGGCCAGGCCTTATGTACCCTCCACCACAGGGTTGGCCTGTCACAAACTGTGACTTTTGCGACATACTTTTGCGACGTATATCGCAAAAGTCGTAAACCTACTGTAGAAAACCTAATTTTGAATAGAAGAAATCCTGAACATTTTTTAATTTAGCATGACAGCATTCGCTGTGAGTTTCTGCAGAAATTTGTGAAAGTTTTTCCACCGTCAAGCCTATTTTCTTACGTGGTATCGAAATTCCCGTTGGTGAGTGTGCAATATACCTTGGGGTTATATTGGACAGGAGACTGAACTTAAAGCTAAGAAAGGACGAGAAATCCACGGTTACCCTGTACTCGTGCAAAAGGCAATAGGGAAAATGCGGGGACTAAAACCTTCTCTTCGCACATACCATCGTCTTGGATATCATCGAATTTGCTGCCTAGCTGACGAGACTGAAGTATTTTGAGTTTGCGACTTTTGTTACTTTTCCTACATTTACGACACGTATGTGACGTTTACGACGTTTACAACTTTGCGACAGTCGCAAACCTAAAAAAGTTTGATACAGACCATCTCTGCTCCACCATGGATTGCGTAGAAACTTCTTCTAAACACTGCCGCCCACAATCGAATTATTTGAGTTGGGGTAACGCTTGCCGATGGCAAGGTATTTTAAATTCTACTAACGCCGTCTTCTGAATTGTAAGTTAGTCCATACGTGGTATAAATGGTGATACTGTCAAAATTTGGTCAATATAAACTTGACGTATTTCTTTCAATTTTGCATTTAAAAAACCCGAACACCCCTCATTTTGAAGGTGTGTGTGTAGAATGTTGCCCCTATTTTGATTTTGGAATTCACTCTTCAGTTGTCAAAATGCCGTCCAAGCAAGAAGAGAAGCGTATCAAAATTTTGCTCGCGCATCCGAGCTACTCGCACGCAAAGCTGGCAAAATCGCTAAAAGTTGCCAAATCAACCGTTACAAATGTAATTAAAGTGTTTGGGGAACGTTTGTCGACAGCCAGGAAGTCTGGATCGGAGGGAAATCGAAAACCGGAAGCCGCTGAGACGACAAAGAGAGTTGCCGATAGTTTCAAGCGAAACCCTAACCTCTCTCTCCGAGATGCCGCAAATAAGCTGGGTGTATCGTTTACAACCGTGCATCGAGCCAAAAAACGAGCCGGACTATCAACTTACAAGAAGGTAGTGACTCCAAATCGCGATGATGAACAAAATACGACGGCCAAAGCGCGATCCCGGAGGTTGTACACGACGATGCTGACGAAGTTTGACTGCGTGGTAATGGACGACGAAACCTACGTCAAAGCCGACTACAAGCAGCTTCCGGGACAGGAGTTTTATACGGCAAAAGGAAGGGGAAAGGTAGCAGATATTTTCAAGCACATAAAACTGTCGAAGTTCGCAAAGAAATATCTGGTTTGGCAAGCCATCTGTACCTGTGGCTTGAAAAGCAGCATTTCCATAGCTTCCGGGACTGTCAACCAAGAAATTTACGTGAAAGAGTATTTGAATAAACTTCTGCTGCCTTTCCTGAAGAAACACGGTTGTTCCGTACTGTTTTGGCCGGATTTGGCATCTTGCCATTACGGTAAAAAGGCCATGGAGTGGTACGCCGCCAACAACGTGCAGGTGGTTCCCAAGGACAAGAACCCTCCCAACACGCCAGAGCTCCGCCCAATTGAGAAATACTGGGCTATTGTCAAGCGAAACCTAAAGAAGACCAAAAAACTGCTAAGGACGAGCAGCAGTTCTCAAGGCAAACTGGCTTTCTGCGGCGAAGAAGGTGGACAAGGTGGCTGTACAAAGTCTGATGGCAGGTGTCAAGCGTGAGGCCCGGCAATTCGGATTTGGAAAAGCGAAAGCCTAACTGAATATTTTTCCTGAATTTTATACTAATTGAACTTGAAAAAGAAATTTAAATTGATTTTTTAAATAAACGATTTCACCGATTTACACGCGATTTCCCTTGACCAAATTTTGACCGTATCACCCTTTATATTAAATCAAAAAATACCGATTAAATACGTATATAATACAGTTTGACAAAGTTTTCTATAGAAATAAAATTTTGACAAAATTTTCTATAGAAATAAAATTTTAACAAAATTTTCCATAAATAAAATTTTCACAAAAATTTCTATAGAAATAAAATTTTCACAAAAATTTCTATAGAAATAAAGTTTTGACAAAATTTTCTATGGAAATAAATTTTTGACAAAATTTTCTATAGTAATAAAATTTTCCATTCTTTTTGTTTTGTTATTGGTTTTGTTCTTTAAGCATTGTTGTTGTTTTTATTGCAGCTTAAAACCATACAATGACTAAACTACAAGTGTAGCTTAACCAACAGAGGTTAAGAATGTTTGTCAAATTTATTTGGACAAAGCCCTATAGACTGCAAGATGATTTTGACAAAATTTTCTGAAGAAATAAAATTTTGGTAGATTATTTTTGGCTCGAGTGGCAACCATGATTATGAACAGATATGGACCAATTGTTGTGTGATCGGAGATCGGCTATATATATATAACTATGGACCGATATGGACCAATTTTGGTATGGTTGTTAGCGGCCATATACTAACACCACGTTCCAAATTTGAACTGGATCGGATGAATTTTGCTCCTCCAAGAGGTTCCGGAGGTCAAATCTGGGGATCGGTTTATATGGGGGCTATATATAATTGTGAACCGATGTGGACCAATTTTTGCATGGTTGTTAAAGACCATATACCAAAACTATGTACCAAATTTCAGCACGATCGGATGAAATTTGCTCCTCCAAGAGGCTCCGCAAGCCAAATCTGGTGATCGGTTTATATGGGGGCTATATATAATTATGGACCTATGTGGACCAATTTTTGCATGTTTGTTAAAGACCATATACTAACACCATGTACCAAATTTCAGCCGGATCGGATGAATTTTCCTCCTCCAAAAGGCTCCGCAAGCCATATATGAGGGTCGGTTTATATGGGGGCTATACGTAAAAGTGGTCCGATATGGCCCATTTGCAATACCATCCGACTTACATCAATAACAACTACTTGTGTCAAGTTTCAAGTCGATAGCTTGTTTCGTTCGGTAGTTAGCGTGATTTCAACAGACGGACGGACATGCTTAGATGGACTCAGAATTTCACCACGACCCAGAATATATATATACTTTATGGAGTCTTAGAGCAATATTTCGATGTGTTACAAACGGAGTTAATATACCCCCCATCATCACTTTCTGGTACAAAATTCGACATTTTTAACACGATGCAAAAATATGATGTTGTCTGTTCAATGACTTCATGGTGTACATCCCAGGGGTCTTTGTGCTCCATGTCAGACAGCTGGGAGTTAAAGTTGCAAACTTGTTGTCGAAAAGCGGTTTCGCCAGAGAGTAATCCACTACGTTTGGCACATCTTGCATTATTTTGAGGATCGAACTGTGATCGTTCGTTTTTTCGACCATAGCGATAGCTCAGGCAATTGTACAGCCCTTGTTGCTGCTGACTGTTTGGCCAATATGTCTAAGGGCAAAAAGATGCCGCATGACATTAAGTGAATCTGTTCCTGTCAATAACAAAACCAGAACCTTTACATTTTTGACTCGGAATCAATTTCAAAATCTATGGATCCAAGTACACACTTTTAGATTATGGGTTTGTCAAAGACGGAATTACTCGGCTACTTTGCTTTGCTTTAGAAGTTGTGCCTTGGAAGTTTATTTGAATCATGTTGGGGAAAACCGCCTTGTAAAAAGTAATACATTTTATCACCCGATACTCCAACTCCCCATTATATTTTACATAATTACTATTTAGCTCTAAGACATTGATGGTGAATTTATCGCCCTCTTGATTCTCATTAGTTCTTGCGTCAGCACACACATCAGTCATTAATACTGACTGCCAACAAATGCCACTCAGTGCTAGAAAATATCACAGATTTCTCCCTAAACCATTTTCAAGGTTCACTTGGAGAGCACTCAGTGCAATTAATTATCCAATTGCTGTTGATAGTAATTACATGCTTCATAAGACCCAGCAGTAGTCGCTTTCGCACAAAGGTGTAGCAAATCTATTTAAAAGCGTCAATAAGTGATAAGTTGCTAGTTTTCACTATAGTAACAGTAGTGACAGAATCTGCTGATGTTGGCATCAAAGCCACTTCACTTTCACATACCATGATACATGATGACAGCATTGTAAAGTAAAGGCAAACCGCATTTTCACGCAATTTTCGAAGGAAGTATTTTAATAGGTTTTTGTACTTGGGGCCTTAATGTGATCTTTTTCTATTCTATTGTGCTACTTCTCGAGCGAAAATCTTGCAGATGTTTTGCCAACATTAAATATTCCGTGACGTGGGGACGTAAAACAGATTTCAGAATTTACGTTACAGGAGACAGAAACTCTCACAAGTGTGGCCTTTTCATTCGCGCTTTCAATATCGGACAAGTCTTTCCCATTTTCTAGATGTTCATAGTTTCAAAGACGCTTATCCAGACGTTGAATCTGAAGCTCTTCACCAGATTCGTAGACGGACCATATTGGAATACTTTACGTCTTTTATCGCGTATTCTCCTAGCTAATATGGGGCTTCTAGTTTGTTGCCCTGCAGGTGGTAGGCTTGCCTTTGTCTTCTGTTTGCATAATTTGGAGTCTGGTCATGTTCGACAGCTTTCAGTCTTTCGAGTATAATCCTTAAGAATTTGCGAAACCAACGAAGAACAAATTTCCATTTTGGGTTAAAGAAAAAACGAAATTGTCCATAGCCGCTGGGATCAGATACCAAACTCGTTCACATGCTTGTGTCACTGTTTTAACTTGAATGTACTGTCTCACCTGAAGTGGGACAGTAAAATAACTTCCAGAACCTTCGTTGCAGAGGCCAAAAGAGTAAATGACCCATACGATTCGTTCCGGCTTCAGTATTGGAATAAGTTTTTCTATTTTTCGCATGTACGGAATATCATGGTATAGGGAGCCACCGTGGTGAAATGGTTAGCATGCCCGCCTTGCATACACAAGGTCGTGGGTTCGATTCCTGCTTCGACCGAACACCAAAAAGTTTTTCAGCGGTGGATTATCCCACCTCAGTAATGCTGGTGACATTTCTGAGGGTTTCAAAGGCAATGTGGAACGCCGTTCGGACTCGGCTATAAAAAGGAGGTCCCTTGTCATTGTGCTTAATATGGAATCGGGCAGCACTCAGTGATAAGAGAGAAGTTGACCAATGGACTGAATAGTCTAAGTGAGCCTGATACATCGGGCTGCCACCTAACCTAACCTAACCATGGTTATGGGAGCATATATTAAAGATATATGAAGGTGGAGAGAATGGCACCAGGATGCTGTACAAGACTTTTATAGTTTTGAGGGCACAGAAGTTTTTCCTTTCTCCTCTGCTTTCACGATTATCAGTCTGGAAATGCTTGACAAATTGTCTGCAGAAGGCATTCGTACCATGGGTATCGTCTTTTGGAGTTTTCAACCCAAGGCCAAGTTGCCTTTCAAATTGAGGCTTGAGAGATTCCGAAGTTTCACCTGCGACCTCTTGCATTTGACATCAAACGCCTCCAATGCTTGCAACATCTTTCTCGTCACCGGGAGCCACTATTGTGCAATGATACTAACCATTGCACAATAGTGGCTCCCGGTGACGAGAAAGATGTTGCAAGCATTGGAGGCATTTGATGTCAAATGCAAGAGGTCGCAGATGAAACTTCGGAAACTTCCAAAAGTTTTTCAGCCGTGGATTTTCTCCTCTCAATAATGCTGGAGAGATTTCTGAGTGCTTCTCTAGCCACCGTGGTGCAATGGTTACCATGCCCGCCTTGCACACACAGGGTCATGGGTTTAAACCCAGTTTCGACCAAACGCCAAAAAGTTGTTCAACGGTGGATTATCCCACCTCAGTAATGTTGGCAAGATTTCTGAGTGTGTTTCAAAGCTTCTCTAAGTGGTTTCACTGCAATCTGAAATTCCGTTCGATCATGGCTGCAAAAAAAGAGACCCGTTGTCATTGAGCTAAACCTAGAATCGGACAGCAACTCAGTGATAAGAGAGAAGTTCACCACTGTGGTTTCACAATGGATTGAATGGTCTAAGTCTGAAATATCGAGCTAGCACTATACATAACCTATGCTAACCATCTTTCTCGCATATATGGCATCACAAGTACCAAAATCAGTTAATCTCCCAAGCGACAGTCTGGATCATAGGATGGGCCTGGGTTTACCTCCGAATCTCATCCCTCTTATCTATCCTTGATATACATCCATAGGGTAGTAGCGATGGATACTTGGTATCCCATCCGCAGGAAAGCTTCCGCATTGCATGATCCTTTGGAGTTTGTAATACAGATGTTGTAAATCAAACTTAGGTTAGGTTAGGTTAGGTGGCAGCCCGATGTATCGGGCTCACTTAGACTATTCAGTCCTTTGTGATACCACATTGTTGAACTTCTCTCTTATGACTTAGTGCTGCCCGATTCCATGTTAAGCTCAATGACAAGGGACCTCCTTTTTATAGCCGAGTCCGAACGGCGTTCCACATTGCAGTGAAACTACGTAGAGAAGCTTTGAAACCCTCAGAAATGTCACCAGCATTACTGAGGTGGGATAATCCACCGCTGAAATACTTTTTGGTGTTCGGTCGAAGCAGGAATCGAACACACGACCTTGTGTATGCAAGGCGGGCATGCTAACCATTGCACCACGGTGGCTCCCTAAATCAAACTTACGCAAAATCTTCAATACTTGCAGCACCTTTCCCGCTTATGTGGCACCATAAGCTCCAGAGTCTGTCAATTTCCTTAGCGTTAGTCTAGATTCTAGGACGGGCCTGGGTTTCTCTCCCAATTTTGTCACTCCTATCTGCCAATTTTGTATTTCCTTACGGAAGTTCGGATGGAATCACAACCACCGGAATGCAATTCATGCATGATCCTTTGGAGTTTGCTTCCCAAATCCAGATTTTTCAACCGTTGCAACCCATATGACCACAGCCTTTTGAATCAGAGATTAAATTCATTCAATGCTTGAATCGCCTTTCTCGCTTATTTGGCGCTACAAGCTCCAGAGTATGTCAATCTCTTAAGTATCAGTCTGGATATTAGGATTGGTCTCGGATTACAGTGCCTCAAACTGGAAAATATAACCCTACCATCAACGCTCGGACTAACGCATGGTGTGTAGATCAAACTTTATATGTCTACTTTCTACCCCCATAGGGAACTTGCGATGGATATATATAATTCCATCCGCAGAAATGAATTTTTTGCTCGATCTTTTGGAATTTGTTACCCAAATACAGACTCTTGGATCAGAGATCAAATGCGCACAATGCTTGCAGCACCATTCTCGTTTTTTGTGGCTTTGCTCATCCAGCACCTTTCTCGCGTATATGGCGCTACAATCTCCAAAGTATGTCCCTCGTCCTAGTGGTAGTCACAATGCTGACATTATCAGAGTATAGGCAAACTTTTCTCAGCATGGATAATCTATAATCAACGTGATTATAAGGGTTTGAAGTCCATAGCTATGTCTTCGTCTCTGGTCATTAAAACCACAAAGTGAGAGCTGACAACGCTGACATCTGTGGCGTTTCGTCGTCTTGCGGCTCGTTTGTACCAGAGAATTGACATAGAAATCTCTGCAGTTCAACTCTACAATAAAAACATCTGTCATGATTTGCACAAAGACGCGATCAGCCACACTTTTTCCATTGCCGGAGTACAAGCCACACCACATCCAGAGAAGGAATATAATCACCTCTAACACAGAGCACAATGTTACTCGTTCACTTTTGCATGATCTACTCAACACATCCCTGAAAATGTTTCCTCATCTGGTGCTGACATTGGCAGTGGGGCATTGGCAAACTGTTTTCAGCCACCATGGTGCAATGGTTAGAATGCCCGCTTTGCATGCACAGGGTCGTGGGTTCAAACCCAGTTTCGACCGAACACCAAAAAGTTTTTCAGCGGTGGATTATCCCACCTCAGTAATGCTGGTGACATTTCTGAGGGTTTTTCAAAGCTTCTCTAAGTGGTTTCACTGCAATGTGGAACGCCATTCGGACTCGGCTATAATAAGGAGGTCCCTTGTCATTGAGCTTAACATGGAATCGGGCAGCACTCAGTGATAAGAGAGAAGTTCACCAATGTGGTATCACAATGGACTGAATAGTCTAAGTGAGCTGCCACCTAACCTATCGTAACAGCTCAAGCTGAGTAGGACGACAGTTGGGAAAGCCGTGGGAATAATGACCGGGCTCCTAGAATTTAGAACACATCTATGCCGAATAGGAGCAGCAGAGGATGGTGCATTTAGACCTTGTAACACTACCCTGTTATAACCATATCGGAGTAAAGGTGACTCGGGACTTGCCACAGCTAGGAACTAGCGTCTGGAAACAAATTTGGTACGATGTGAAAAAGTGTGGTACGATGGAAAGAAGAAGTTGGAGCGCACAACACACCGAATACTGGCTTAGGTGTATGTCACCGCCCATGAGAATCCTCTTTTCAACCTAATCTAACAAAAATATAATCAGGAGATTTTGGCTAGTTTAAATTACAAAGTTGCCGGAATTTATTGCAACAAACTTCAAGTTGGAGATTTCGGATTTGATCGAAATTCCCGACGCTGTGGTTGAAAACTTCCTCCTGAGCTGATCACAGGACGAGAACGACGGGAACACTTATTGAAAAATGAAGTTCTCGAAAGAGCCAAGGAGTTGCTTCGCTTGCACGGAAGTGGTCTGTTACCTAATTTTGTTTTTCTTTTTTTCGATAAGAATCCATTCCAAACTGCGCAGTTTGTGAATGATCCGGTTTACTTGGCAAAGAGTTTAGCTGGAAATTTAAACCTTCGATTGACCACCAAAACTCGAGCGCTGCCGATGGTAAAGGTGTGGACCGCCTTAACGGCCGATGGTCACTCCTCGCTTGTAATCATCGACCATTAGGACAAATCGTACCCATAACGAGTCTACAAGGAATGGCCATCGTCTACAAGATACAAGATGGCTTTTAAAGAAGATACCACAAAGTGGCAATCAAAATGTATAAATATCCATCCGCTGGGACTTTTGCGTATAGGATATTTTGGAGAGTACTGCAGAGCCACTTGCTTGCCGCACACCAGGGACTTCCCAAAGGTCTCAGCACGAGTTAACCAGGAATGGCTTATAAAGAAGGTACCACAAAAAGGCCAATCACAATGTCCGAATCTCCGTTCGCTGAACTTTTGCGTCTGAGACATTTTGGAGAGTAGGTTAGGTTAGGTTAGGAGGCAGCCCGATGTATCAGGCTCACTTAGACTATTCAGTCCATTGTGATACCACATTGGAGAGTAAGTTTGGTACTAAAAAATCCAAGTGTCGATCATCTCAAGACGAGGTTTCGCCGGGAATCCGCCAAAATACTGCAGAGCCGCTTGTGTGCGGCAGACCAGGGACATACCAAAAGGTTTCAGCACTATCGTACTCAGCACGAGTCAACCAGAAATGGCTTATAAAGAAGGTGCCCCAAAATGACAATCAAACCGTCCGAATCTCCATATGTTAGAATTTTGAATCTTGCAAATTTTTTGGAGAGTAAAGCTGGCACAAAAAAATCCAAATGTCGATCACCGCAAGACGATGTTTCGCCTGGAATGGGCCAAAATACAACAGAGCCACTTGCGTGCCGCAGACCAGGGACATTCCAAAAGGTTGGCTTAAAAAGCACGTTCGTCACTTCATTTCTACCGCACATTGACTACCACAATCACCGGACCTCAATCCGTTGGACTTTTTAGCCTGGGGCAAAGTCTCAATCATCTCAAAACAGCGCTTCGCTGGGAATGGGCGAAAATACCGCCGAACTATTTTCGCGTAGCGTATTATGACTTTGTCGACCGTTTGAAGGCCATAACTTGTACCAAACCAATTCGAGCATAAAATTCTAAAATTTTATGCTGTTTCACTCATTTTTTGCTTTGAAACAATAAACTAAAAAATTAAAAAAAAAATAAAGTGCTTCAGTTTATTAATTATTTTGTAAGCACAGCCTAACTTAATCACTCCAATACCCACACAATCTTAACCAAAGAACATATATACACCCCTCCTTGCTAAAACTACGCAAACAATTGTTGGCAGTCAGTTTCCTAAGTACCTCACCGTGAACTCACTTGCAAATTTTACAAGAATTTTTCACGTTGTTCACTTTTGACATTGCATGTCTCCGTTAACTGACACCTGACAGCGAGTAAACTGAACAACAAGAACCAAATTCGAAAACTTCGATGAGTGACAGCCCAAAGTGAAAACAAAGTCAAGTACACAGCATTTATTCAAGCATACCAGACTTAAATATACCCTTGTCAAAGATGATAAACATATATGTGTTTAAATAAAATTGATTTCAAATGAAAAAAAAAAATTATATATAATTTTTTACATTACCTCTTTAAGCATATCTCATGAGCATTTTGTAAAATATTTACAGATGCCCTTAATTCTATATTGCATCTTTTAAGAATGGTATATTGCATCCTAAATGCTATATTGCATCTATGTACTCTTCAAGTGTATATCATTAGCATTTCGTAAAATATTTACAGATGCTCTTACTGTTACATTGCATCCATTTAGCATTTTTTTATACAATGGCGTACAATGACTAAAATTGCCTTGAGAGCGTAATGTATGACCCTAGCAATGAAAGGTCCGAGTGCAGAACACTGTAAAAGAGCTACTCTTTCGAACTATGACCATATCTATACAATATGGGGATAATCGGTGCCTAGCTATTCTACTGTTTTTCATTGGAAGATAAAATTCGTATCAATTGTAAAAAATTATCGGACAAAACTGTATACGAAGCCTATCCAAATCTCATGAGATTTCCCCGACCATTGGAAAACTGGACATTGGAAAAGTTGAGTCTGGGAACAATTGAAATCTCTTTTTTTTTCTGGACTGTTGCAAACGTATGCCGAAAATCTTATACCATCAGATATTACTATAGTGATGTGTGTACCTTTTCAAATTAAATGACAATAAAAGGACATTAAATATAAATTGATATCGAAAAGTGAGAAAAGAATATCTAAGTAAGACCGAAAAGAAATTCTAAAGTGAAAGTGAACATTTTCTTTGTACACGATAAAAAAAACAACACAATTTGACAATGGTGACAGCAATGACGACAACCGTTTTGGCGATGACATTTACAATGTCATCAGAATCAAAAATAACAATACAATAAGCATATTGACAATCAACACGTGTGCCAAAACTGAAACCAAAAAAAAAAAAAAATAATTGAAAGTTTATCGGGGACTTCTTTGGGTGAAAAGTTCTTCTCAATGTTCTTTGCTTTGTGGCTATTGACACATAATCCAAATGGAAAAGTTTATGCTAATATTGAACTTTGGTACTTAACTCCTAAAACTTATTTACCGTAGGCCTAGAATTTTCAATTAAAATTCACGTAGACTAATCGAATTTAACGTACACTGAAATTCGGTCGTGTGGCAAGGCGATGGTGCTACAAGACTTAGATAAACCTGAAAGACTTTTAGGAGATGGAACGTCAATAAGTTTGAAAGGAATGTATTAATCTTTGAACTGGACAGACACTCGGAAGAGAATCTAAACAGATGCGATGCAAGGAAAATTGTCAACAATAAAGACCTTTTGCAACAAAACCATGCCAAATAAGAAGCACAGTACTGTTCGCAAAGTGGAATACCGACATTGATGAATGCAGACGAAACTATAAAGACTTTTCTTTTTATGCTA
Organism: Haematobia irritans; assembly: GCF_050003625.1. Classification (NCBI taxonomy): domain Eukaryota; kingdom Metazoa; phylum Arthropoda; class Insecta; order Diptera; family Muscidae; genus Haematobia; species Haematobia irritans. The sequence goes on along the minus strand of NC_134401.1, from coordinate 49,505,877 downwards.
ACGGTGGCATCTAAACGGGGCCTGAATCTAAAGGTGGCGCACTGGATTTCTGAGAGCGTATAAGGTCAACCCTGACATATTTGTCGAAAGTCTGGTGGACATCGTTGGAGAGGAAGTGCAACATTGAAATTTTACAACGAGTCCCAAGAACATGTCTTGGGGCAATTAAGATCACGTCAGAGAGCCACCGTGGTGCAATGGTTAGCATGCCCGCCTTGCATACACAAGGTCGTGGGTTCGATTCCTGCTTCGACCGAACACCACAAAGTTTTTCAACGGTGGATTATCCCACCTCAGTAATGCTGGTGACAGTTCTTCTTCTCTAAGTGGTTTCACTACAATGTGGAACGCCGTTCGGACTCGGCTATAAAAAGGAGGTCCCTTGTCATTGAGCTTAACATGGAATCGGGCAGCACTCAGTGATAAGAGAGAAGTTCACCAATGTGGTATCACAATGGACTGAATAGTCTAAGTGAGTCTGATATATCGGGCTGCCACCTAACCTAAGACCACGTTAACCAGATTCTAGGTGACTTAAGATATGTAGAGGGATATTCAGTTATGACACCCACATGTATAAGTGGGTGTCATAACTGAATATCCCAGCAAAAAAAATTGGAAGTTGTTCCACAAACATTTCTTTTAAAGCCCATCCCAGAATCCCCCATCGAACTTTTCCAACTTCCGATGCAGTCCGTTTGGACAAGTCCACAAACATTTCTTTTAAAGCCCATCCCAGAATCCCCCATCGAGCTTTTCCAACTTCCGATGCAGTCCTTTTGGACAAGTCCACAAACATTTCTTGTAAAGCGCATCTTGGGATCCCCCAATGATTTTTTTTCTACTTCCGATGTAGTCCTTATGGACAAGTATTAGAAAGAACGCAATCAGGCTATTTTAAGTGCAAATTTTGGACAATTAAATTTTACAAAATAATAGAAAACTAATAAAAAAATTAAAAAAATAGAAAATTAATAAAAAAAAGTAAAAAAAAAAATAATAATAAAAAATCCCCCGCTGGGATTTGAACCTGTGCCGTTTCCATGGAAGTTCTTTTGAGAAGGTTTTGCAAATTACGAGAATTTTTAATTTTTTTTGTTAATTTTTAATGGAAAAAATATATTTATACGAAAGTATATGCCGAAAATAAAAAATAAAAACAATGCATAACATAAAAAAATATTTTTTTAGAAAAATATTTGATAAAAACAAATTGCCGCTGTTGAGATTTGAACCTGCGTTTCTTATTTTTTCGTTCATACTAATAAAGAACATCTCGAGAAGCAATTAGAATAATCGAAAACCGGAAGCCGCTGAGACGACAAAGAGAGTTGCCGGTAGTTTCAAGCGAAACCCTAACCTCTCTCTCCGAGATGCCGCAAATAATCTGGGTGCATCGTCTACAACCGTGCATCGAGCCAAAAAACGAGGCGGACTATCGACTTACAAGAAGGTAGTGACTCCAAATCGCGATGATAAACAAAATACGACGGCCAAAGCGCGATCCCGGAGGCTGTACACGACGATGCTGACGAAGTTTGACTGCGTGGTAATGGACGATGAAACCAACGTCAAAGCCGACTACAAGCAGCTTCCGGGACAGGAGTTTTATACTGCAAAAGGAAGGGGAAAGGTAGCAGATATTTTCAAGCACATAAAACTGTCAAAGTTCGCAAAGAAATATCTGGTTTGGCAAGCCATCTGTACCTGTGGCTTGAAAAGCAGCATTTTCATAGCTTCCGGGACTGTCAACCAAGAAATTTACGTGAAAGAGTGTTTGAATAAACGTCTGCTGCCTTTCCTGAAGAAACACGGTTGTTCCGTACTGTTTTGGCCGGATTTGGCATCTTGCCATTACGGTAAAACGGCCATGGAGTGGTACGCCGCCAACAACGTGCAGGTGGTTCCCAAGGACAAGAACCCTCCCAACACACCAGAGCTCCGCCCAATTGAGAAATACTGGGCTATTGTCAAGCGGAATCTAAAGAAGACCAAAAAAACTGCTAAGGACGAGCAGCAGTTCAAGGCAAACTGGATTTCTGCAGCGAAGAAGGTGGACAAGGTTAGGTTAGGTTAGGTGGCAGCCCGATGTATCAGGCTCACTTAGACTATTCAGTCCATTGTGATACCACATGGGTGAACTTCTCTCTTATCACTGGGTACTGCCCGAGTCCATGTTAAGCTCAATGACAAAGGGCCTCCTTTTTATAGCCGAGTCCGAACGGCGTTCCACATTGCAGTGAAACCACTTAGAGAAGCTTTGAAACCCTCAGAAATGTTACCAGCATTACTGAGGTGGAATAATCCACCGCTGAAAAACTTTTTGGTGTTCGGTCGAAGCAGCAATCGAACCCACAACCTTGTGTATGCAAGGCGGGCATGCTAACCATTGCACCACGGTGTCTAAGTGAGCCTGAAAAATCGGGCTACCACTATACCGTACCTCACATAGGGTCCATCTTGAAGTAATGCGAAAGCGGTTCCAAGGCGGTAATGATACCCCGAGGGGGAAAGGATGGATTGCTTCAATTGCGAAGCACAGGTGGATGCACCATAACAAAGAGGGATATATTTTTCGTCGATTGTGATGGATTGCGGCCCACAGATGGAAGCACTATCAGGTACATAACAGGTTAGCTGATAAGTCCCCGGTCTGACACATAGATGGCGTCGCTAGTATTAAGTCAATTAGTTTGTGAGATAGAGCGTCTTTTGTGAAGCAACTTTTGTTATTGTAAAAAAAATCGAAAAAAGGAATTTCGTGTTTTGATAAAATACTGTTTTCTGAAGGGAAAAAATACGGAGGAAGCAAAAACTTGGCTTGATAGTGAGTTCGCGGCCTCTGCCCCAGGGAAATCAACAATAATTGATTGGTATGCAAAATTTAAGCGTGGTGAAATGAGCACGGAGGACGGTGAACGAAGTGGACTCCCGAAAGAGGAAAACATCACAAAAATGCACAAAATGATTTTGAATGACCGTAAAATGAAGTTGATCGAGATAGCAGAGGCCTTAAAAATATCAAAGGAACGTGTTGGTCATATCATTCATCAATATTTGGATATGCGGAAGCGCTGTGCAAAATGGGTGCCGCGGGAGCTCACATTTGACCAAAAACAACAACGTGTTGGTGATTCTGAGCGGTGTTTGCAGCTGTTAACTCGTAATACACCCGAGTTTTTCCGTCGATATGTGACAATGGATGAAACATGGCTCCATCACTACACTCCTGAGTCCAATCGACAGTCGGCTGAGTGGACAGCGACCGGTGAACCGTTCCGAAGCGTGGAAAGACTCAAAAGTCCGCTGGCAAAGTAATAGACTTTGTTTTTTGGGATGCGCATGGAATAATTTTTATCGATTATCTGGAGAAGGGAAAAACCATCAACAGTGACTGTTATATGACGTTATTCGAGCGTTTGAAGGTCGAAATCGCGGCAAAACGGCCCCATATGAGGAAGAAAAAAGTGTTGTTCCACCAAGACAACGCACCATGCCACAAGTCATTGAGAACGATGGCAAAAATTCATGAATTGGGCTTCGAATTGCTTCCCCACCCACCGTATTCTCCAGATCTGGCCCCAGCGACTTTTTCTTGTTGTGGATGCTCGCAGGGAAAAAATTTGGCTGCAATGAAGAGGTGATCGCCGAAACTGAGGCCTATTTTGAGGCAAAACCGAAGGAGTACTACCAAAATGGTATCAAAAAATTGGAAGGTCGTTATAATCGTTGTGTCGCTCTTGAAGGGAACTATTTTGAATAATAAAAAAGAATTTTGACAAAAAATTAGATTTTCCTTGTTAGACCGGGGACTTATCAGCCTACCTGTTAAAGCTTACACTGAAAAATTGTAAATTTTTTGGCCTTGAATTGCGGATGGGATATGTAAGTCTTACCGTGGCTTAGATCCCCAGAGAAAATATATCACTATGGACATATATGCTCGGTAAGGTGGTAATCTGTGGTCACAGTTAAACGTTCCACTTTCTTTACTGCTTTGCACCTACATGTCGTTCGAGGAATGGCTTATCTTTTGAGCTACATCTACTCGTAAAGGACTATGACAAAAAATCAATTACACCAACTAATTTATTTCTTCAGGGATGTTTCAAGAAGGCTACATAAATAAATAATTTTAAAGCTTTCGATTTAATAAAATTCAATCAAGCTGTTTTTGACAACACGATTTTCATAAATTTCCATTTAGTTCCCCATTAAATTTTAAAGTGATTTGCCTAAATATGGTTAAATAAAAAGTTTGGCTTCATGTTCTTGCTCTTTCCAAAAAGAAAAAAGTTTATTTGTTGAACATCTCTTGGTTGTTTTTTGTTTCTCCCACATACAATTCGGGCTTGTTGTTCATGCACCAACAAACTTTTCACATTATTTTAGCATTTTTGTTTGCGTTCTCGGTTTTGTTAGGTTCTTGTATTGCCGTTGTCCTGACCGTTGCCATTGTTCCCTATCGTTGGGTTGATATGTTGCTGAATGTTCTCGATGCTGTTGTCAGGGACTGACTGCTTTTTAAATATTAATTAGAATTTCTATTCTGGTCTACAGCAAAATTTATATGACAACCAACCAACTTTTTTGTTTCTTCTTTTGTTTTACAGATCTTAATGAGGATGCTCACAACAATGTGGCAACTTTATTGGACAGTGATATTTGATTTCGGGTGAAAAGAAGAGAAAAACATTCATGAATGACGGGTAAGTATAGAAAATTTAAATGGGAGAAATTGTGAACAGAAGGAAATTAAAAAGAACAAAAAGGTTTTTTACACTTGGAGATACCCGTCATAGCATAAAGCATAGTAGCCACCTTAATATAGCAGAAAAAAAGAATAAAAAAATCCTAAAGACATTCCTTGTATGACAAGCGATTTTCATATTAAGAAATATAAGGAACACACGAAAAGTGTCCCATATCTTGTTCTGTCATTTCTAAGTCCTTCGTCTGACATATGTATTCCAGTTACAGTTAATTCTATTGCTTACAAACTTACTAAAGCATCTTTATCTACTGCATTCCGGTGTAGAGTTATTCGTGATGGAATTCAAGCGATATAATGCGATTGCTTTATATTTGGCTGGAAAACCACCAGTGGCTATTGTTAGAGCCATCCAAAATTTCAATATTTTGTTTCTCGTTCTCGTTACTATGCATCGCGTCCAAAATGAGGACGAAAAAGAACGGTAACAACACCGGAAATGATCCGAAAAGTAAAGGCCTGTGTTAATCGAACTCCATACTGCAGTAGTAGAAAACTTGCTAGTGAACTGAACATATCGCGAGAACGTATGCAACACATATTGAAAAATGAGCTTGGATTAAAGCCACTGAAATGGAAAAAAATTAAAATCGCTCACCGATGCACAAAAAAGATAGACCGGAATGAGCCAAGTAGTTGATTCGCTTGCACGAATGCGAGCAGTTTCCGAAAATTTGGTTTTCTCCGATGAGAAGCCATTCCAAATTGAGCAGTTTGTGAAGATCCAAAATGATCGAGTTTACTTGTCAAAAAGGTCAACTGAAAATTTACATCTTCGATTGGCCACCCCAAAGAAAGCGTCGCCGTTCGTATTCATCGCTACCGTGGATTCAAAATAAATGGCGAATATTATCAGGAAAACATCCTAAAGCCAGTATTGCAGACGTGGGCATTAGAACTCAGCACCATTTTACTCAGAACGCCTCAATCACAAATGGCTCAAAAAGCCACAGTTCCTCGCATCATTTCTACCACACAATGGCCACCAAAATCTACGGATCTAAATCTGTTGGACATTTGCGTTTTGGGCATTTTGGAGTGTAAGGTTGGCAGTAACAAATATCAAAGTTGAGATAATCTCAAGACGGCAAATCGCTGGGAATAGACCAAAATACTGCAGAGCCACTTTCGTGCAGCGTGTGATTTAGCTGCCACATATATGTTAGGTTAGGTTAGATGGCAGCCCGATGTATCAGGTCACTTAGACTATTCAGTTCATTGTGATACCATATTGGTGAACTTCTCTCTTATCACTGAGCGCTGCCCGATTCCATGTTAAGCTAAATGACAAGGGACCTCCTTTTTACAGCCGAGTCCGAACGGCGTTTCACATTGCAGTGAAACCACTAATATGTTATAAGTTCAATGGCAAAGTTTTGAAAAACTTAAATGACTTGTGAGTTTTGAAATTTAAAAAAAAAGAGTAGCTTTGAAATTAATTTAAAGAAAAAGAAAAAAAGTACATAAAATTTGGGAGAACGAAAAATTTCTTTGTATCTTTGGACACAAGAAAGGCAATTTTTGCAAATCAAAAGGAATTTCCAAACGGAAGCATTGACTTGACTTTCACATTTGCTGGCATTGATCAGGGGAATTCAATTTAAAGGACCAAACGGAAGCATTGAATTAACCTTTCGAATCGTATTAAGGAAACGGTCCTGCCGGAAAATATAGATATACATATTTTGGTAATCTTCTAAATTTTTTCCCCACTCATTTGGGACATCAATATATAGAATGCCTGATATCTAATCCCCTAACTGCTGACGAACAAAAAAAAAATTCAGACGAAATAATTAATCCCGCTGCTGTACTTATTTGTGCCTTGCATTTATATTTACGCAGCTGTCCATATTTGTGCCTTGCATTTATATTCTACCTCGATTCTCAAATTCTAGAGGATACATCAATACCCATTAAAGGAACATGAGACGAATAATTATACACATATTCTTCTTTTAGTTTTAATTATTTTATTAATCTTTAATTTTAATTAGTTTCACTAACAACGTTATACGGAAAAACAAAAATATATTAATTACAGTTACTCAATTCCTTAATTTTATGAGCAAAGCTGATTTAATAACAATAAATTCAAACATCATCCACCAAGCATAGCCATTGCGATTTCTTCATATTCCCCATCTACAGGCCTGCAGATAGGGAGGAAAATATCGGTGGGTGCCTTTTAAACTTTTGTTTTTGCTCATAAGAACCAAACATTATTATAATTACATCCTTATTACTTTATATGCACTAATATTAGTCCAGTTCATTTAAGGGTATTACTCACAACACCATTTCTTAGTGTATTATATATGCAATTAATAATTAAATATATTTTAATGAATTTTTATAAATTTTAAGTTTTCCAATATATACCACGAAAGGTGGGGATGCCAAAATAGAGAATCACTACGATGGGCTGAATATTCTTCGAATTCAGCAAGGTAGGGCGGGTGCAGGAATGAATATCCGGCTAATAACACCTTAAGTTGGCACTCTCAGTTAACTTCGCCAATTTTTCTTTTTTTTTTCCTCTATCTCTTTAATACCCTTTCCCTCTTTCACACGAGCTATCTCAAATATTCTCATTTGTGTGAACGGGCTCAATCCTATATCTAACGGCAAAGAATCACCCCCACGACTGAGCACGGCTGGGGCCAGGAGATAGCCAATGGCGAAGGAAATAGGACCGAATAGGTCGTCCGTCACAATGTGTCCCCCGATTTGCCGAAATTAGACCATAATTGACACAGTGTAATCTTCTATGGAAGCAGGACTTGTTGACAGAACGACGCAGATAACTGGAGAATGAGATTGGTCATATCTCCCACCCGAAATATTGTCAGTAAGATGGTACTGAATGGGAGGCACTGGGACGTTGTAAGCAGATACAGTAAAACCTCTCAAACTTGGACACTATGAAAACCGGACACCTCCCAAAAGTGTACAGTTATTTGGGGACGTTTGCTACCATATATTAACACATTAAAATTAACCTCTCATGATGGGACACCATTCAAATGTGGACAAAATTTAGGCGACCGTGTGTGTCCAACAATCAGAGATTTCACTGCATGTGAAATACGTTCTTCGTAACAAGAGGATCGACATGAATTTTAAGATGAGATGAATGAAAGCTGTAGAAAATTTTCCCAAAATTTTCTATTGAAATAAAATTTTGACATAATTTTCTATAGAAATAAAATTTTGACAAAATTTTCTATAGAAATAAAATTTTGACAACATTTTCTATAGAAATGATTTTTTTACAAATTTTTGACATAATTTTCTATAGAAATAAAATTTTGACAAAATTTTCTATAGAAATAAAATTTTGACAAAATTTTCTATAGAAATAAAATTTTGACAAAATTTTCTATAGAAATAAAATTTTGACAAAAAATTTCTGATTCAATCATTGATGATTTTAATGGAAATGTCTTTAATCACGAAAATGATAGTATCAATCACAGTTTTACTTGGGCTTAAAAAAATATTTGATTAAAAAATTGATTGATGTGGTCTGAAAATTTCAATTATTTTTATGGGAGCCACCGTGGTGCAATGGTTAGCATGCCCGCCTTGCATACACAAGGTCGTGGGTTCGATTCGTGCTTCGACCGAATACCAAAAAGTTTTTCAGCGGTTGATTATTCCATCTCAGTAATGCTGGTGACATTTCTGAGGGTTTCAAAGCTTCTCTAAGTGGTTTCACTGCACTGTGGAACGCCGTTCGGACTCGGCTATAAAAAGGAGGTCCCTTGTCATTGAGCTTAACATGGAATCGGGCAGCACTCAGTGATAAGAGAGAAGTTCACCAATGTGGTATCACAATGGACTGAATAGTCTAAGTGAGCCTGATACATCGGGCTGCCACCTCACCTAACCTAACCTAACCTAATTATTTTTATACCCTCCACCATAGGATGGGGGTATATTAACTTTGTCATTCCGTTTGTAACACATCGAAATATTGCTCTAAGACCCATAAAGTATATATATCCGTCTGTTGAAATCACGCTAATTTCCGAACGAAACAAGCCATCGACGTGAAACTTGGCACAATTCGTTGTTATTTATGTAGGTCGGATGGTATTTCATATCGGTCCAATTTTACGTATAGCCCCTATATAAACGGACCCCCAAATTTGGCTTTCCGATCCTCTAAGAGAAGCAAATTTCATCCGATCCGGCTAATACATGGTGTACATGGTGTTGGTATATGGTATCTAACAACCATGCAAAAATTGGTCCACATCGGCCCATAATTATATATAGCCCCCATATAAACCGATCCCCCCATTTGGCTTGCGGAGCCTCTAAGCAAATTTCATCCGATCCGGTTGAAATTTGGTACATGGTGTTAGTATATGGTCTCTAACAACCATGCAAAAATTGGTCCACATCGGTCCATAATTATATATAGCCCCCATATAAGCCGATCCCCAGATTTGGCTTGCGGAGAATCTAAGAGAAGCAAATTTCATCCGATCCGGTTGAAATTTGGTACATGGTATCGGCATATGATCTCTAACACCCATGCAAAAATTGCTTCACATCGGTCCATAATTATATATAGCCCCCATATAAACCGATCCCCAGATTTGGCTTGCGGAGCTCTAAGAGAAGCAAATTTCATCCGATCCGATTAAAATTTGGTAGATGGTGTCGGCATATGATCTCTAACAACCATGCAAAAATTGGTTCACATCGGTCCATAATTATATATAGTCACCATATAAACCGATCCCCAGATTTGGCTTGCGCAGCCTCTAAGAGAAGCAAATTTCATCCGATCCGGTTGAAATTTGGCACATCGTGTTGGTATATTGACTCTAACAACCACGCAAAAATTGCTCCACATCGGTCCATAATTATATATAGCCCCCATATACACCGATCCCCAGATTTTGCTTGCGGAGCCTCTAAGAGAAGCAAATTTCATCCGATCCGGTTGAAATTTGGTACATGCGCACAAAAAAATTTCACGAACATTTTTCCAATTAAAATTTTAATTGAGTTTTAAAAAATATTCAATTAAAAATTTAATTGATTCAACAAATTTTTTTAATTGAAACAAAAATCAATCACAAAAATAATAGTATCAATTAATTTTTTAATTGGATCAATTAACTTTTTAATTGACCTTCAATTAATTTTTATACCCTCCACCATATGATGGGGGGTATATTAACTTTGTCATTCCGTTTGTAACACATCGAAATATTGCTCTAAGACCCCATAAAGTATATATATTCTGGGTCGTGGTGAAATTCTGAGTCGATCTGAGCATGTCCGTCCGTCCGTCCGTCCGTCCGTCCGTCCGTCCGTCCGTCCGTCCGTCTGTTGAAATCACGCTAACTTCCGAACGAAACAAGCTATCGACTTGAAACTTGGCACAAGTAGTTGTTATTGATGTAGGTCGGATGGTATTGCAAATGGGCCATATCGGTCCACTTTTACGTATAGCCCCCATATAAACGGACCCCCAAATTTGGCTTGCTAGGCCTCTAAGCAAGGCCGTATTCAGGGGGGGGGATGAGGGGGATCAAACCCCCCCCGAAATGAATGAATGTTTTTATATAAATAAATATATATTCTTAGCTGATAGAAAAATCTTATTGAAGATGTTGAAGAAAAGCTGAAGGTTTTATTTTGAAAAACGCTTACCTATAAAACTTGCACAAATCATAGAATACTAGTTGAAAAGCCCGTCAAACGACGGTCGAAAGAAACAAATTGTTTTTGTTCTCACACCACAAATTTCATTTTTGGAAAATGTCTTTCTGCTTTTTATGTGTGTTTGTTGTTCTTTTTGTGAACATGACTCGCTTTGTTTGGCCATAGCAACAACAACGAAACAGCCAAACACACATGTGTAAATGAAATGGCGCAAAACTGCGAAAAGAACCTGCCTAATTCAGCGAGTGCAATAAAGGGATATTTCCAAAAATTTTGGTCACTTTGCCAGGGATGGAAAATACAATTTTTAAGAAAGTACAAAAAAGGTATTTTGTGAGCGGAAAGGTACTTTTTACTAAATTTCAACAAAAATTTCATTGGAAGATTATTGTCAAGACACTGAATTTTAAAGAAAATAAAATTTTGACGAAATTTTCTATAGAAATAAATTTTTGCAAAAATTTCCTATAGAAATAAAATTTTTACAAAATTTTCAATTGAAATAAAATTTTGACAAAATTTTCTATAAAAACAAAATTTTGCAAAAATTCTATATATAAATAAAATTTTGATAACATTTTCTACCGAAATAAAAATCGATAATATAGAATCGCATTCTTTTTTCGACTAAAACTTTCTTGAAGTTCCATAAAATCCTGTTTTTGACTATGTCTTTTACAAAATCGAGATTTTCTTCACACATGAACATGTCTGTTTTGCCATATTTGTAAAAAACTATTAGCAAAAAAGGTTGATAACGACTTTCTTAAAATATTAAAATATTTTTTCAAAGCTATTGTACCATAAATCTGATATCGACTCAAAAATGTCTACACAAAAGGTACTAAATCATTCGCGGGGGTACTACGATACTGACCGGACCGGCAGTTACTACGTGCTCATCCGAACGTTCATTTTCAACAATGAAGAGATTAAAGACGTATCTTAGAAATTCGACTAGCGAGAGTAGACTCAATGGATTGGCATTAATGTCGGTTCATCGCCGAATAAATGTGCCGACTGAAGAAGTCATTGATTTATTTGCTGCCCAAAAAGCCCGTCGGCTCAATTTTATATTATAAAACAAGTAAGTAAAGTCTAAAGTCGGGCGGGGCCGACTATATTATACCCTTCACCACCATGTAGACCAACATTTTGTTACAACTACTTCAAATTTGCTGGGAGCTATATAAAGGTTTGTATTTCCAGATACAAATACTTATAATGGAGACAATTTTTTGTACTTCTACAAAATCTCTAGAATTAAAATTGAAATCGGCTAACGCCCTGGAATGAAACACAATGTTAGTAAACACATATACGAAATATGAAGCGAGAGAAATTTTAATGTAATTATACAAAGAACATTTATGATTTATCAGGCGATACTTATGTATTCGAGATATAGGACAATTTGAGTAACATTTACAATTTTTGTTATTCAGCAGTGATGATTTTACAAGGATATTGGTTAGATCTTGCCAAGATATGCGATCAAGTGTGGTATATTATTTGGTCAAGTCGGGCGACTTGGAGCCTTATTTAAAACTCAACCGTTCTGTGGAAAGTCTGGCATTACAGTGTGTAGATATGATAAAGATATGGGGAAATTATCACAGAATTTTGTGTAAAGTGTGGGAATTTTGGCCATATTTGTATAAACCGGAAAAACGAATATATGGAGGCTTTATCTAATTCTGAACCAAATTAGATCAAACTTGACACACTTAAATATCATAATTAATATATTCTCCGTGGAAACTATGCAGTCAATTGGAGGAAAATCCCATTGAAAATGGGTCTAAAATATGAAATAGTCTACCATATTCTCCCAACTCTGGTGTACATATAACGGGAGCTATATATAATCTGAACCGATTTCGACTAAATTTGACATGCATAGTTAGAATAATAATTCTGTTATCTCTGCAAAATTTCACGTAAGTGGGAGTTTAACTTTGGCCCCCGTGGTCATTTGAGTATAAATCGGGCGAAAGATATATATGGGAGCTATATCTAAATCTGAACCGATTTCAACCAAATTTGGCACACTTACCGTTACTGTCAACGTACTCATTGTGCAAAATTTGAACCAAATCACGGAAAAACTCTGGCTTTTGAGACCATATAAGTTCAAATCGGACGAAAGATATATATGGGAGCTATATCTAAATTTGAACCGATTTCAATCAAATTTACCAAGCATTGGTAGAATGCCAATTCTACTCTTTATGCAAAATTTCACGAAAATCGGTAGTAACCTTTGGCCTCTGTGGTCATATGAGTCTAAATCGGACGAAAGATATATATGGGAGCTATATCTAAATCTGAACCGATTTAGCTGATATTTTGCAAGTTTTTCGAGACTCATAAAATATTCGGATGTACTGAATTTGAAGAACATCGGTTGATAAACACGCCAATTATGACCAGATCGGGGATAAATATATATGGCAGCTATATCTAAATCTGAACCGATTTTTTCCAAAATAAATAGCGTTGTCTTTGTCCCAAAAAACGACCCTATGCCAAATTTGAGGACGATCGGACTTAAACTGCGACCTGTACTTTGCGCACAAAAATACATGAACAGACAGACAGACGGACGGACAGATAGACAGACAGCCAGACAGACGGAAATCTCTAAATCGACTCAGAATTTAATTCTAAGACGATCGGTATACTAAACGATGGGTCTCAGACATTTCCTTCTTGGCGTTACATACAAATGCAAAAACTTATTATACCCTGTACCACAGTAGTGGTGAAGGGTATAAATATTGTATACATACCTATGCATAAATAAAATTTTCTACACATGAGATTATATGAATATATTTTTTTTTAATTTGAACCCCCCCCGAATTAAAATCCTGGCTACGGCCTTGCCTCTAAGAGAAGCAAATTTCATTCGATCCGGCTGAAATTTGGTACATGGTGTTAGTATATGGTCTCTAACAACCATGCAAAAATTGGTCCACATTGGTCAATAATTATATATAGCCCCCATATAAACCGATCCCCCGATTTGGCTTGCGAGGCCTCTAAGAGAAGCACATTTCATCCGATCCGGCTGAAATTTGGTACATGGTGTTAGTATATGGTCTCTAACAACCGTGCAAAAATTGGTCCACATCGGTCCATAATTATATATAGCCCCAATATAAACCGATCCCCCGATTTGGCTTGCGAGGCCTATAAGAGAAGCAAATTTCATCCGATCCGGCTGAAATTTGGTACATGGTGTTAGTATATGGTCTCTAACAACCATGCAAAAATTGGTCCACATAGGTCCATAATTATATATAGCCCCCATATAAACCGATCACCAGATTTGACCTCCGGAGCCTCCTGGAAGACCAAAATTCATCTGATTCAGTTGAAATTTGGTACGTGGTGTTAATACATGGCCTCAAACTCCCATGCAAAAATTGGTCGAAGTCGGTCCATAATTATGTATAGCCCCCATATAAACCGATCCCCAGATTTGACCTCCGGAGCCCCTTGGAAGAGAAAAATTCATCCGATTCGGTTGAAATTTGGTACGTGATGTTAGTATATGGTATCCAACAACCATGCAGGAATTGGTTCATATCAGCCCATAATTATATATAGCACCCATATAAACCGATCCCCAGATTTGACCCCCGGTGCCTTTTGGAGAGGCAAAATTCATCCGATCTGGTTGAAATTTGGTATGTGGTGGTAGTATATGATATTTAACAACCATGCCAAAAGTGGTCCATATCAGTCCATAATCACATATAGCCCCTATATAAACCGATCCCGAGATTTGGTGTTGGAGCCTCTTGTAGGAGCAAATTTCATCCGAGTCACTTGAAATTTGGTACATTGTGCTAGTATATGGCCGTTAACAACCATGCCTAACTAGGTCCATATCGGTCTATAGTTATATATAGCCCTCAGATAAATCGATCCCCAATCACACAAAAATTGGTCCATATCAATAATTGTATATAGCCCCCATATAAGCGACCCCCATATTTCAATTCTGGCTCCCTACGTACCGTGCAAAAGTCCATATCGATTCGTAATTATTTGTAGACTTACCTACACATACTTTTCTTTGTCCACGTATGGACTAACTCACAATTTAGAAAACGATTTTGGATGACAGTCTTTCGTAGAAGTTTCTACGCAATCCATGGTGGAGGGTACATAAGATTCGGCCTGGCCGAACTTACGGCCGTTTATACTTGTTAATTGATAATATCATTTCTGTGATTGAAGACATTTCAATTAAAAATTAATTGGATCAATTAATTTCGTGATTGAATCAGAATTTTTTTTTGTGCGTGGTGTCGGCATATGATCTCTAACAACCACGCAAAAATTGGTTGACATCGGTCCATAATTATATATAGACTCCATATAAACCGATCCCAAGATTTGGCTTGCGGAGCTTCTAAGAGAAGCTGATGTTGGTATATGGTCTCTGACAACCATGCAAAAATTGGTCCACATCGGTTCATAATTATATATAGCCCCTTATAAACCGATCCCCCGATTTGGCTGGCGGAACCTCTAAGAGAAACAAATTTTATCCGATCCGGCTGAAATTTGGTACATGGTGTTGGTATATAGTCTCTAACTACTATGCAAAAATTGGTCCATAATTATATATAGCCCCCATATAAACCGATCCCCATATTTTGCTTGCGAGGCCTCTAGAGAAGCGAATTTTATCCGATCCGGTTGAAATTTGGTACATGGTGTCGGCATTTGATCTCTAACAACCATGCAAAAATTGGTTCACATCGGTCCATATAATATATAGAGCCAATATAAACCGATCCCCAGATTTGGCTTGCGGAGAAGCAAATTTCATCCGATCCGGCTGAAAATTTGGTACATGGTGTTGGTATATAGTCTCTAACAACTATGCAAAAATTGGTCCATATCGGTCAATAATTATATATAGCCCCCATATAAACCGATCCCCCGATTTGGCTTGCGGAGCCTCTTGGAAGTCCAAAATTCATCAGATTCAGTTGAAATTTAGTACGTGGTGGCCTCAAACACCAATGTAAAAATTGATCGAAATCGGTCCATAATTATATAAAGCCCCCATATAAACCGATCCGAGGTTTGACCTCCGGAGCCCCTTGAAAGAGCAAAATTCATCCGATTCGGTTGAAATTTGGTACGTGATGTTAATATATGATATCCAACAAACATGCAGGAATTGGTTCATATCAGTCCATAATTATATATAGCGCCCTTTCGGAGAAGCAAAATTCATCCGATCTGGTTGAAATTTGGTACGTGGTGGTAGTATATGATATTTAACAACCCTGCCAAAAGTGGTATATATCAGTCCATAACCATATATAGCCCCCCATATAAACCGATCCCGAAATTTGGGTTTGGAGCCCCTTGGAGGAGCAAATTTCATCCGAGTCAGTTGAAATTTGGTACATTGTGCTAGTATATGGCCGTTAACAACCATGCCTAACTAGGTCCATATCGGTCTATAGTTATATATAGCCCTCAGATAAATCGATCCCCAATCACACAAATATTGGTCCATATCAAGTTATTAATTGTTCATGGCCCACATATAAGCGACCCCCATATTTCAATTCTGGCTCTCTACGTACCGTGCAAAAGTCTATATCGATTCGTAATTATTTGTAGACTTACCTATACATACCTTTTATGTCTAATATATACCACGTATGGACTAACTAACAATTTAGAAAACTATGTTAAGATACCAGAACCCAATTAATTCGATTGTGGATGACAGTCTTTCGTAGAAGTTTCTACGCAATCCATGGTGGATGGTACATAAGATTCGGCCTGGCCGAACTTACGGCCGTATATACTTGTTTCAATTCATTCAATTAATAATTTAATTGATATTGATTGCAACAAGCAATTAATTTTTTAATTGATTCATCAAAAAATTCATTGATGTCGATTGGAAACCTCACACAAAAAAAATATTTTTTTGTGTTCAATCACGAAATTAATTGATCCAATTAACTTTTTAATTGAAATGTCTTCAATCACAGAAATGATAGCATCAATTAAAAAATTAATTGAAAGTCAATTAAAAAAATAATTGATACTATTAATTTTTGTGATTTATTTTTGTTTCATTTAAAAAAATTTGTTGAATCAATTAATTTTTAATTGAACGTTGTTTAAAACTCAATTAAGGCTTTAATTTAATTTTCGTGAAAATTTTTTCTGTGTATGTAGATCCCAACAAATTTGAAGGATTTGAGATTGTATCGAAACTGTACAACGAAAGTCCCCTTTCTTATAAAGAAATTTCTTTTAGACCAAAACAAACTAAAGTTTTTAAAATGCGATTCAACGATCGTTTCTAATTTGCATTTTAAGAAAATTCTTTAGCGTCAAATTCTTTAGCGAAATTCAAATTCTTCAGCGTAGATCTACAAAGTGGTGCAAGGTATATTATAGTCGGCCCCGCCCGACTTTAGACATTCCTTACTTGTTAAAAATATACTGAGAAAAAAAACAATAAATTTGATAATTTTAAATGGAACCTATAATGTTTTACCTAAATTAATGTGAGCACCGTTTTTTTTTAATATCACTCCTTATGGGCGAAATAGAGATGTGCGCTTTCGGTTTTTATTTCACCCTGCTTCTTTTTTGCCTAAAATTTCTGGGAAAAGAAAATATATGTTCTTTTTGGCGCTAACATAATTTTGTAATAATTCTTATTTCTTAATGTAATTGATTTTAATCGTCTTTTAATTTATTTGAAATTTATAATAATCTTGGATCATTAAGTAAAGATGATACCAAGAAACTAAGAAGTCAACCCACCACATTCAATAGAATCCACGACAAATGTGTAGACCGACCCTCAAAGAATATCAAGGGGGACATTTAATTGAAACTTTTTCTCAGAAACCACTTAAATATCATAGCATAGCAATTGACTGTCAAATGCTGGATCTGTCGCGTTATAAAGGATAAGGTGACAACATTGTATCCATGGATGCAGCCTTCTTGAGGGGATAAATTAAATTAAAATTGCATAGTCTACAATAAAAGAAGAGAGTAATTGAAACTTGGCGTTAATACATGACTTGTCAACGCCCACATGATGGTCATTATCTGGCTTCAGGCAATGGTCTCATAGCAAGTCAAACTTCAATCAAATTGAAGAATCCAAAGAGGAAAAGAAAACAAATCGAGAATTATGGAAAGGAATAAATAAAAACCCACAACATAGCAGATTCACTTCAATCCAGAGTCAATTTATCCACAAAAGCAACATCACAACAAAATTATAAGGCCTCTGTCGAGATATTGGGACGAGGGGCTAGCGGATGGTCGAATGGCATGAGAATATTCTCAATGATAAAATCTTGTTATGGGGGGGGGGGGGGGCATACATTGTTGAATGTTTTCCTTTATTCAAATGAACTGGTGATGAGGAACATGGAAGCCCCAAGACCAAGTTTCCACATGAACGTAAGTCACTATTTGTTGGTTCACATCCAACAACTATGGTGAAACGTTGGTGCCTCACTGCAGCATCTGCATGCAATGAAGGATTCCAAGGGTGCAGTATATTTAAGTATAATCTGCAATAAGAAGCCACTAAAGCGGCCACTGGCTTTTTACTTTTGTTCTCGAATGGTCAAGTCATATGTGTGATTCTGTGTGGGTTTAAAGTTGGAAAATTGAGGGCTTTCTAGAAAAAGGCCTTCTCTAGGATCCTACAATTTAGAATTTTAGTTTCGATTTAGTCTATAGATTATTTTTAAATTATGTTGTTCTTTCGGCGAGCTCTGCGTTTTAGTTAAGAAGACCTCGAGCTAGAGAAACCATTACTTTATTATTCCAACAAAAAAATTAAGGAAAATCTTTTAATTTCTAAATGAATTTTTATACCTTTCACCTCTACTGTGGTACAGGGTATAATAAGTTTGTGCATTTGTATGTAACGCCAAGAAGGAACAGTCTGAGACCCATCGTTTAGTATACTGATCGTCTTATAATTAAATTCTGAGTCGATTTAGCGATGTCCGTCTGTCTGTATATGTAATTTTGGTCAAGGGAAAACGCGTGTAAATCGGTGAAATTGTTTATTTAAACAATCAAATTAAATTTCTTTTTCAAGTTCAATTAGTACAAAATTCAGGAAAAATATTCAGTTAGGCTTTCGCTTTTCCAAATCCGAATTGCCGGGCCTCACGCTTGACACCTGCCATCAGATTTTGTACAGCCACCTTGTCCACCTTTTTCGCCGCAGAAAGCCAGTTTGCCTTGATCTGCTGCTCGTCCTTAGCAGTTTTTTTGGTCTTCTTTAGGTTCCGCTTGACAATAGCCCAGTATTTCTCAATTGGGCGGAGCTCTGGCGTGTTGGGATGGTTCTTGTCCTTGGGAACCACCTGCACGTTGTTGGCGGCGTACCACTCCATGGCCTTTTTACCGTAAGGGCAAGATGCCAAATCCGGCCAAAACAGTACGGAACAACCGTGTTTCTTCAGGAAAGGCAGCAGGCGTTTATTCAAACACTCTTTCACGTAAATTTCTTGGTTGACAGTCCCGGAAGCTATGAAAATGCTATTTTTCAAGCCACAAGTACAGATGGCTTGCCAAACCAGATATTTCTTTACGAACTTTGACAGTTTTATGTGCTTGAAAATATCTGCTACCTTTGCCCTTTCTTTTGCCGTATAAAACTCCTGTCCCGGAAGCTGCATGTAGTCGGCTTTGACGTAGGTTTCGTCGTCCATTACCACGCAGTCAAACTTCGTCAGCATCGTCGTGTACAGCCTCCGGGATCGCGCTTTGGCCGTCGTATTTTGTTTATCGTCGCGATTTGGAGTCACTACCATCTTGTAAGTCGATAGTCCGGCAAGTTTTTTGGCTCGATGCACGGTTGTAGACGATACACCCAGCTTATTTGCGGCATCTCGGAGAGAGAGGTTAGGGTTTCGCTTGAAACTACCGGCAACTCTCTTTGTCGTCTCAGCGGCTTCCGGTTTTCGATTTCCCCCCGATCCAGACTTCCTGGCTGTCGACAAACGTTCCCCAAACACTTTAATTACATTTGTAACGGTTGATTTGGCAACTTTTAGCGATTTTGCCAGCTTTGCGTGCAGTAGCTCGGATTTTCGCGATGCGCGAGCAAAATTGTGATACGCGGCTCTTCTTGCTTGGACGGCATTTGAGTGAATTCGAAAATCAAAATAGGAGCATCATTCTACACACACACACCTTCAAAATGAGGGGTGTTCAGGTTTTTTAAATGCAAAATTGAAAGAAATACGTCAAGTGTATATTGACCAAATCTTGACCGTATCACCCTTTATTATACCCCCTGTCACCATTCTATGGTGGTGGGTATAAAAATCGGTTCAGATTTAGATATAGCTGCCATATATATATTTATCACAGTTCTAGTCATAATTGACGTATTTATCAACGTATTTTCTTTAAATATAGCAAAATTATGCAAAATATCCCAATCGGTTCAGATTTAGATATAGTTGCCATATATATATTTCGTCCGATTTACACTCATATGACCACGGAGGCCAAAGTTATACTCCGGTTTAATTGAAATTTTGCAGAGATAGCAGAATTATTATTCTAACTACACACACAATTTTTTTTTTGATTCAATCACGAAAATGTTAGTATCAATCACGGTTAAAAAAATACTTGATTCAAGAGTTGGGGAAATATGGTAGAATGTTTCATATTTTAGACCCATTTGCAATGGGATTTTCCTCAAAACTGACTCGATAGTTTCCACAGAGAATATATTTAATATGCTATTTAAGTGTGTCTAGTTTGATTTAATTTGGTTCAGATACAGATAAAGCTTCCATAAATATGTTCTTTCGGTTTATGCAAATATGGGCAAAATACCCACATTTTACACAAAATTCTGTGATGATTTCCCCAGTCATATCCCACACACTGTAATGCCAGACTTTCAACAGAACGGTCGAGTTTTAAATAAAACTCAGACTTGTGGAAATATCGCCCGAATTTGCCAAATAATATATCACAACCCACAATTGTCCACATATCTTGGCGAGATCTATCCAATATCCTTTTAAAATCGCCACTGCTTACTAACAAAAATTGTAAAAGTTACTCAATTGTCCTATATCTCTAATACATATGTATCGCCCGATAAATATAAATATTTGTATATCGGAATATAAACCTTTATAATAACTCCCAACAAATTTGAAGGAGTTCAGATGGTAACACAAAATTTGGTCTACATAGTGTGGTGAAGGGTATAATATAGTCGGCCTCGCCCGACTTTAGACTTTACTTACTTGTTAATTTTTACGGTTTAATTATGATTTTTTATTTGTATACCCTCCACCATAGGATGGGGGTATATTAACTTTGTCATTCCGTTTGTAACACATCGAAATATTGCTCTAAGACCCCATAAAGTACATATATTCTGGGTCGTGGTGAAATTCTGAGTCGATCTGAGCATGTCCGTCCGTCCGTCTGTTGAAATCACGCTAACTTCCGAACGAAACAAGCTATCGACTTCATACTTAGCACAAGTAGTTGTTATTGATGTAGGTCGGATGGTATTGCAAATGGGCCATATCGGTCCACTTTTACGTATAGCCCCCATATAAACGGACCCCCAAATTTGGCTTGCAGATCCGGCTAAAATTTTGTACATGGTGTTTAGTATATGGTCTCTAACAACTATGCAAAAATTGGTCCACATCGGTCCATAATTATATATAGCCCCCATATAAACCGATCCCCCGATTTGGCTTGCGGAGCCTCTAGGAGAAGCAAAATTCATCCGATTTGGCTGAAATTTGGTACATAGTGTTAGTGTATGGTATCTAACAACTATGCAAAAATTGGTCCACATCGGCCCATAATTATATATAGCCCCCATATAAACCGATCCCCCGATTTGGCTTGCGGAGCCTCTAAGAGAAGCAAACTTCATCCGATCCGGCTGAAATTTGGTACATGGTGTTAGTATATGGTCTCTAATGACCATGCAAAAATTGGTCCACATCGGTCCATAATTATATATAGCCCCCATATAAACCGATCACTAGATTTGATCTCCGGAGCCTCTTGGAAGACCAAAATTCATCTGATTCAGTTGAAATATGGTGCGTGGTGTTAATATATGGCCTCAAACACCAATGTAAAAACTGGTCGAAATCGGTGCATAATTATATATAGCCCCCATATAAATCGATCCCCAGATTTGACCTCTGGAGCCCCTCGGAAGAGCAAAATTCAACCGATTCGGTTGAAATTTGGTACGTGATGTTAGTATATGGTATCCAACAACCATGCAGGAATTGGTTCATACCAGTCCATTATTATATATAGCCCCCATATAAACCGATCCCCAGATTTGACGTCCAGTGCCTTTTGGAGAAGCAAAATTCATCCGATCTGGTTGAAATTTGGTACGTGGTGGTAGTATATGATATTTAACAACCATGCCAAAGTGGTCCATATCAGTCCACAATCATATATAGCCCCCATATGAACCGATCCCGAGATTGGGTTTTGGAGCCACTTGCAGGAGCAAATTTCATCCGAGTCAGTTGAAATTTGGTACATTGTGCTAGTATATGGCCGTTAACAACCATGCCTAACTAGGTCCATATCGGTCTATAGATATATATAGTCCTCAGATAAATCGATTCCCAATCACACAAAAATTGGTCCATATCAAGTTCATAATTGTATATAGCCCTCAAATAGGCGACCCCCATATTTCAATTCTGGCTCTCTACGTACCGTGCAAAAGTCCATAACGATTCGTAATTATTTGTAGATTTTCCTATATATAACTTTTTTGTCTAATATATACCACGTATGGACTAACTCACAATTTAGAAAACGATGTTAAGAAGTTTTAAGATACCACAACCCAAGTAATTCGACTGTGGATGACAGTCTTTCGTAGAAGTTTCTATCCATGGTGGAGGGTACATAAGATTCGGCCTGGGCGAACTTACGGCCGTATATACTTGTTATTGAATTTAAAGTTAACCCTTCGTTGCATGATTTAATTTGAGCAAGGATAAAAATTATTTAGTATGTTAGAATTGTTGTATATGGAGTTATGATACCGTAAACCAATTTTCGTTCGATTCTGATCACTGAAGCAAAAGTTACGTAACATTGCATATATGCAATTTCATGCAGATAATCGATTTCTTTAGTCAACGTTGTTATCTCTATATATCACAGGTAGAGGAGAAAAGTGATGAGATCAAAAATGTTTTAAGTGAACAATTTTATTGATGGTTGGGGAAAATGGAACATTTTTACTAAAAAAATTGTTTTCTCGCCAAACATAAAATGTTTGTCAAAATCAGATAGCATGGTTGCGTCAAACATGTTACATGTTCCCCATCGAAAACTAACATTTTACTTCGGAAATATGTTTGAGGTGATCATATTCCTTCTCGGGGTGCAATATTAAAAGTCAAACTCTTGGGATTCTAAATAATTTCTGCCTTTTTTGATGTACAGAGTTCCCCAGTTTTGCATTTAACACAAAGGGATGTGAACTTGGAGAACGCAATCCCATAGATGCGAGACCGTTTGCCGTTTACCATTGCACTGTTCCACGTAGAACAGTGCAATGGTCGGAGGGGCGACGAAACTTCTAACATAGGGAGTGACCCAAACAAGAAAAAGACTGGAGAACTACCATGCTTAAAAAGAGGAACAGAAACGTCATAGCAATCATTACCTGATACCTAGAATTGGAGCCACATCTGTGCCGAGTAAGAGCAGCGGATGCTTGTGTATGTCGAAAAAGAGACTTTGGAACTCTGTTTATGTCAAATTCTACGCTTATGAATCGGATGATGGAACAAAGAAATTGGAGCGTACCACATGCTGAAAACTGGTTTTGGTATATACCAGATTATATGATACACGGAAATCTGGACCCTCGTTTTTACTTAGGGTAGGTATAATGGCGACTTTTAATTATGATACCACAATATTGACCTTCTGTTTATCACTGAGTGTAGTTCGATTCAATATTAACCTCTATAGTTCCGAGTTAGAACGGTCTTCCACCATGAAGAAGCTTTTAAACACCTAAAATTGTCACCAACATATTTACAGGGGATAGACCACCGCAAAAAAATGTTGAACCCATTTAACATATCTATCACGATGATATACGTGTAACAATTACAACCCAGCAGCTTGTATGTTATACGATTCTCCAACGATGTAGGGCAAGGATCAACTCGAATCTTCTTCTACGACCTCGATTTATATCAAACTTGGTGTTTAAATCTCCATCATCATCAAAATACTCGTCTTTATATTCATATTCGTCGTTAAGTGTCCTAGTAGTAACAAAAATTGATTGAATGCATGACATTGCACATATGCAATTATATGGCATATATGCAACGACAGTTCATATCGGCTCAAACGCATAAAATTGCAGATATGATATCATTCATTGTAGAGCACTTGCAAATATAATTTGTATTATAAAACTATATACGTAGCGTTTAGAATAGAGTAAACTTTTCATTTTATATTTACATTTAAAAAAATTTTAAGAAAGTTTCATAATATTAAAACAAATAAGTTCAATTTTTCGAGGTACTCAAAATGCTTATTTTAATTTCGCTTTATTTAAATGAAATTGTTACGATACTGGACAAAATCCTTATCAAATATAATCTAGGGCTTCCAAAATGTGAATAACAAAAAAAAATTATCGTAAAATATGTAAAAGAATAGGAGCTAGACAGGCAAGAAACTAACATTGCATATATGCAATGTCATGCAACGAAGGGTTAATTTAGTTTAGATCCTAGGGCCTAAACATATATTTAATAATATTACGACATTGTCCAGCCTATACGTAATCACATATTTTTTTAGAATATGCATGGCTTTCCCAGACATTCGGTTTGTTTGTATCAAATGAAGTATTGTCTCTTCTTTCGAACTTATACTCTTGTTTCATGCCATGTTTAGAGTTTAAGAAAATTTTTAAATTCGCACATAAGTATCAAAATGCCCGTCAATGCTATTTCCAATTACATTGGTCCAAAAAGATCATATAGAAAATATGTTATGTCTGGAAAAAATACATAGACATATGATAATTTTGCTTACTCCAATTTCAATTGCTCACTGGGAGTATATTTTAAAATTTTCGTTAGATGGCATGGCTATGAATTCAATTTGAGAAGTTTGACAAAATTCTATATGATGTCCTTATTTTAGCTACTGGCAAGGTTTTCGTTTTTTTTTCACAGAACTTATTGCGCCAAATACAATTAGCAAATGGTTTTCCCTGATATGCACTATATCGGAAGAGGAGAGGAATGGAATGATGCAGAGATCAAGAAAATTAATATGCCGGGGTAATTTGACCACATCAACAAACCATCGACCATTTTATTTCTCCATAGTATAGGCCTATCCATATGATACTGGTACGTGTAACTTGCTAATATGTGTGGCTTGCTGTTTATTTTATTTATCTCGAAACGAGGATTGTTTGAAAATTTCGTAGACAATTCGATAAGCATCAGATCTGTTTAAACATATTCCTGGTAATGGAATTTTTTGTTTTAGTTATTTCAAGTTAGTTTAATTGAAATTTATTTTATTTAGATTAGCTTAATTTTATTTAAATCAACCTCAACCGAATTTAATTTTATTAAAAATATTTTAATTTTATATGATTTAGTTTGTTTTTATTTAACCCTTATATTATGTTGGGGTCGATTGATGACCAACATTGTATTTTTCATCAGCGCATTTCTTACTAATGGAAAATAAATAAAAGTTCTTACTAGCCTGAATTGCATGAATTGTTGACATGTACCGAATTCTTGCTGAGTAGTAAAAACTTTTAATTATATTCCAACAGTAAGTAATGCGCTGATGAAAAATACGATGTGG
Organism: Haematobia irritans; assembly: GCF_050003625.1. NCBI lineage: Eukaryota > Metazoa > Arthropoda > Insecta > Diptera > Muscidae > Haematobia > Haematobia irritans. Next base: position 49,480,481 of record NC_134401.1, on the reverse strand, counting down.
GTTATCAAGTGACCCCAACATAATATAAGGGTTAATCAGATTTAATTTGATTTGATTCTAATTTAATTTGACTTATTTAATTCATTTAATAAATCAATTTAGTTTAATCTAATTTAACTTAATTTAAGTTGATTTCTATGATCTTAATTTAATATGATTTCATTTAGCTTAGCTTTATTTTAATTCATTTTTGAGTGAATTGGCTCCCATATTTGAGTTTTAATTTATTAGAATTTCCATAAATATGATGTACCTACATGCATCATAAATATTCCATATATCATAATCAATCTCAATGACCTCCTTCTAACTGTTGACATGTTTCCAAAATCGTTCAACTGTATTCCATTATCCGACATTCAATTAAAGATCTCATCTCAATTTATAAATAGACAATTCATAAACATAATTGAACAAGGATCTTAGAGCAGAAATGATATGGTTTATGGATACTTCTGAATAGCAAATATACAACGAAAAAAAAAAACAGATGCACAAGCATCATCAAATGATTTCTAGTCTAAACACTCAATGGATTAAGTGGATTCAATTGACAATACAGTGACTTGCAAAAGAACAACACAAATCTTGGGTATGTTCTATTAAGGTATTACCGGTTAACTTTGTTACGTAGCCCCTAAACACTTCCCTTTAAATATTTCAACATTTATTTCAAACGTCAGTCAGTGGAATAAAAAAGAAATCTGGGAAAATTAGTTTTGCGGGAAATGTAGCCATATGAATTACATTCGTTTGTGATCAATTAAAAATTAATTGGATCTATATTGTGATTAAAAGCATCTTGTTTAAATCAAATAGATTTCTCATATTGACCTCTATAGTCTATAGGAATCATATTTACAATCCAATGAAATGCACTGTATATTCTGCAAAATGCATATCAACGAAACTATAAGAAAACCGGCTGCATCAGAAGCATTCTTAATCAGCTGTAATAAGCCATTCTAGCATTTTTTTAGTTGTATGTATACCCTACAACGTTGAAGGTAGTATACACACATTTGTCAGTTTGATGATAATACCACCAACGCAAACTTTTTGTCGAAAAGTGGACTCGCCAAAGTGTAATCCACTACGTTAGGCACATCTGGCATTATTTTGAGGACAGAACTGTGACCGTAACCTTTTTCCGACCACAGCGATAGTTCGCGCAACCGCACAGCCGTTGTTGCAGCTGACTGTTTGGCCAAAAATGTCTAAAGGCAATAGATGCAGCATGACATTAAGGGAATTTGTTCCCGTCTTGCTGAATGCGCCTGAAATACACAAACACGCCATACGCTGAACTTTATCTAAACCAGTCAGTTTCTGCACGGTTGAAAAAGACTGTTTTTCATATGTTTGGCTATAAACATTATATGTTTGGAACACAAATTTTTAAACACAATATTTTTGAGTGCAAGCATATAATGTTCATAAACTAGCATAACATGTTTGGGATATATATGTTAATATGTTAGAACATATTATGTTTGGGACATAAAATGTTTGTAAATATAATATGCTTGAATGCAAACATATATTAATTTAGAAATAGCCTATAAACATATATGTGTTTAGTAGCTTGGAGCGCTATTTAACAGGGAGCGATATTGAATTAAGTTGGTGGTTGTTGCTTGTTACTACAAAATTAACATTTTATTTTTCCTTGGGCAATTGATCAGCTACTTCTTTGATCCTTACAAACTGTGTGGCCCGCTGTTCGAATCCCCGTCCGGCAAAAGGTAAAATTAAAATAAAACAAAAATCATAAAATTGAATAATTTCTTCTACAATGTTTGTATTACAGAAAAAGATGCTAAGAACTAAAAAATCTCGTGGAAGTGAGAAAGATGTGGGGGAATATACAATTAGGCAGAAACAAAATTTTGAACATTCAGGTCGAAAACCTATGTTGTTAGCACCTATATTACCTGTTTATTTTCATAATTCATTATGATTGTAAATATATAAATAACTAAATAAAATTTTGAGCACAATATTGTTTGGGAGAATTTTTTTTAAGCATATAATATTTTTGGCTGCAAAATGCTTCCAAACATATTATATGTTCACATAATAACATATTGTTTTTTGGAAGACAACATTATTGAATTTGGATGCAAAAATACAAAATGTTTGGAACTTAGACTACCCAAACATATATTGTTTAGACCAATATGCTTTCAAACATATTATATATTGGAAGAGATCAAACATATAAATATTTGGGCAATACCCAAAAATGTATATGCTTGAAGCAAAATATGTTTGGGAGTATATGTTACAGAAGCGATTTTTTGTGAGCGTGTGTAGTGCCGGCCACCAGACTTCAACACCATATAGCATTATAGGTCTAACCACTGTCGTGTATAGCCAATGTACAATTTTTGGTTTTAGTCCCCACTTTTTCCCTATTGCCTTTTTGCACGAGTATAAAGCTACCGCTGCTTTCCTCGCCCTTTCTTCAATATTAAGCTTAAAGTTCAGCTTCCTGTCCTTGGCGTTGTATTTTGCATACTCACTAAAGGGAATTTCAATACCCCCTAAGGAAATGGGCGTAACCGTGGGAGTTTTGCGATCCTTGCAGTACATGACTAGTTCTGCCTCTGCAGGATTTACCCCAAAACCACTATCGTTCGCCCATTTCTCAGTCATCCGGAGGGCTCTCTGTATAATATCTCTAACTGTCGATGGGAATTTTCCCCTGACTGCTAGCGCCACATCATCTGCGTATGCCACCACTTGTATCCTTTCTTCTTCTAGGGAAACCAGAAGGTTGTTTATAGCAACATTCCAAAGAAGAGGTGATAGAACTTCTCCTTCAGGAGTGCCTCTGTTCACATACCTTTGTATGTTTGCGATTGATGTAGGTCGGATGGTATTGCAAATGGGCCATATCGGTTCACATTTACGTATAGCCCCCATATAAACGGCAATAAGGTTTGGCTTGTGGAGCCTCTAATAGAAGCATATTTCATCATGCTAATTTCATGGTGCTAATTTATGGTCTCAACCAAACATAAAAAACTGGTCCATATCGGCTGAAATTTGGTACATGATGTTGGTACATGGTCTTTCCATGCAAAAATTGGTCCACATCGGTCCATAATTATATATAGCCACCGATCCCCAGATTTGCCTTGCGGAGCCTCTAAGAGAAGCAAATTTCATCCGATCCGGCTAAAATTTGGTACATGGTGTTAGTATATAGTCTTCAACTATCATGCAAAAATAGGTCCATATCGGTCCATAATTATATGTGCTCCCATATAAACCGATACCCAGATTTGACCCCCGGAGCCTCTTGGAGGAGTAAAATTCAGCCGATCCTATTGAAATTTGGCACGTGTTGTTATTATATGGTCTCTAACAACCATGCCAGAATTGGTCCATAATTATATATAGCCCCCATATAAACCGATCCCCAGATTTGACCTCCTCTTGGAGGAGCAAAATTCGTCCGATCCGGTTGAAACTTAGTAGATAGTGTTAGTTTATGACCTCTAACACCCGTGCAAAAATTGGTCCAAATCGGTCCATAATTATATATAGCCGTCATATAAACCGATCGCCAGATTTGACCTCCGGAGACTCTTGGAGGAGCAAAATTCATCCGATCCGGTTAAAACTTAGTAGGTGGTGTTAGTATATGACCTCTAACACCCGTGCAAAAATTGGTCCATATCGGTCCATAATTATATATAGCCGCCATATAAACCGATCGCCAGATTTGACCTCCGGAGACTCTTGGAGGAGCAAAATTCATCCTATCCGGTTGACACTTAGTAGGTGGTGTTAGTTTATGACCTCTCAAACCCGTGCAAAAATTGGTCCATATCGGTCCATAATTATATATAGCCCCATATAAACCGATCGCCCGATTTGACCTCCGGAGCCTCTTGAAGGAGCAAAATTCATCCGATCTGATTGAAATTTGGTACATTGCGCTAGTATATGGCCGATAAAAACCATGCCAAAATTGTTCCGTATCGATCTATTGTTATATATATTCCCGCAGATAAACCAATCCCCAATCACGGAACCATCACGATTGCCACTCAAGCCAAAAATAAGCTAACAAAATTTTATTGCCAAAATTTTATATTTCTATAGAAAATTTTGTCAAAATTTTATTTCTATACAAAATGTTGTCAATATTTTATTTCTTTGAGAAATTTTGTAAAAACATATTTTTTTGTCAAAATTTTATTTTTATATCGAAAATGTTGTCAAAATTTTATTTATATAGAAAATTTTGTTAGTAATTTATTTCTGTAGAAAATTTTGCCAAAATGTTATTTCTATAGAAAATTTATGAAGCACATCTTAGTTGGAGAGGAATATTTTGCAAAATCTACCAAAACATCAAGAATTCTACCAATCTACCAAACAGTAAAAAATCTGTCACTTTTGGTAGACTCATGTTAATATTGTATACATCCCCCACATAAAGCGACCCCCATATTTCAATTCAAAAAGTTCAAATCTGTTCGTAATTATTTCTCCCCTATACACTCATAGAAAAAATTATGCACGGCGTGTTCATTTCATGAAAGTGAATCAACAAAATTGTGGTGTCAAACTGAGAACAGGCGCACGCAGAGAAGGAATATGATCACCTCAAACATGTTCCAAGAGCAAAATGTTATTTTTGTATGGTGACCATGTAACATGTTTGTCACTAAAATGTTATTTTCTCGTCAAATATAACCTGCTTGCCGAAATCAGATACATGATTTCCGAGAAAATAACATGGTTGCGAAAACCATGTTACATGGTCACCACCCAAAAATAACATTTTGCTCTTAAAACATGTTTGAGGTGATCATATTCCTTCTCTGGATGCGGTGTCAATCTGACAACGATAAAATGGCAACATGCGTTGTCAAAACAACAACCAGCGTTCATGACCTGAAAACGTTATGGTTACGACTTTATGAACAAAATTAAAAAAAAGATTTCCGCCAGCGTTACTCGAACCTGTTTTTTTCCGCTCCATACGCGTTAAAAGTCGCCTTAGCACATTGCACCACCGAGGAGTTGCCATAATAACGTCTAACGATTATTTTAAGACTTTTCATGGCCAAAGAAAAACGGATGCCGTTCATGAAATCGTGAACGCCCGTGGACGAAATTGTGAACATTCCGTTTTGATTTTTTTGTGAACGTTTCGGTTTCATTTTGTCACCGTCCGTTCACGACTATGGAACGTAATTTTTTCTATTAGTGTATATACCGGTCAAGAACTGAATATATACGTATTTAAACGACCTTTCTTTTGTGTAATATATATCCCGCATGGACTAACTTACAATTTAGAAGATGATGTTAAGAAGTTTTAAGATGCCTTGTCATCGGCCGCAACCCAAGTAATTCAATTGTGGATGGCCGTCTTTAGTAGAAGTTTCTACGTTTTTTCAGTGTATAAGAATCCTACTAATTCGATTTGAAAATACTTTGTATTCCACAAAAAAACACATTTTCACTGTTTTATGGGCATCGTTACGTTTTGGTAGAAACATAAATAATTTGGCTGTGAGCTGCTGTCTTTCCTTCTTATATACAATCTGAGGTGGAGGGTATATAAGATTCGTCTATTACTTATTGATTTGTATTAGTTTCTTTCAATTACAAAGGTGAAACAGTTCAATTACAGTGTTCAGTACGATTGAACTCAGTCTATTACATGTGAGGGTAATAATTAAGGCACTTTACTATATCAAGAGGTTTCCTGTTTTTGTTTTTCAGTAACAATTTTTTTATATTGAAGGGTAGTACCACAGGTGATGCCAAGTTGGATGATGAATGTTTCTGTTTTTGTTTTTATGCATTCCATTCATATGGAATAATGAAAAATGTGTACCTTTGAACCAATCGCTTATTACCATATTGGCCACATTCAATTGCTTGTGAGACTGCTTGGGCTTTGAGAATGAATATGCAAATGCTTGCTGGTGATATCTGCATATGCCTTCACTAGATTTGCTGCTCTCCTTTCCTCTATCAACTCGACCAGACCCTAAAGTAGTTTTTAATTAAACATTGTGATAGTGGTGGTAGAATTTATTATTTATGCAATTTATATTACACAAAATGTTTAATGACTTGTGAAATTTATTTATTTAAATTAATTCTATTATAATGGAAACAAATTACCAATCCTTTTGACAAATACTTTGTTTTTCATTATAAATGGTATAGATCAATCACAAGTGTTTTGTTAAACAAACATAATGTGTCATGTATAATATAAATATTGTAATTTTCATAATAAAGAAAGATTAAGAGCAAATTATTATTATATGTAAAATAAGACTCTGGAAAATAATTCTTAGAAAGTCTCGTACATACCCAGCTATCTATCGCATATGTAAATGGATGAGTACACTCAAAAGACAGTGAACCCAATAGGAAGAAACATTTTGGTTAATTTTAGAAAATATTTACTAAATTATATTATAAAAAAATTTATATTTCTACATAATATTTAGTTACGAAAAATATTTTATATACTCAGCTATTGCTTATGTATATGGAAGGATTTATTACTTCTATTTCAAAACAATTTAAATGGAAAAGTCCCTCTAGTCTTACCTGAAATGAAAAGAAAAATATATATTTATAAAAATTGCATTTGGAACTTTGGGAATAATATCATAACTTAATTATTTATTTATAATTTAAAATGTAATAATTGAAATAAGTAATAATTTATATATGTATAAATAAATAATATGGTATATTTTATTTATCTAAATTATTTATTTTGGTCGCATATAAAATATTTTGACATTGCAAATGTGAACAAATATATTTTATTCTTTATTAAAATCGAAGTTTCTGGGATGCTTTCGAACAAGCTTATGACTTGAAGTTATAGCACCCTTCAATACATTTTGTTATACCCTCCACCATAGGATGGGGGGTATATTAACTTTGTCATTCCGTTTGTAACACACACGGATGAAAAAGACTGTTTTTCATATGTTTGGCTATAAACATTATATGTTTGGAAAACAAATTTTTAAACACAATATTTTTGAGTGCAAGCATATAATGTTCATAAACTAGCATAACATGTTTGGGACATAAAATGTTTTTAAATATAATATTCTTGGATGCAAACATATATTAATTTAGAAATAGCCTATAAACATATATGTGTTTAGTAGCTTGGAGCGCTATTTAACAGGGAGCGATATTGAATTAAGTTGGTGGTTGTTGCTTGTTATTACAAAATTAATATTTTATTTTCCCTTGGGCAATTGATCAGCTACTTCTTTGATCCTTACAAACTGTGTGGTCCGCTGTTCGAATCCCCGTCCGGCAAAAGGTAAAATTAAAATAAAAAAAAATCATACAATTGAATAATTTCTTCTACAATGTTTGTAAAGGGTGATTCTTTTGAGGTTAGGATTTTCATGCATTAGTATTTGACAGATCACGTGGGATTTCAGACATGGTGTCAAAGAGAAAGATGCTCAGTATGCTTTGACATTTCATCATGAATAGACTTACTAACGAGCCACAACGTCGAATTTTCAGTGAATGGGCCCTAGAAAAGTTGGCAGAAAATCCGCTTTTTTATCGACAAATTTTGTTCAGCGATGAGGCTCATTTCTGGTTGAATGGCTACGTAAATAAGCAAAATTGCCGCATTTGGAGTGAAGAGCAACCAGAAGCCGTTCAAGAACTGCCCATGCATCCCGAAAAATGCACTGTTTGGTGTGGTTTGTACGCTGGTGGAATCATTGGACCGTATTTTTTCAAAGATGCTGTTGGACGCAACGTTACGGTGAATGGCGATCGCTATCGTTCGATGCTAACAAACTTTTTGTTGCCAAAAATGGAAGAACTGAACTTGGTTGACATGTGGTTTCAACAAGATGGCGCTACATGCCACACAGCTCGCGATTCTATGGCCATTTTGAAGGAAAACTTCGGAGAACAATTCATCTCAAGAAATGGACCGGTAAGTTGGCCACCAAGATCATGCGATTTGACGCCTTTAGACTATTTTTTGTGGGGCTACGTCAAGTCTAAAGTCTACAGAAATAAGCCAGCAACTATTCCAGCTTTGGAAGACAACATTTCCGAAGAAATTCGGGCTATTCCGGCCGAAATGCTCGAAAAAGTTGCCCAAAATTGGACTTTCCGAATGGACCACCTAAGACGCAGCCGCGGTCAACATTTAAATGAAATTATCTTCAAAAAGTAAATGTCATGGACCAATCTAACGTTTCAAATAAAGAACCGATGAGATTTTGCAAATTTTATGCGTTTTTTTTTTTTAAAAAGTTATCAAGCTCTTAACAAATCACCCTTTATATCTCTCGCCCGATTTGGACTTATATGGTCTCAAAAGCCAGAGTTTTGCCCTGACTTACTTCAAATTTTGCACAAGCGGTACTTTTAACGATACTATTGTATGTGCCAAATATGGTCAAAATAGATTCAGATTTAGATATAGCTCCCATATATATCTTTCGTCCGATTTGAACTTATAAGGCCTCAAAATCCAGGGTTTTGCCGTGATTTGCTTCAAATTTCGCACAAGGAGTGCGTTTAGTAGTATCGGTAATTGTGCCAAATTTGGTTGAAATCGGTTCCGAGTTAGATATAGCTGCCCTATATATCATTCGTCCGATTTTGACTTATATGGCTTCAAAAGCCAGAATTTTGTCTTGATTTGATTGAAATTTTGCATAAGGAGTACGTTTAAAAGTATCGTTAATTGTGCCAAATATAGTTGAAATCGGTTCAGATTTAGATGTGGCTCCCATATATATCTTCCGTCCTATTTGCATTCATATGGCCAGGAGGGCCAAAGTTATACTCCCATTTACGCGAAATTTCGCATAGATAACATAATTATTATTCTAACTATTATTACTCCATGTTATTCTAACTATGTCAAATTTAGTCAAAATCGGTTCAGACTATATATAGCTCCCATATATACGTACACCAGAGTTGGGGAAATATGGTAGACTGTTAAACATTTTAGACCCATTTTCAATTGAAGTTTCCTCCAATTAACTGGATAGCCGATTTATATTTTAATTCTAAAGATTTTGTAGAAGTAAAAAAATTGTTTCCTTTACATAGCTTCCAGCAAATGTGAAGTAGTTGAAATGTAACACAAATTTGGGACTACATAGGGGTGAAGGGTATAATATAGTCGGCCCCGCCCGACTTTAGACTTTACTTACTTGTTTTTTACTAACATTGTGTTCCACCCTAGCGACTTAAATTTTGAGTCTATAGATTTTGTAGAAGTCTATCAAATTCTGTCCAGATCGAGTAATATTTAAATGTATGTATTTGGGACAAACCTTTATTTATAGCCACAGCTAACCATTGCACCACGGTGGCTCCCACCGTTGTGCAACCCACGACCTTGTGTATGCCCGCCTTGCATACACAAGTTCGTGGGTTCGATTTCTGCTTCGACCGAACACCAAAAAGTTTTTCAGCGGTGGATTATCCCACCTCAGTAATGCTGGTGACATTTCTGAGGGTTTCAAAGTTTCTCTAAGTGGTTTCACTGCAATGTGGAACGCCGTTCGGACTCGGCTATAAAAAGGAGGTCCCTTGTCATTGAGCTTAACATGGAATCGGGCAGCACTCAGTGATAAGAGAGAAGTTCACCAATGTGTATCACAATGGACTGAATAGTCTAAGTGAGCCTGATACATCGGGCTGCCACCTAACCTAATCTTTATTTATAGCCCCCAAACATTTGACGGATGTGATTTGGTATCGATATAGTCAGGGTATAATATAGTCGGCCCCGCCCGACTTTAGACTTTCCTCACTTGTTTTTTACTACCATTGTGGTCTGTACCGGTCATTAACCAATTTAATTTTTGAGCCTAGAACATTTTGTGAAAATTTAAAAATTTTGTCCAAATCTTTATATAGCTCCTAACAAATTTGAGGGTGTTAAGATGGTATCAAAAATGTTGGTATACATAGTGTTGAAGGGTATAATATAGTCGACTCCTTTAGACTTTCATTACTTGTTATACCCACCACCATAGAATGGTGATGGGGGTATAATAAGTTTGTCAGTCCGTGTGTAACACGACGAAATATCGATTTCCGTCTATATAAAGTATATATATATTCTTGATCAGGGAGAAATTCTAGGACGATATAAGCATGTCCGTCTGTCTGTCTGTTGTAATCACGCTACAGCCTTCAATAATTGTGCTATCGTCCTGAAATTTGGCACAGATTCGTTTTTTGGTTGCAGGCAGGTCAAGTTGGAAGATGGGCTATATCGGTTCAAGTTTTGATATAGTCCCCATATAAACCGATTTCCCGATGTGGGGTCTTTGGCTTATAAAAAACGTATTTTTTGTCCAATTAGCCTGAAATTTAAAATCTAGAGGTACTTGAGGACCATAAAATGTGTGCCGAAAATGGTGCCCATCGGTTCATGTTTTGGTATAGCCCCCATATAGACCGATCTCCCGATTTTGCTTCTTGGGCGTCTAGAAACTGTATTTTCTATCCAATTTGCCTGAAATTGAAAATCTAGAAGTATTCTAGGACCATAAAGTGGTGTGGAAAACGGTCCGTATCGGTCCATGTTTTGGTATAGCCGCCATATATACCGATCTCCCGATTTTTATTCTTGGGCTTCTATAAACTGTATTTATTACCCGATTTGCCTGCATCTAGACAAAGATCCGCTACACGGATGAAAAAGGCTGTTTTTCATATGTTTGGCTATAAATATTATATGTTTGGAACACAAATTTTTAAACACAATATTTTTGAGTGCAAGCATATAATGTTCATAAACTAGCATAACATGTTTGGGACATATATGTTAATATGTTAGAACATATTATGTTTGGGACATGAAATGTTTGTAAATATAATATGCTTGGATGCAAACATATATTAATTTAGAAATAGCCTATAAACATATATGTGTTTAGTAGCTTGGAGCGCTATTTAACAGGGAGCGATATTGAATTAAGTTGGTGGTTGTTGCTTGTTATTACAAAATTAACATTTTATTTTTCCTTGGGCAATTGATCAGCTACTTCTTTGATCCTTACAAACTGTGTGGTCCGCTGTTCGAATCCCCGTCCGGCAAAAGGTAAAATTAAAATAAAAAAAAAATCATACAATTGAATAATTTCTTCTACAATGTTTGTATTACAGAAAAAGGTGCTAAGAACTAAAAAATCTCGTGGAAGTGAGAAAGATGTGGGGGAATATACAATTGGGCAGAAACAAAATTTTGAGCATTCAGGTCGAAAACCTATGTTGTTAGCACCTATATTACCTGTTTATTTTCATAATTAATTATGATTGTAAATATATAAATATATAAATAAAATTTTGAGCACAATATTGTTTGGGAGAATTTTTTTAAGCATATAATATTTTTGGGTGCAAAATGCTTCCAAACATATTATATGTTCACATAATAACATATTGTTTTTTGGAAGACAACATTATTGAATTTGGATGCAAAAATACAAAATGTTTGGAAATTGACTACCCAAACATATATTGTTTAGACCAATATGCTTTCAAACATATTATATATTGGAAGAGATCAAACATATAAATGTTTGGGCAATACCCAAAAATGTATATGCTTGAAACAAAATATGTTTGGGAGTATATGTTACAGAAGCGATTTTTTGTGAGCGTGCATCGAAATATTGCTCTAAGACCCCATAAAGTATATATATTCTGGGTCGTGGTGAAATTCTGAGTCGATCTGAGCATGTCCGTCCGTCCGTCTGTTGAAATCACGCTAACTTCCGAACGAAACAAGCTATCGACTTGAAACTTGGCACAAGTAGTTGTTATTGACGTAGGTCGGACGGTATTGCAAATGGGCCAAATCGGTCCACTTTTACGTATAGCCCCCATATAAACGGACCCCCAAATTTGGCTTGCGAGGCCTCTAAGAGAAGCAAATTTCATCCGATCCGGCTGAAATTTGGTACATGGTGTTAGTATGTGGCCTCTAACAACCATGCAAAAATTGGTTCACATCGGTCCATAATTATATATAGCCCCCATATAAACCGATCCCCCGATTTGGCTTGCGAGGCCTCTAAGAGAAGCAAATTTCATCCGATCCGGCTGAAATTTGGTACATGGTGTTAGTATATGGTCTCTAACAAACATGCAAAAATTGGTCCACATCGGTCCATAATTATATATAGCCACCGATCACCAGATTTGACCTCCGGAGCCTCTTGGAAGACCAAAATTCATCTGATTCAGTTGAAATTTGGTACGTGGCGCTAATATATGGCTTCAAACACCCATGCAAAAATTGGTCGAAATCGGGCCATAATTATATATAGGCCCCATATAAACCGATCCCCAGATTTGACCTCCGGAGCCCCTTGGAAGAGCAAAATTCATCCGATTCGGTTGAAATTTGGTACGTGATGTTAGTATATGGTATTCAACAACCATGCAGGAATTTGTTCATATCAGTCCATAATTATATATAGCCCCCATATAAACCGATCCCCAGATTTGACCTCTGGTGCCTTTTGGAGAAACAAAATTCATCCGATCTGGTTGAAATTTGGTACGTATATGATATTTAACAACCATGCCAAAAGTATATACCGACATATAAACCGATCCCGAGATTTGGTTTTGGAGCCAGTGGAAATTTGGTACATTGTGCTAGTATATGGCCGTTAACAACCATGCCTAAAAAGGTCCATATCGGTCTATAGTTATATATAGCCCTCAGATAAATCGATCCCCAATCACACAAAAATTGGTCCATATCAAGTTCATAATTCTATATAGCCCCGATATAAGCGACCCCCATATTTCAATTCTGGCTTTCTACGTACCGTGCAAAAGTCCATGTCGATTCGTAATTATTTGTAGATTTACCTATATATAACTTTTTTGTCTAATATATACCACGTATGGACTAACTCACAATTTAGAAAGCGATGTTAAGAAGTTTTAAGATACCACAACCCAAGTAATTCGATGGTGGATGACAGTCTTTCGTAGAAATTTCTACGCAATCCATGGTGGAGGGTACATAAGATTCAGCCTGGCCGAACTTACGGCCGTATATACTTGTTTTTACTAAAATATTTTACCCAGTTATAGCGCACGGTGTTGATTTATATTAAGAATTTTATCTTCCCAAATTGTAATTAACCCATTATGTGCGCTGGCAAAAACTGCCTAGATTGTGTATAAATCTACCTACACACAAAAATAAACTATTAACAAATATTGCTAGAATTGTTGCATCAACACTCGCTAGATCTTCCCCCAAAAATGTTGAAAAAAATCCAGACCAAGAGTCACGGCGGGAAGTTAACTTAATGTTTGGATGGAGCTTATATACTCGTATATGTATGTGGAAAACTTTATTCTAGCAATCGATTCTATTATTCTTTTTATACCCACCACCATAGAATGGTGATGGGAGTATAATAAGTTTGTCATTCCGTGTGTAACACATCGAAATATCGATTTCAAACTATATAAAGTATATATATTCTTGATCAGGGAGAAATCCTAAGACGATATAAGCATGTCCGTTTGTCCGCCTGTTGTAATCACGCTACAGCCTTCAATAATGGCGCTATCGTCCTGAAATTTGGCACAGATTTGGTTTTTGTTTGCAGGCAGGTCAAGTTTGAAGGTGGGCTATATCGGTCCACGTTTTGATATAGTCCCCATATAAACCGACTTCCCGATTTGGGGTCTTGGGCTTATAAAAACCGTAGTTTTTATCCACTTTGCCTGAAATTTAAAATCTGGAAGTATTTTTGAATCTTAAATAGGTGTGTCGAAAATGGGGTGTATCGGTCCATTTTTTGGTATAGCCGCCATATAGACCGATCTCCCGATTTTTATTCTTGGGCTTCTATAAACTGTATTTACTATACGATTTGCCTAAAATTGGAAATCTAGAGGTATTTTGGGACCACAAATAGGTGTGCCGAAATTGAGGTGTGTCGGTCCATTTTTGGGATAACCCCCATATAGACCGATCTCCCGATTTTACTTCTTGGGAGTCTAGAGACTATATTTTCTAGCCGATCTGCTTGAAATTGAACATCTAGATGTATTTTAAGATCACAAATAGGAGTGTCGCAAATGGTGCCTATCGGTCCATGTTTTGGACCTATCTCCCGACTTTATTTGCGGGGCTTCTAGAATCTGTAGTTTTTATCCAATTTGCCGGAAATTAGAAGTCTAGAGGTATTTTAACATAGGACCATAAAGAGGTGTGTCGAAAATGGTCCGTATCGGTTCATGTTTTGGTATAGCCCTGAAAGTGAGGTATTTGAGGAACATTAAGAGGTGGTGAGTATTGGTCCATGTTTTGCTATAGCCCCCATATAGACCTAACTCCCGAATTTACTTCTAGGACTTCTGGAATCCGGCTGACCACAAATAGGTCAGCCGAATATGGTGTGTGTCGACCAGAGTTGGCCTGTCACAAACTGTGACTTTTGCGACATACATTTGCGACGGTATAATACGTATGTCGCAAAAGTCGTAAACCTACTGTAGAAAACCAAATTTTGAATAGAAGAAATCCTGAACATTTTTTAATTTAGTTTGACAGCATTCGCTGTGAGTTTCTGCAGAAATTTGTGAAAGTTTTCCCACGGTCAAGCCTATTTTCTTAGGTGGTATCGAAATTCCCGTTGGTGAGTGTGCAAAATACCTTGGGGTTATATTGGACAGGAGACTGAACTTAAAGCTAAGAAAGGACGAGAAAATCCACGGTTAGGTTAGGTTATGTGGCAGCCCGATGTATCAGGCTCACTTAGACTATTCAGTCCATTGTGATACCACATTGGTGAACTTCTCTCTTATCACTGAGTGCTGCCCGATTCTATGTTAAGCTCAATGACAAGGGACCTCCTTTTTATAGCCGAGTCCGAACGGCGTTCCACATTCCAGTGAAATCACTTAGAGAAGCTTTGAAACCCTCAGAAATGTCACCAGCATAACTGAGGTGGGATGAGATGCTAACCATTGCTCCACGGTTACCCTGTACTCCTGCAAAAGGCAATAGGGAAAATGTGGGGACTAAAACCGAAAATTGTGAGCATTCCTAAGAATTGAAACTTCTTCGCACATACCATCGTCTTGGATATCATCGAATTCGCTGCCAAGCTGACGCGACTAAAGTATTTTGAGTTTGCGACTTTTGTTACATTTTCTACATTTACGACGCGTATGTGACGTTTACGATGTTTACAACTTTGCGACAGTCGCAAATCTAAAAATGTTTGATACAGTCCATGGTGTCGATCCATGTTTTAGTATAGCCTCCACATAGACCGATCTCCACCGATAACTCCTTGGGCTTCTAGAAACCGTAGTTTTTATCCGATTTGCACAAAAATGTAAATATGTATCGCATTTGTTTTTACCGGTCCGTTTGGTAAGACATCGATATAGACCGATTTGACTTCTTGAGAATACACCCAAAGAAAAAATATTTTCCTCCGGAATGAAATTTTAGACCAACGAAATTCGCCTTTCGTATAAAGCATTTTCGTTTAGAGCAAACTAATCCGAATTTTCGATAAGCGATTGTCTCTAAAATCTGTGTCAAAAGAAAACTTTACTTGTCTAAATTTTCGTTCCTCAGAAAAGAAAACACTTCTTTCAGGCGCACTGATCATGAAAATTGCTTGAAACTGAAAGTAAAATTTCCATCGTATTCCTTTAAATAATGGTGGAAAAAATCTACAGATTTAAGACTTCAAATCAAGGCGTTATTCCATCATATACACGATATGTTTATGATTTCTCTAAAACTCAAACAAATTTGGTTCTCATAAATCCAGAATCTGATCTAGCCTTCATAGGTAGAATCTGGTTGAACTGATTTGCTTGGGAGAAAATTTGTCATCAAACCTCCTAAAATTGTATATATTATCAAGAAACCCGCTACGACGAAGAGTTTTCAAAGTAAACTATTATATTTGATTCATGGTGGTGGGTATTTAAGATTCGGCCCGGCCGAACTTACTTCTGTACAAATGGGATTTAATTTTATTTGAATTTTTCCATTAAAATTATAGTTAAAACCCCGTTCTACACAGAGCAAAAATATCGCCTATATTTTTCCAATTAACTTTTAAAAAATTTTATTCTCTTAATTTTTTATTAAAAACAAACATAAGTCACGAAAATTAATTGTACCAATTACCTGTTTAATTGGATTCATTCATTTTTCAATTGATTAATTTGGTGATTGATACTATCATGTCTGTGATTGAGGAAATTTCAATTAAACATTAATTGAATCAAATCATTTCATTATTTCTGTGTATTAAGGTCATCAGGGTATAACCCTGGTCTATTCCATAAATGTTTCAATATTTTTAATTTTGCAGTACAATGTGGTTTGTCACGATTAAAAAGGTATTTTCCCCGACTATGGACTTTAACCGTTATTGCCCCTTGCTCAGGAGCTGCATTGTTTGTTAACCGCTTTGTGGTGTGGTGAAGTGCATTGAACTTTAGGCAATAATTATCTGACAGAATGAGTAATATTTAGTCTTTATTTGATCAGATTTTTTTCCTATTAATATTAGCGATAAGCTATATTAGCTCTAACGGCGTAGATGTGATACAAATACCATAACCACAAAGACAATAAAAATAAGTATTGTGGAACTTTATAAAAGTATTTAGTTGAGCTTAGTATAAATCCAGTAAATTCAAGTAATTTATGAGTTTTTTTTTTTAACTTTTAATGCTAGTTCATTTGTAAATTGAATGTTAATTTAAAAGTTTTACTTGAGTTTTAAAATTTATTTTAGTTTAATTGCGATTTAATTTTGAATTGACTTTAATTTTCATAAGGGGTTTATAGATTTTTTTAATTGATTTTAATCAAAGTGTGAATTTAATTTTAATTTCAATTAAATTCATTTAATCATTTTTAAATTAATTATAATATTTATTATATTGAATATTTTAATAATTAATAATTTTATTATATTATTAATTTAGTTGTAAATTTAATTCAAACTAACTTTTAATTGTATTTAATTTTTATTTACTTACATTTCAATTCCAATTAGTGTTTAATATTTTTTAAATTGTTTTTATACCCTCTAAACCTACTGTAGAAAACCAAATTTTGAATAGAAGAAATCCTGAACATTTTTTAATTTAGTTTGACAGCATTCGCTGTGCGTTTCTGCAGAAATTTGTGAAAGTTTTCTCATGGTCAAGCCGATTTTGGTGAGTGTGCAAAATACCTTGGGGTTATATTGGACAGGAGACTGAACTTAAAGCTAAGAAAGGAGGAGAAAATCCACGGTTACCCTGTACTCGTGCAAAAGGCAATAGGGAAAATGTGGGGACTAAAACCGAAAATTATGAACATTCCTAAGAATTGAAACTTCTTCGCACATACCATCGTCTTGGATATCATCGAATTCGCTGCCTAGCTGACGCGACTAAAGTATTTTCAGTTTGCGACTTTTGCTACTTTTTCTACATTTACGACGCGTATGTGACGTTTACAACTTTGCGACAGTCGCAAACCTTAAAAAGTTTGATACAGACCATCTCTGTTTGTAACACATCCGAATACTGCTATAAGACCCCATAAAGTATATATATTCTGGGTCGTGGTGAAATTCTGAGTCGATCTGAGCATGTCCGTCCGTCCGTCCGTTCGTCTGTTAAAATCACGCTAACTTCCGAACGAAACAAGCTATCGACTTGAAACTTGGCACAAGTAGTTGTTATTGATGTAGGTCGGATGGTATTGCAAATGGGTCATATCGGTCCACTTTTACGTATAGCCCCCATATAAACGGACCCCCAAATTTGGCTTGCGAGGCCTCTAAGAGAAGCAAATTTCATCCGATCCGGCTGAAATTTGGTACATGGTGTTAGTATATGGTCTCTAACAACCATGCAAAAATTGGTTCACATCGGTCCATAATTATATATAGCCCCTATATAAACCGATCCCCCGATTTGGCTTGCGGGGCCTCCAAGAGTAGCAAATTTCATCCGATCCGGCTGAAATTCGGTACATGGTGTTAGTATATGGTCTCTAACAACCATGCAAAAATTGGTCCATATTATATATAGCCCCCATTGGAAGACCAAAATTCATCTTATTCAGTTGAAATTTGGTACGTGATGTTAGTATATGGTATCCAACAACCATGCAGGAATTGGTTCCTATCAGTCCATAACTATATGGCCTCAAACACCCATGCAAAAATTGGTCGATATCGGTCCATAATTATATATAGGCCCCATATAAACCGATACCCAGATTTGACCTCCGGAAGAGCAAAATTCTTCCCATTCGGTTGAAATTTGGTACGTGATGTTAGTATATGGTATCCAACAACCATGCAGGAATTGGTTCCTATCAGTCCATAATTATATATAGCTCCCATATAAACCGATCGCCAGATTTGACCTATTGGTTCCTATCAGTCCATAATTATATATAGCTCCCATATAAACCGATTGCCAGATTTGACCTCCGGTGCCTTTTGGAGAAGCAAAGTTCATCCGATCTGGTGGAAATTTGGTACATGGTGGTAATATATGATATTTAACAACCATGCCAAAAGTGGTCCATATCAGTCCATAATCATTTATAGCCCCCATATAAACCGATCCCGAGATTTGGTTTTTTTTTTTTTGTAAATAACAATTAATTTAATATTAATGAATTCTAATTTAATTTTATTTTTTAAATTTAATTTTAACTTTTTTTTTTAAATTTTATTTTAGTTTTAATTATGATTTAATAATTAAAAAAAATAATTTTAATTTATATTTTAATTTCAGTTTTAAAATTTAAATTTTAATATCATTATACATATCATAGAATGGTGACGGGGGTATAATAAGTTTGTAACACATCGAAATATCGATTTCCGACTATATAAAGTATATATATATTCTTGATCAGACAGAAATTCTAAGACGATATAAGCATGTCCGTCTGTCTGTCTCTTGTAATCACGCTACAGCCTTCAATAATGCCGCTATCGTCCTGAAATTTGGCACAGATTCGTCTTTTGTTTGCAGGCAGGTCAAGTTCGAAGATGGGCTATATCGGTCCAAGTTTTGATATAGTCAACATATAAACCGACCTCCCGATTTGGGGTCTTGAGCTAATAAAAACTGTAGTTTTTATCCAAAATCTAGAGGTATTTTAGGATCATCAAAAAGTGTACCGAAAATGGTGCCTATCGGTCCCTGTTTTGGTATAGCCCCCATATGAACCGATTTCCCCATTTTGCTTCTTGGGCGTCTAGAAAATGTATTTTCTATCCGATTTGCCTGAAATTGGAAATCTAGAGGTATTCCAGGACCCTAAAGACATTTGCCGAAAATGGGGTGTATCGGTCTATGTTTTGATATAGTCCCCATATAGACCGATCTCCTGATTTTACTTCTTAGGCTTCTAGGATCCGTAGTTTTAATCTAATTTACCTGAAATTTGGAATCTAGAGGTATTCCAGGACCCTAAAGACATGTGCCGAAAATGGTGAGTATCGGTCCATGTTTTCATATAGCCCCCATATAGACCGATCTCCCGATTTTACTTCTTGGGTTTCTAGAATCCGTAGTTTTTATCCAATTTGCCTGAAATTTGAAATCTAGAGGTATTCTAGGACCATAAAGGGGTGTGCCAAATATATTGAGTATAGGTACAGTTTTTGATATAGCCCCTTTATAAACCGTCCCTCCGATTTGGGGTCTACTCGTAGATTCTGCAACTACAATTAAATATGTTGAATACTGTGTGTATCCTTCCATGTTTTGGTATAGCCCCCATTACACCGAACTCCCGATTTAACTCTTAGGTTTTCTACAAATTGTAGTTTTTATCCGATTATCGACAAATGGAAAATATACTGGCATTTTATACCCATAACAAAGTTTATATGATTTAGTGTTATCGGTCCATTTGGTAAGGCCTCCAAATAGACCGATTTCACTTATTGAGGGTATAGAAGGCGCACTGATCATTGTTTGAAACTGAATGCAAAATTTCCTGATTTTACTTCTCGTAATCATTTAAATAATTGGGATGAAATTCTACAGATTTTAGATTTCAAATCAAGGCGTTATTTCATCATTTTCTTGAACACTTACAATAGATGTTTAAAGGGTGTGAAGATAAATTCGCGAGTTAAATTCGTGGTTTGTGTCTTGGCTAAGCAAAATTCAAATTTGTGGAACGAATTTAACTTTGTGGGACGAATTTAACTTGTGGAACGCATTCCAAAACACATTTTTTTCTTAAAAAGAGGAAATTTAGTGGTGAAAAAACTGGCAAACACTGTCAATTATTTAATATGTAAGAATACCAAACATTCGTAGTTTTATATCGTAGAAAAATTGAGCTATAAGAGATAACTCTACAGTCGCACAAAACAGTCAGTATATCCTTATGTAATGGTGGTGAATTGACCAGACAAAATGCCAGTGGAACATACCGACGAGGACAAAAAACCAAAATTAAAAAATCAAAAGTCTCATGTACAGTATTTGAGATATAGCGTCACCAGATATCGGCTATATATAGCCCAGATATTGGATTGCCCATATCTGGGAAACCGTTTTTGGTGAATTGACCAGACAAAATGTCAGTGGGACATACTGACGAGGATAAAAAACCAAAATTAAAAAATCAAAAGTCTCATGTACAGTATTTGAGATATAGCGTCACCAGATATCGGCTATATATAGCCCAGATATTCTCTCGCCCATATCTGGGAAACCGTTTTTGGTGAATTGACCAGACAAAATGCCAGTGGAACATACTGACGAGGATAAAAAACCAAAATTAAAAAATCAAAAGTCTCATGTACAGTATTTGAGATATAGCGTCACCAGATATCGGCTATATATAGCCCAGATATTGGATTGCCCATATCTGGGAAACCGTTTTTGGTGAATTGACCAGACAAAATGCCAGTGGGACATACTGACGAGGATAAAAAACCAAAATTAAAAAATCAAAAGTCTCATGTACAGTATTTGAGATATAGCGTCACCAGATATCGGCTATATATAGCCCAGATATTGGATTGCCCATATCTGGGAAACCGTTTTTGGTGAATTGACCAGACAAAATGCCAGTGGAACATACCAACGAGGACAAAAAACCAAAATTAAAAAATCAAAAGTCTCATGTACAGTATTTGAGATATAGCGTCACCAGATATCGGCTATATATAGCCCAGATATTGGATTGCCCATATCTGGGAAACCGTTTTTGGTGAATTGACCAGACAAAATGCCAGTGGGACATACCGACGAGGACAAAAAACCAAAATAAAAAATAAAAAGTCTCATGTACAGTATTTGAGATATAGCGTCACCAGATATCGGCTATATATAGCCCAGATATTGGATTGCCCATATCTGGGAAACCGTTTTTGGTGAATTGACCAGACAAAATGCCAGTGGGACATACCGACGAGGACAAAAAACCAAAATAAAAAATAAAAAGTCTCATGTACAGTATTTGAGATATAGCGTCACCAGATATCGGCTATATATAACCCAGATATTGGATCGCCCATATCTGGGAAACCGTTTTTGGTGAATTGACCTGACAAAATGCCAGTGGAACATACTAACGAGGATAAAAAACCAAAACTAAAAAATCGAAGGTCTCATGTACAGTATTTGAGATATAGCATCACCAGATATCGGCTATATATAGCCCAGATATTGGATCGCCCATATCTGGGAAACCATTCGTGGTGAATTGACCGGACAAAATGCTAGTGGAACATACTGACGAGGACAAAAATCGAAATTTAAAAATCGTTCGGTGGCGCACAAATAGCTAGTGTTGCTGAATCACGAAAATAATTGTTTTAACTAATCAATTATTTTTCTATATATATCAAAAACTCAATTAATTTTTTTAATTGATGCAGTTATTTATTTTGTTTAACCTCTACTCACATTTTAATTAATTTTTAGATTGATCAAATTATGATATTAAGTGACATTAATTGCAAATTACAGTTGACTTCTCAATTAATTCAATAATTAATCAATTGGTACGCCCTCAAAAATCAATTATCTGTTTTACTCGTAGTTTTAAACATATAATTGACTATATAACGTCATGCCGAAATATATTTTTATTTTTTGATTCCATAAAATAATCAAATGAATCAATTAATGTTTTATTTGAATTCCATTTCCAATTACTGTATACCATATATTTACAGTTGGATATATTTATTATACAAATTTTTACTGATCTTGAATGTAGAATAATTTTAAATTCGAGCATTTTGTTGAAGTGCAATGGGTTATGGATTGCATATTTAAATTTAAAAATCCACTATATCACCTACAACTTCGTTATTTGGATGGGGTCGCCATTATTTTCTTCCACACTTTACCGCCGCACTTGTGCGTACTTCAAACATTGCGAAGTTTATACCTGCATGCAGAAATTTATGTCAGACACAATCCACATACTGCACAATATCGAATCTTGATGAAGTGCAATGGCTAATGGATTGCATATCGAAATTTCAAAATCCACTATTGTATACCATCAGTACGTTATGTTGGGTAGGATGGTCACTATTTTCTTCCACACTTTCTTACTATTTCCAAATGAACTTGGGCGTACTTGAAACCTTGTGAAGTTTTTACCTGCATGCATAAATTTATGTCAGATACAATCCACGTATTGGACGATAAGGAATTCGTTTGTGTTGTACACACAATGGTGACTTGTGTAAAAACTATGTATAAACATCTGATCTACTCTTTCTCCAAGATATGGGCGATCCAAGATATGGGCGATCCAATATCTGGGTTATATATAGCCGATATCTGGTGACGCTATATCTCAAATACTGTACATGAGACTTTTGATATTTTAATTTTGGTTTTTTGTCCTCGTCGGTATGTTCCACTGGCATTTTGTCTGGTCAATTCACCAAAAACGGTTTCCCAGATATGGGCGAGCCAATATCTGGGCTATATATAGCCGATATCTGGTGACGCTATATCTCAAATACTGTACATGAGACTTTCGATTTTTTAATTTTGGTTTTTTGTCCTCGTCGGTATGTTCCACCTGCATTTTGTCTGGTCAATTCACCAAAAACGGTTTCCCAGATATGGGCAATCCAATATCTGGGCTATATATAGCCGATATCTGGTGACGCTATATCTCAAATAGTGTACATGAAACTTTTAATTTTTTAATTTTGGTTTTTTGTCCTCGTCGGTATGTTCCACTGGCATTTTGTCTGGTCAATTCACCAAAAACGGTTTCCCAGATATGGGTGATCCAATATCTGGGTTATATATAGCCGATATCTGGTGACGCTATATCTCAAATACTGTACATGAGACTTTCGATTTTTTAATTTTGGTTTTTTATCCTCGTTAGTATGTTCCACTGGCATTTTGGCTGGTCAATTCACCAAAAACGGTTTCCTAGATATGGGCAATCCAATATCTGGGCTATATATAGCCGATATCTGGTGACGCTATATCTCAAATACTGTACATGAGACTTTTGATATTTTAATTTTGGTTTTTTGTCCTCGTCGGTATGTTCCACTGGCATTTTGTCTGGTCAATTCACCAAAAACGGTTTCCCAGATATGGGCGAGCCAATATCTGGGCTATATATAGCCGATATCTGGTGACGCTATATCTCAAATACTGTACATGAGACTTTCGATTTTTTAATTTTGGTTTTTTGTCCTCGTCGGTATGTTCCACCTGCATTTTGTCTGGTCAATTCACCAAAAACGGTTTCCCAGATATGGGCAATCCAATATCTGGGCTATATATAGCCGATATCTGGTGACGCTATATCTCAAATACTGTACATGAGACTTTTTATTTTTTATTTTGGTTTTTTGTCCTCGTCGGTATGTCCCACTGGCATTTTGTCTGGTCAATTCACCAAAAACGGTTTCCCAGATATGGGCAATCCAATATCTGGGCTATATATAGCCGATATCTGGTGACGCTATATCTCAAATACTGTACATGAGACTTTTGATTTTTTAATTTTGGTTTTTTGTCCTCGTCGGTATGTTCCACTGGCATTTTGTCTGGTCACTTCACCACCATTACATAAGGATATACTGACTGTTTTATGCGACTGTAGAGTTATCTCTTATAGCTCAATTTTTCTACGATATAAAAATACCGATGGTTTGGTATTCTTACATATTAAATAATTGACAGTGTTTGCCAGTTTTTCCACCACTAAATTTCCTCTTTTTAAGAAACAAATGTGTTTTGGAATGCGTTCCACAAGTTAAATTCGTCCCACAAAGTTAAATTCGTTCCACAAATTTGAATTTTGCTTAGCCAAGACACAAACCACGAATTTAACTCGCGAATTTATCTTCACACCCTTAGATGTTTATGATTCCTCTAAAACTTAAACAAAAAATGGTTCTTATAAATTCAGAATCCCATCTGGTCTTCATAGGTAAAATCTTTACATTTATCTGTGGGAAGCGTACTGGTTGAACTGATCTGCTTTGAAAAATATTTGTCATCAAACCCCCTTGAAATTTTCAAAGGAAACTATTATATTTGATTCATGGTGGTGGGTATTTAAGATTCGGCCCGGCCGAACTTACTACTGTATATACTTGTTTTTTTTTTCCTGTCCTAAATAGGTAATTTTATAAAGGACGCCAGGAAAACAATATTTCCGAATCTTTTCTTTGTAGTATTTTTTTCTGCTACATTTCTTCAAAAATATTTATTTATTTATTTATCTATCGATTATAATTTTAAATTTAAATTAAATTAAAAAAAAAATAATATTAAAATAAATTAAATTTTTACATTTAATTTATTTTATTTTCTTTTTAATTCAATTTCAAATTAGTCAAATTTTAGCATAATTTTAATTTTTTTTTATAAATATAGATTTTTTTTATAAATATAGATTTTAATTGTTTCGATTGATTTTTGATTTGATGAACTTTAATTTTAACTTTAGTTTTAATGAAATGAATTTAATTTTATTTTGATTTACGGCCATTTTCATGTAGCTCTGTTAGGCTTTAACTGCCGGTTAACTTTAACTGAAAAATTTTCGTCAGTTAAGTTCCTAACTGGCCTATGGAATATAAAGGCAAGATTACAGCTGCATCTATAATACGGTTTAAAAGTTGGTTAGTTAACGGAACACTAACGGAGCTTTATGAAAATGGGGGTTAATAAAGAATCCACGGTGGAGGGTATGGACAATTTTTTATTTTACTTTAACTAGGGCTCTATAAAATATATAGTAATCAATATCATATCTCTTATATTATATATCTTATATTATATATTTATAATAATAAATCAATATCCTAATAACGGCCATTTTCATGTAGCTCCGTTAGGCTTTAACTTCCAGTTAACGGAAAGTAACTTGCAAATATCTTCTTTCCGGTTAACTGAAAATTTGTTGGCAGTTAAGTTCCTAACTGGCATATGGAATATATAGACAAGATGACAGCTATGTCCATAATACGATTTAAAAGTTCGTTAGTTATGTTTAATATAATACATTTTTTACATTTTAAATAGATTTTATTAATTTTTTTAATTTTTGTTTTGATTGATTTTTGATTTGATGAAATTTTATTTAGATTTAATAAAGAATCCATGGTGGAGGGTATGTACAATTTTGTATTTTACTTTAACTAGGGTTCCGTAAATTTTAAATAATATTTATTAATCAATATCTCAATAAATATTTATACTTTTGGGTATTTTTAATTTAAATTAAATTTTATTTTATATTTTTTTTTTATTGTTATGTCATTTTATTTTCAAATAAATTTCAAATTTGTTGAAATTTTAACTTAATTCAAATTTAATTTAAATGTTATTTTAAATAGGGTTTAATAATTTTTAAATTGATTTTAACTTAATTTTATTGTATGTTCATCAACATCTGAATTTTAATTCGATTTAACAATAGTTTTAAAAATGATATCTATTTTAACTGCGGTTTTAAATTTTAATTTAATTATACCCTTCACCACTACTGTGGTACAGGGTATAATAAGTTTGTGCATTTGTATGTAACGCCAAGAAGGAGTAATCATAGACCTTTTAGTACACGGATCGGCTTAGAATTAAATTCTGAGTCGATTTAGCGATGTCCGTCTGTCTGTCCATCTGTCTGTCTGTCTGTCTGTCTGTTGATGTATTTTTGTGTGCAAAGTACAACTCGCAGTTTTAGTCCGATTGTCCTAAGATTTGGTATAGGGTCCTGTTTCGGCTCAAAGACGATCCCTATTGATTTTGGAAAAAATCGGTTCAGATTTAGATATAGCTGCCATATATATTTTTCACCGATCTGGTCATAATTGGCGTGTATATCAACCGATCTTCCTCAAATTCCGTACATCCGAATATTTTATGAGTCTCGAAAAACTTGCAAAATATCAACAAAATCGGTTCAGATTTATATATAGCTCCCATATATAGCTTTCGCCCGATTTACACTCATTTGCACACAGAGGCCAATGTTTTGCTCCGATTTAGTTGACATTTTGCATAGGGAGTAGAATTAGCGTTGTAACTATGCGTGCCAAATTTGCTTGAAATCGGTTCAGATTTGGATATATCTCCCATATAAAGCTTTCGCCCGATTTACACTCATATGACCACAGAGGCCAATTTTTATCTCCGATTTAGTTGAAATTTTGCACAGGGAGTAGAATTAGCATTGTAGCTATGCGTGCCAAATTTGGTTGAAATCGGTTGAGATTTAGATATAGCTCCCATATATATGTTTTTCTGATTTCGACAAAAATGGTCAAAATACCAACATTTTCCTTGTAAAATCGCCACTGCTTAGTCGAAAAGTTGTAAAAATGAATCTAATTTTCCTAAACTTCTAATACATATATATCGAGCGATAAATCATAAATAAACATTTTCGAAGTTTCCTTAAAATTGCTTCAGATTTAAACTTTTCCCATATTTATACCCTTCACCACTACTGTGGTACAGGGTATAATAAGTTTGTGCATTTGTATGTAACGCCAAGAAGGAAAAGTCTGAGACCCATCGTTTAGTATACCGATCGTCTTAGAATTAAATTCTGAGTCGATTTAGCGATGTCCGTCTGTCTGTCTGTCTGTCTGTCTGTCTGTCTGTCTGTCTGTCCGTCTGTCTGTCTGTCTGTTGATGTATTTTTGTGTGCAAAGTACAGCTCGCAGTTTTAGTCCGATTGTCCTAAAATTTGGTACAGGGTCCTGTTTCGGCTCAAAGACGATCCCTATTGATTTTGGAAAAAATCGGTTCAGATTTAGATATAGCTGCCATATATATTTTTCACCGATCTGGTCATAATTGGCGTGTATATCAACCGATCTTCCTCAAATTCCGTACATCCGAATATTTTATGACTCTCGAAAAACTTGCAAAATATCAGCCAAATCGGTTCAGATTTAGATATAGCTCCCATATATAGCTTTCGCCCGATTTACACTCATTTGCCCACAGAGGCCAATTTTTTTCTCCGATTTAGTTGAAATTTTGCACAGGGAGTAGAATTAGCATTGTAGCTATGCGTGTCAAATTTGGTTGAAATCGGTTCAGATTTAGATATAGCTCCCATATATAGCTTTCGCCCGATTTACACTCAAATGACCACAGAGGCCAATTTTTTGCTCCGATTTAGTTGAAATTTTGCACAGGGAGTAGAATTATCATTGTAGCTATGCGTGCCAAATTTGGTTGAAATCGGTTCAGATTTAGATATAGCTCCCATATATAGCTTTCGCCCGATTTACACTCATATGACCACAGAGGCCAATTTTTTGCTCCGATTTAGTTGAAATTTTGCACAGGGAGTAGAATTAGCATTGTAGCTATGCGTGCCAAATTTGGTTGAAATCGGTTCAGATTTAGATATATCTCCCATATATAGCTTTCGCCCGATTTACACTCATATGACCACAGAGGCCAATTTTTAACTCCGATTTAGTTGAAATTTTACACAGGGAGTAGAATTAGCATTGTAGCTATGCGTGCCAAATTTGGTTGAAATCGGTTCAGATTAAGATATAGCTCCCATATATATGTTTTTCTGATTTCGACAAAAATGGTCAAAATACCAAGATTTTCCTTGTAATATCGAGACTGCTTAGTCGAAAAGTTGTAAAAATGACTCTAATTTCCCTAAACTTCTAATACATATATATCGAGCGATAAATCATAAATAAACTTTTGCGAAGTTTTCTTAAAATTGCTCCAGATTTAAATGTTTCCCATATTTTTTTACTAACATTGTGTTCCACCCTAGTGCATTAGCCGACTTAAATTTTGAGTCTATAGATTTTGTAGAAGTCTATCAAATTCTGTCCAGATCGAGTGATATTTAAATGTATGTATTTGGGACAAACCTTTATATATAGCCCCAACACATTTGACGGATGTGATATGGTATCGAAAATTTAGATCTACAAAGTGGTGCAGGGTATAATATAGTCGGCCCCGCCCGACTTTAGACTTTCCTTACTGGTTTAAATATAGCTTTAATTTTGTTGTATTTTTTATAATTTCAACTTAGTTTTAACCCTTTCACTACCGATGTCCACATAGAAGGACAATCGAAAATGACACCAAATTCTATTTTCCCACTTAGTTTCCATTTATTTCTCGATGTTATTTTAAAGTAGAGGCTTTAATCTAAATAAGCTATAAATATTGTCCATATTGATGAGGTCTAAAATAAATTTGTATAAACTTATTTAACAATAAACGAAAAATACGAAAATTTAAGACAATTTTTCTACTGTATGTTTATAGTAAATGGACATTTATACAAAAACTATAACCGATACTTTTACGGGTTCTTTTTTGTATTTTTTTCTCACACTTTGAAAGATATTATAGGCCAAATAGCGCTTATTTTCGTAAGACCATTTGGTCACAATTCATGAATCAAGTTTTCAGAACAAGCTCATATTGCTCTTGAAGTAAGTGAGGTAGATTTTTAAAATGACAATTTTTGTTCTACATGCTGTTAGTACAACTAAAAACAGATGAAAAATAAAAGTTTTTAACATTAGATTTATTTCGGTAGAAGAAAATTTCATTAAAACGGAACCAACGAAAAATGTTCATTGATATAACGAAACATTTTCATTAATACAATGAAAATATTCCTTAATAGTAAGAAACGTTACGTTGATTAACAGAAAATTCATCATAATAACGAAAAATTTCGTTATATTAACGAATTTGTTTCATTGGCTGACTTTTACCGACACATTTCGTTAATATAACGAAACGTTATCTATTAGTGTATAATATATATTTTTATAATTTTAATATGTTTAACTAATTTTTAAATAGATGCTAACTTTAAATCCAGTTTATAGTTTAATTTTTATTTCATTTTCACTTTAATTATAAATTCGTTTATTTAATCATTTTAATTATTTATTTTATTTTTATTTTAATTTTATCTTAATTCAATTTTATATTTATTTGTTTTATATGTATATCGCCTTCGTTGATTAATATTCGCCGTATAATTGATCCATTATAACTATCATTCTGCGTTTGATGTGTTTATACACTTATTAAATGTTTTTAGGAAGATGTCACATAAATGTTCACATTCATCATAAATAACGAACTATTAATAATAAACGACCGAGAAAAAAATATATATATGTAAAAAACACTGTAATCTGAAATGTGATAGATGTCAACACTCACTGGTAGTATATCCTACTGTCTCTTGTGGCCAGATAACTTTTTATTCCCAGTCCCTTTAGTATTCCCCCCCACCCCGCAAAAAAAATTAATCCATATTAAAAGTTATGAGATATCCATTTTCATTAAAATATCCTTTGGTTTAAGTTGTTGATTTTATGTTGATATTTTTTTTCCATTTCCATTGAGAGTATGAGGTGAAAAAAATCACATAGCACATCCTCAAACTCAACTTTGTAGTCGTTTTTTTCACGTAACTTTTCTAACAAATGTGTACCACAAAAAAAGGGAAATATGAGTGATGGTGATAAATACGAAAATAAATTTTAAAATGTTTGCGGTTTTTTTTTGTTATACCTTAAACCACATGATGGTCAGTGTATAAAAAAATTTTGATGAGGAAAGAAATTTTGCCTACTAGATATGTGCCTACCAGAAAATATATTCCGATCGATTCAGAGTCATCTTTTATATCTTTCGAAAATTAAAACTCATGTCTGCACAGACAAGCCCGTTTCAACTGAGCGGATGGACCATTTGAGGCCAACTCTTCAAGCATTAAATTACAAAATTTTGTTTCTATAGAACATTTGTGAAGTACCTCTTAGTTGGAGAGGAATATTTTGCAAAATCAACCAAAACATCAATACTTCTAGCAATCTACCAAACTGTAAAAAAATCTACAATTTTTGGTAGAGTTCTAACAACTGTGGCAACCGTGAATGTGAAAAACCGTTCGGCCTCGGCAATAAAATGTAGGTCCCCTGTCATTGAGCTAAACCTGGAATCCGGATGCACTCAATGACAAGAGGGAATTTCACCACTGCACTATGGCTGAAATCGCGATTTTAGCGGCAAAAGCTCAAATTTTCAACTTTATAGTTTTAATATTTTCTAGATGGGATTTACTAACGAACATATTGATAGTAAAAAATCGAAATAAATTGTTACTGTTGGCAACCCTGTTTATGCACAAACCGCCGTTAATATTGACAAAACTTTTAATAGGTGGTGGTAACAAGAGTAAATCAGCACAATTTTTGTAAAATTAAAAATTGTTTTTTAAATATTTTTATAAAAAAAAATATGTAAATATGAGTTCTAACGGGTGATACGGTCAAAATTTGGTCAAGGGAAAACGCGTGTAAATCGGTGAAATCGTTTATTTAAAAAATCAAATTAAATTTCTTTTTCAAGTTCAATTAGTATAAAATTCAGGAAAAATATTCAGTTAGGCTTTCGCTTTTCCAAATCCGAATTGCCGGGCCTCACGCTTGACACCTGCCATCAGATTTTGTACAGCCACCTTGTCCACCTTCTTCGCCGCAGAAAGCCAGTTTGCCTTGAACTGCTGCTCGTCCTTAGCAGTTTTTTTTAGGTTCCGCTTGACAATAGCCCAGTATTTCTCAATTGGGCGGAGCTCTGGCGTGTTGGGAGGGTTCTTGTCCTTGGGAACCACCTGCATGTTGTTGGCGGCGCACCACTCCATGGCCTTTTTACCGTAATGGCAAGATGCCAAATCCGGCCAAAACAGTACGGAACAACCGTGTTTCTTCAGGAAAGGCAGCAGGCGTTTATTCAAACACTCTTTCACGTAAATTTCTTGGTTGGCAGTCCCGGAAGCTATGAAAATGCTGCTTTTCAAGCCACAGGTAAAGATGGCTGGCCAAACCAGATATTTCTTTGCGAACTTTGACAGTTTTATGTGCTTGAAAATATCTGCTACCTTTCCCCTTACTTTTGCCGTATAAAACTCCTGTCCCGGAAGCTGCTTGTAGTCGGCTTTGACGTAGGTTTCGTCGTCCATTACCACACGGATGAAAAAGACTGTTTTCATATGTTTGGCTATAAACATTATATGTTTGGAACACAAATTTTTAAACACAATATTTTTGAGTGCAAGCATATAATAATCATAAACTAGCATAACATGTTTGGGACATATATGTTAATATGTTAGAACATATTATGTTTGGGACATAAAATGTTTGTAAATATAATATGCTTGGATGCAAACATATATTAATTTAGAAATAGCCTATAAACATATATGTGTTTAGTAGCTTGGAGCGCTATTTAAAAGGGAGCGATATTGAATTAAGTTGGTGGTTGTTGCTTGTTATTACAAAATTAACATTTTATTTTTCCTTGGGCAATTGATCAGCTACTTCTTTGATCCTTACAAACTGTGTGGTCCGCTGTTCGAATCCCCGTCCGGCAAAAGGTAAAATTAAAATAAAAAAAATCATAAAATTGAATAATTTCTTCTACAATGTTTGTATTACAGAAAAAGGTGCTAAGAACTAAAAAATCTCGTGGAAGTGAGAAAGATATCGGGGAATATACAATTGGACAGAAACAAAATTTTGAGCATTCAGGTCGAAAACCTATGTTGTTAGCACCTATATTACCTGTTTATTTTCATAATTCATTATGATTGTAAATATATAAATAAATAAATAAAATTTTGAGCACAATATTGTTTGGGAGAATTTTTTTTAAGCATATAATATTTTTGGATGCAAAATGCTTCCAAACATATTATATGGTCACATAATAACATATTGTTTTTTGGAAGACAACATTATTGAATTTGGATGCAAAAATACAAAATGTTTGGAACTTAGACTACCCAAACATATATTGTTTAGACCAATATGCTTTCAAACATATTATATATTGGTAGAGATCAAACGTATAAATGTTTGGGCAATACCCAAAAATGTATATGCTTGAAGCAAAATATGTTTGGGAGTATATGTTACAGATGCGATTTTTTGTGAGGGTGCACGCAGTCAAACTTCGTCAGCATCGTCGTGTACAGCCTCCGGGATCGCGCTTTGGCCGTCGTATTTTGTTTATCATCGCGATTTGGAGTCACTACCTTCTTGTAAGTCGATAGTCCGGCTCGTTTTTTGGCTCGATGCACGGTTGTAGACGATACGCCCAGCTTATTTGCGGCATCTCGGAGAGAGAGGTTAGGGTTTCGCTTGAAACTACCGGCAACTCTCTTTGTCGTCTCAGCGGCTTCCGGTTTTCGATTTACCCCCGATCCAGACTTCCTGGCTGTCGACAAACGTTCCCCAAACACTTTAATTACATTTGTAACGGTTGATTTGGCAACTTTTAGCGATTTTACCAGCTTTGCGTGCGAGTAGCTCGGATTTTCGCGATGCGCGAGCAAAATTTTGATACGCTGCTCTTCTTGCTTGGACGGCATTTTGACAACTGAAGAGTGAATTCCAAAATCAAAATAGGAGCAACATTCTACACACACACACACCTTCAAAATGAGGGGTGTTCAGGTTTTTTAAATGCAAAATTGAAAGAAATACGTCAAGTTTATATTGACCAAATTTTGACCGTATCACCCTTTAATACTCAAGATGAGTAGTTTAACTATATTTATTTTGATGGTTTTTTTTTTGTGTACTTTTTGTGACATTTTGAAGAGTTTTATCGTTTTTCGTGGAGTAAAACTAAAAACGTTTTGAAGTGCGATTGGAAATTTTTACATGTGATTCCAGTTTTATGC
Source organism: Haematobia irritans (assembly GCF_050003625.1). NCBI lineage: Eukaryota > Metazoa > Arthropoda > Insecta > Diptera > Muscidae > Haematobia > Haematobia irritans. The sequence continues at coordinate 49,447,195 of NC_134401.1, read as the reverse complement.
CATGGCAAAACTATCTGTTGTTGACTGCTAATGAATGATATTTTTTCGGAAACACTCAGGTTTAAAAATTTTGAAATCCTTGAGTTTTTTTTTTTTTGCAATTAAGAGAAATTATTCAAATTATATTATAGGAATTACGTATTGAAGTCTGACTTGAAGTCTGGTTTGAGATATGAATAAGTCCTTCGCATTCATTGTCTTTGCAGGAAATAAAAACACAAAATTACAAAAAAAAAAAAAAAACAAGTATATACGGCCGTAACTTCGGCCAGGCCGAATCCTATGTACCCTCCACCATGGATTGCATCGAAACTAGTTCTAATGACTGTCATCCACAATCGAATTACTTGGGTTGTGGTATCTTTAAACTTCTTATCGTCGTTTTCTAAATTGTGAGTTAGTCCATACGTGGTAGAAAGCCAAAATCGAAATATGGGGGTTGCTTATATGGGCGCTATATAAAATTATGAAATTGATACGGACCAATTTTTGTGTGATTGGGGATCGATTTATCTGAGGGCTATATATAACTATAGACCGATATGGACCTACTTAGGCATGGTTGTTAACGGCCTCATATTAGCACAATGTACCAAATTTCAACTGACTCGGATGAAATTTGCTCCTTCAAGAGGCTCCAAAACCAAATCTCGGGATCGATTTATATGGGGGCTATATATAATTATGGACTGATATGAACCAATTCCTGCATGGTTGTTGGATACCATATACTAACATCACGTACCAAATTTCAACCGAATCGGATGAATTTTGCTCTTCCAAGGGGCTCCGGAGGTCAAATCTAGGATTCGGTTTATATGGGGGCTATATATAATTATGGACCGATGTGGACCAATTTTTGCGTGGCTGTTAGAGACCATATACTAACGCCATGTACCAAATTTCAGCCGCATCGAATGAAATTTGGTTCTCTTAGAGGCTCCGCAAGCCAAATCGGGGGATCGGTTTATATGGGGGCTATATATAATTATGGACCGATGTGGACCAATTTTTGCGTGGTTGTTAGAAACCATATACTAGCACCATGTACCAAATTTCATCCGATGCGGCTGAAATTTGGTACATGGCGTTAGTATATGGTCTCTAACAGCCACGCAAAAATTGGTCCACATCGGTCCATAATTATATATAGCCCCCATATAAACCGAGGCTCCGCAAGCCAAAACGGGGGATCGGTTTATATGGGGGCTATATATAATTATGGACCGATATAGACCAATTTTGGCATGGTTGTTAGAGACAATATACTAACACCACGTACCAGATTTCAATCGGATCGGATGACTTTTGCTCCTCTAAGGCGCTCCGGAGGTCAAATCTGGGGATCGGTTTATATGGGGGCTATATATAATTAATGGCCGATGTGGACCAAGTTTTGCATGGTCATTAGAGAACATATACCAACACCATGTACCAAATTTCAGACGGATCGGATGAGGCTCTCTTAGAGGCTTGCTTCTCTTAGAGGCTCCGCAAGCCAAATCGGGGGATCGGTTTATATGGGGGCTATATATAATTATGGACCGATGTGGACCAATTTTTGCGTGGTTGTTAGAGACCATATACTTACACCATGTACCAAATTTCAGCCGCATCGGATGAAATTTGGTTCTCTTAAGAGGCTCCGCAAGCCAAATCTGGGGATCGGTTTATATGGGGGCTATATATAATTATGGACCGATATAGACCAATTTTGGCATGGTTGTTAGAGACAATATACTAACATCACGTACCAGATTTCAATCGGATCGGATGACTTTTGATCCTCTAAGGCCCTCCGGAGGTCAAATCTGGGGATCGGTTTATATGGGGGCTATATATAATTATGGGCCGATGTGGACCAATTTTTGCATGGTCATTAGAGAACACATACCAACACCATGTACCAAATTTCAGACGAATCGGATGAAATTTGCTTCTCTTAGAGGCTCCGCAAGCCAAATCGGGGGATCGGTTTATATGGGGGCTATATATAATTATGGACCGATGTGGACCAATTTTTGCGTGGTTGTTAGAGACCATATACTTACACCATGTACCCAATTTTAACTCGGATGAAATTTGCTTCTCTTAGAGTCGCCGCAAGCCAAATTTGTGGGTCCGTTTATATGGGAGCTATACGTAAAAGAGGACCGATGTGGCCCATTTACAATACCATCCGACTTACATCAATAACAACTACTTGTGCCAAGTTTCAAGTCGATAGCTTGTTTCGTTCGGAAGTTAGCGTGGTTTCAACAGACGGACGGACGGACGTACGGACACGCTCAGATCGACTCAGAATTTCACCACGACCCAGAATATATAACTTTATGGGGTCTTAGAGCAATATTTCGATGTGTCACAAACGGAATGACAAAGTTAATAAACCCCCCATCCTATGGTGGAGGTTATTTAAAAAAAAATGGGTCTTCATGTTGAAAAGCCGAAATCAAATGTCAGTGAAAAGCATTTTTCGCACGAAAGAGAGAAGAGCATTTTCTCGCAAGGACCTTTTAGCATATTTTACTGGTATTAATATTGGTGTTTAAAACATTTACACTCAATCTTAATTGCTTTCTCCTCGGAATTTGAAAATGGTACTCAAAAGTCTCGCGGTCATTATATTAAAACTACACGCAGAGAAGGAATATGATCACCTCAAACATGTTTCAAGAGCAAAATGTTATTTTTGTATGGTGACCATGTAACATGTTTGTCACTAAAATATTATTTTCTCGTCAAATAAAACCTGCTTGCCGAAATCAGATACATGATTTCCGAGAAAATAACATGGTTGCGAAAACCATGTTACATGGTCACCACCCAAAAATAACATTTTGCTCTTAAAACATGTTTGAGGTGATCATATTCCTTCTCTGGGTGTAGTGAAATATTTTTCATAACATATGAATGGTGCCCGATGTCTGGCACAATATACAAAATATTGGTACATTTATCTCAAATTAACGAGGTTTCAGTAGTAACTGTAAATTTTCTTGCAGAACATTAATCTGAGGCCTGAAACAAGATCCAGCAGGTACCGCTCGTAATTTCCCCAGAAAGTCACTAAACATTTTTAAAATGCTTCGATTACAAAAAACAAAAAATAAAAAAAATTGCAAAACATTTTTTAAGGAGTAGTCTATGAACTTTGTACTAGAAAATTGTTGATAATTATATAGGCTACATTTCTTACCTTGCTGGTTTGGTAAAAAATCGGTGAAAAAATCTTAATTTTTTCGACACTTTTGGGGTTTTGAGAATGAAGATGAATATTTTCCGACTTAATATATTCGGCATTTTGTTTGCCTTGTCAAGAGCTACAACTTTGCTGAAGGATGCAAAAACAAATAACACCGTTTTTTTTTGAGGTATTTATGGCCAATACTTTAAAAAAGGGGCGTGGTCCGCCTTTTTTTTCTAAAATCCATGTTTTTATAACTACAAATCTACTCACCATATTTTGTGAGGCTAACTTGGTGGGAAGTATTTTTTGCCGCTAAAATCTCGATTTCAGCCATAGTGCTGTGGAGTCACAATGGACTGAATAGTCTGAAATAATGGACTACCACTATAACTAACCTACCCTCATATTTATACCCTAAACCACATAGTGGTCAGGGTATAATAAGTTTGATCGGCCAAAAAATGTGCCTACCAGAAATATTGACTTTAGACCCCATAAAATATATACCGATCGACTCAGAATCACCTCCTGAGTCGATCTAGCGCTTGGTGTCCGTCCGTGCGTCCGTCCGTCCGTCCGTCCGTCTGTCCATGTATTTGTTGTTCACAGGATTCTGGTCGCAATTATTAACCGATTTTGATGAAATTTGGTACAGGGAGTTTGTTGGGCACAACGACGAACCCCATTGAATTTGGAAGAAATCGGATCAAATTTAGATATAGCTCCCATATATATGTATCGGCCAAATTTGGCAAAAGGTAATCTTTTCCATCGCCCTTTAAGTCTGCCAAGTTTCATCCAAATCGGTTCAGATTTAGATATAGCTCTCATATATATGTATCGCCCGATTTTCCCAAGTTTGGCCACAAAACCTTTATGTATCAATCGATCTTACTCAAAGTTGGTTAAATATAATCTTCTATAGCACTAACTATATGTGCAAAAAATCATCGAAATCGGTTCAGATTTAGCTATAGCTCCCATATATATGTACCGCCCGATTTGTCTAAATTTGGCCATAAAATCCTTATTTATCAACCGATCTTACCCAAATTTGGCTAAATGTAGTTTTTTATACCATTAACTATATGTGCAAAAAATCATCGAAATCGGTTCAGATTTAGATATAGCTCCCATATATATATATGTATAGCCCGATTTTCCCAAATTCGGTCATAGAACCCTTATTTATTAACCGATCTTACTAAAAGTTGGCTAGATCGAGTCCTCTATAGTACTAACTATATGTGCAAAATTTTATCGAAATCGGGTCAGATGTAGATATAGCTCCCATATATGTATCACCCGATTTTGAAAAATTCGCCCTTAATAACCTTATGTTTGACCATACAGGCCTCATTTCTTAATTGATCTTACTCAAATCTTGCACAAGGTAACGTTTTGTGGTATTTATCAAACCCGCAAAATATTATGCAAATTGGTTCAGATTTAGATATAGCTTCCATATATATGCATCGCTCGATTTTCCCAAATTTGGCCATAGTACTCTTTTTTATTAACCAATGTTACTCAAATTTCAAATTTTGATGTACTAGCCGATCGTACTTATACGTACTTGTAGCTCTTACATAAGAATATTGCTCAATTTTTACAAATTTGTATTTATTACTCACACTAATTTAACGATTTTCTCTTTTTTAATAATGGGCTCAATATTACACACAAAAAAATTTCACGAAAATTTTTCCAATTAAAATTTTAATTGAGTTTTAAAAATATTCAATTAAAAATTTAATTGATTCAACAAATTTTTTTAATTGAAACAAAAATCAATCACAAAAATAATAGTATCAATTAATTTTTTAATTGGATCAATTAACTTTTTAATTGACCTTCAATTAATTTTTTAATGGGTACTATCATTTCTGTGATTGAAGACATTTCAATTAAAAATTAATTGGATCAATTAATTTCGTGATTGAATCAGAAAAAATTTTTTTTGTGTGTAGTGGCATGTACCCCTTAATTTTCTTAAATATGGAACTGCGGTTTATCTCCCAGACCCATATGTTACTCCACAAATGCTTATGATTACTAATTCTGTAATGGTGGTTTAGGGTATGATATAGTCGGCCCCGCCCGACTTTCTACTTTACTTACTTGTTTTAAATTTACCAATAATTTAATTTGGGTTTAAATAATTATATAAAATGATCCCTTAGGTGTCGATAATATTGCAAAAGTTTTTACGAATATTCTTCCTCTTCCGTGAATAATGTCCAGCATAACTTACAGAAATTTTCATTCATGTGACATAATTTCCTATCACGTACTCAGCTCAGCTCTTGCCGAGAATAATACAACTGCTGCCAGATTTGTTAAATCAGAGATTTTTGAACCCTTTAGCCTTTTACAGAAAATCTAAAAACTCCAAACGTTAGCAACGCTGATTCATTTGCCCATTCACTTTAAGTTAGGGTCAATCATTTTCAACGCTCCATTCATAGATGTGTATATGGTCCTCACGTCTAGAGATAGACTTCATTCCACATGAATTGCATTTAAAATTCAATCTTATTCTTGGCATTTTTGTTGCTCCTTGGTCGATAGATAGATAGCAAGCCTTCATTTGCTTCCTAGACTTGCAGCTTGGAGAATTCATTTTCAATTTCTATGGCGCCTCAACAACGACAACAAGATGGAGTCACATTTCCTTATAGAATTCTGTCAAACAAAAATTCCCGTCGTCATCTTCACCATCATCTTTGCCATCAGCGTTGTCATCGTCACCGCCGCCGTTGCCGTCTTAGCTAGCCCCCTCCCCTGTTCTTCGTTCAACAGCAATTCCATTAGTATGCAATTTCCGTGAATATTTTATGCTGCTGCTACACCAAGATCATACAACATTGAATAGCAATTCAATGCATTTGCAAGGAAGTCAGACATACAGAGGCATAGTTGCATCTCAATGTTTACTATGATAAAAGTAATAACACTGTAAACTAAACAAAAGAGAAACGCCATGACCAACAGTAGGACTGGGAGGAGGAGGGACGGCCATGATTGCAGGAAGCAAGTAGCAATAGATTCAATACAGCTGCAAGCAACTAAAAACCATTGTTATGAAATGGTAACAAAAACAAAATCCTATTCACTCGTGATTACACGGGAAAAATTAGGATCATCATTGACAGGAAACTCGTTTTTCTTCTGGAGGCACGGTAGCACAGTGCTTCGAAAACTGCCAAAAAAAATTGAAACAACATACCGAGAAAATTCGTTTTTCTGGGGGTTTCGTTGGGCAGAGCATCGAAAACCGGCAAAAAAATTGGGAACAACATTCCCAGGAAATTAGTTTTTCTAGTTTGAAACAACATACCGGGGAAATTCGTTTTTCTTGGGGTTTTGTAGTACAGCAAAAAAAAAAATGGAAACAATATTGTTCCTCGCTATGTTGTTTCAATTTTTTTTTTGCAGGCTTCGTTTCACATTTCTTCGAAAACGCCAAAAAGTATTGTGTGCTCCAATTTTTCGTTTTTAATAATATTCCAACAAAAACAGAGCTTCCAAAAAATTATTTTAGATCCCCAATTTGTGATCCGGAAGTAGTGCAAACTTGAATCATCAATGATCCAATGAATTTTACATGGACTTGTCATAGGATGGAAATACTCCATTTTTGGAACCGTTGCATTGCTTTATTAAAAAAACTAAAAAACAAAATTTTTTCCAATTTCACTTTTTATACCCTTCACCACTACTGTGGTACAGGGTATAATAAGTTTGTGCATTTGTATGTAACGCCAAGAAATAGTGGTCATAGACCCATCTTTTAGTATACCGATCGGCTTAGAATTAAATTCTGAGTCGATTTAGCGATGTCCGTCTGTCTGTCTGTCTGTCCGTCCGTCTGTCTGTATATGTAATTTTGTGCACAAAGTACAGCTCGCAATTTAAGTCCGATCGTCTTCAAATTTGGCATAACGTCTTTCTTCGGGTAGAAGACAATCGCTATTGATTTTGGAAAAAATCGGTTCAGATTTAGATATAGCTGCCATATATAGTTATCACCGATTTGATCATAATTCACGTATTTATGAACCGACGTTCTTCAAATTTTGTACATCTGAATGTTTTGTCAGTCCCGTAAAAACTGCCAAATATCAGCTAAATCGGTTCAGATTTATATATAGCTCCCATATATATCTTTCGTCCGATTTGGACTTATATGGCCCCAAAAGCGAGAGTTTTGCCCTGATTTGCTTAAAATTTTGCACAACGAGTACGTTTAATAGTATCGTTAACTGTGCCAAATTTAGTTGAAATGGGTTCAGATTTAGATATAGCTCCCCTATATATCTTTCGTCCGATTTTGACTTATATGGTTTCAAAAGCCACAGTTTTGCCCTGATTTGATTAAAATTTTGTACAAGGAGTACGTTTAATAGTATCGTTAACTGTCCCAAATTTAGTTGAAATCGGTTCAGATTTAGATATAGCTCCCATATATATCTTTCGACCGATTTGGACTTATATGGCCCCAAAAGCCAGAGTTTTGGCCTGATTTACTTCAAATTTTTCACAACAAGTACGTTTAATAGTATCGTTAAGTGTGCTTAATTTGGTTAAAATCGGTTCCGATTTAGATATAGCTCCCATATATATCTTTCGTCCGATTTGGATATATATGGTCTCAAAAGCCAGAGTTTTGGCCTGAGTTGCTTGAAATTTTGCACAAGGAGTACGTTTTATAGTATCGTTAATTGTGCACAATTTAGTTGAAGTCGGTTCAGATTTAGATATAGCTCCCATATATATAATTCGCCCGATTTGGACTAATATGCCCACAGAGGCAAACGTGCTACTCTGATTTACGTGAAATTTTGCAGAGGGAGTAGAATTGAACTTGAAACTTTGCACAGGCAGTAGAATTAAGGTTCTGCATATGCGTGTTTATTTTGGTTGAAATCGGTTCAGATTTTGATATAGCTCCCATATATATCTTTCGCCCGATTTTCCGTCATATGACCACAGAGGTCAAAGTTGTTATCCGATTTACGTGAAATTTTGCACAGAGAGTAGATTCAACATAGTAACTATGCATGTGAAATTTGCAATCGGTTCAGATTTCGATATAGATTCCATATATATGTTTTTCCTATTTAGGCAAAACTGGCCGAAATACCTACATTTTCCTTATCAAATCGCCACTGCCAAGTCAAAGACTTATCAAAATGACTCACATTCTTCTATTACTCTAATACACATCGACCGATAAATCATAAATACACTTTTGCGAAGTTGCCTCAAAATTGGTTCATATTTAAATGTTTCCTATATTTTTTTTTTACTAACATTGTGTTCCACCTCAGCGCATTAGCCGACTTAAATGTAAAATCTATAAGTATAGCAGAACTCTGTACAGATCTGCTCAGATATACAGAATATATGTGTATGGATTCATATGACATCCAACACATTGGACGGATTTGATATGTTATCGAAAATGTTGACTTACAAAGTGGTGAAGGGTATAATATAGTCGGCCCCGCCCGACTTTAGGCTTTCCTTACTTGTTTATCAGTATTTTTTGTTACACTTTTATTTTATTATTATATAATTTGTACAAATTGAAATACTTTTTCGCTTCCATCGGGGGGTTGAACCTGGGTCTGTTGACACGATAACAGAACGCTTTAGCACACTCAGCCACAAACGCCATTGAACACGGTGCATCAAAACGTATATTCAAACATTCTAACTACTTCCTGAGATGACTTTATTATTATGAATGAAAATATAAAGAACGCTCCAAATGATTTTTTTTTAATAATTCTCTAACTTTTGAATGGATAAAGATATCAACCTAGTGGGTCCACGGGCTGACCTGTAGGCGTTGAAAGTGCGTCTCCTTGGGGGTATGGAATTTTGTTTTAGCATTTAACTCCGCAATTTTGAACCGATTTCGATGATTTTTTCTTTGCTAGGGATACCAACTAGGGATCCACAAATTTGCAAACTTAGAGGAAAACACTTCAGCTTCCACACACAGAAAAAATTATGTTGATATCTTTATCCGTTCAAAAGTTACAGAATTATTTCCAAAAAAAGGCGATTTAGCACCACTGTGCGCTAGTTCATATCTTACCAGCGGCAATGTTTTTATTAAATATTTTTCTAAAAAATTATATATATATTTTTTTTACACATCCTTTTTATTTTGTTTTTTTTCGGCATATATATTTTTGTATAAATATATTTTCTCCATTAAAAATCAACAAAAAATTAAAAATTATCGTTATTTGCAAAACCATCTCAAAAGAACTTCCATGGAAGTGAAAAAGTCAAACACACACAGAAAAAATTATGTTGATATCTTTATCCGTTCAAAAGTTACAGAATTATTTTAAAAAAGCGATTTAGAACCACTGTGTTCTAGTTCATATCTTACCAGCGGCAATTTTTTTATTAAATATTTTTTCTAAAAGATTATATATATTTTTTTTACACATCCTTTTTATTTTGTTTTTTTTTTTTTTTTTCATGGAAGTGAAAAAGTCAAACGGCATAGGTTCCCAGGGGAAGTAATTTCTTTTTTTCCATTTTTTCTTTTTTATTGATTTTCTATTCTTTTTTGCGAATTTTAATTGTTCAAAACTTAAATTTTCACTTAAAACGGCCCAACTCCGTACTTTCTAAGACTTCTCCGAAAGGGAAATCCGGGGATGCGCTTTATAAGAAATGTTTGTGGACTTGTCCAAAAGGACTGCATCGGAAATTATAATTGATGGGGAAATGTTTGTGGAACAACTTCCAATTTTTTTGCTGGGATACTATGTGCGTGAATACAAGTATATACGGCCGTAAGTTCGACCAGGCCGAAGCTTATGTACCCTCCACCATGGATTGCGTAGAAAGTTCTACTGAAGACTGTCATCCACAATCGAATTACTTGGGTTGCGGTATCACTTGCCGATGCCAAGGTACCTTAAAACTTCCTAACACCGTCGTCTAAATTGCAAGGTAGTCCATATGTGATATATATTAAAATAAACAAGGCCGATTAAATACGTATATAATTAAGTTTGACAAAATTTTCTAAAGAAATAAAATTTTGATAAAAGTTTCTATAGAAATACAATTTTGACAAAATTTTCTATAGAAATAAAATTTTAACAAAATTTTCTATAGAAATAAAATTTTAACAAAATTTTCTATAGAAATAAAATTTTGTAAAAATTTTCTATAGAAATAAAACTTTGGCAAAATTTTGTAAAGAAATACAAATTTTGTCTAATTTTTCTATAGATATAAAATTTTGGTAAAATTTTCTATAGAAATAAAATTTTGGCAAAATTTTCTAAAGAAATAAAAATGTTGGCAAATTTTTCTATAGAAATAAAATTTTGGAAAATTTGTCTATAGAAATAAAAATTTGGCAAATTTTTCTATAGAAATAAAATTTTGGCAAAATTTTCTATAGAAATAAAATTTTGGCAAAATTTTCTAAAGAAATAAAAATGTTGGCAAATTTTTCTATAGAAATAAAAATTTTGGCAAATTTTTTTATAGAAATAAAATTTTAACAAAAATTTCTATAGAAATACAATTTTGACAAAATTTTCTACAGAAATAAAATTTTGACAAAATTTTCCATAGAAATAAAATTTTGACAAAATTTTCTATAGAAATAAAATTTTGACAAAATTTTCAATAGAATTCAAATTTTGACAACATTCTCTATAGAATTAAAATTTTGCCAAAATTTTCTATAGAAATAAAATTTGACAAAATTTTCTATAGGAATAAAATTTTGACAAAATTTTCCATAGAAATAAAATTTTGATAAAATTTTCTATAGAAATAAAATTTTGACAAAATTTTCAATAAAAATAAAATTTTGGTAGATTATTTTTGGCTCGAGTGGCAACCATGATTATGAACCGATATGGACCAATTTTTGTGTGATTGGGGATCGGCTATATATAACTATAGACCTATGTGGACCAATTTTGGCATGGTTATTAGCGGCCATATACTAATACCATGTTCCAAATTTCAACCGGATCGAATGAATTTTGCTCCTCCAAGAGGCTCCGAAAGTCAAATCTGGGAATCGATTTATATGAGGGCTATATATAAATTTGGACTGATATGGACCAATTCTTGCGTGTTTGTTAGAGACCATATACTAACACCACGTTGCAAATTTCAACCGGATCGGATGAATTTTGCTCCTCCAAGAGGCTCCGATAGTCAAATCTGGGGATCGGTTTATATGGGGGCTATATATAATTATGGACCGATATGGACCAATTCTTGCATGGTTGTTAGAGACCATATACTAACACCACGTTCCAAATTTCAACCGGATCGGATAAATTTTGCTTCTGCAAGAGGCTCCGGAGTTCAAATCTGGGGTTCGGTTTATATGGGGATTATGGACCGATATGGACCAATTTTTGCATGGTTGTTAGAGACCATATACTTACACCATGTACCAAATTTCAGCCAGATCGGTTGAAATATGCTACTCTTATAGGCTCCGTAAGCCAAATCTGGACCGATATGGCCCATTTGCAATACCATCCGACCTACATCAATAACAACTACTTGTGCCAAGTTTCAAGTCGATAGCTTGTTTCGTTCGGAAGTTAGCGTGATTTCAACAGACGGACGTACGAACATGCTTAGATCGACTCAGAATTTCACCACGACCCAGAATATATATACTTTATGGGGTCTTAGAGCAATATTTCGATGTGTTACAAACGGAATGACAAAGTTAGTATACCCCCATCCTATGGTGGAGGGTATAAAAAGGCACCGATCACCGATTTATAACTTTATTGAGATACAGCATTAAAATTTACGACATATATAAGGATATAATTAATAAGTGGTACAATATGGCAAAAAGTAGCACAAAATTATCAAAAACAAAAATGAGGCACAAAAGTGTCAACGCCTAAAAAGTGGCATAATTGACGCTAAAGTAATATAACGGTAACACTGGACACTGCAGCAAAGATTTCCAAATGTACTCTACTGAATCTTGATTATAGTATAACTGATATTATCTTTTATTCTGACTTTTTTTCTGACTGTAAAAATGCAGATATCGCATATCATTTTGTTTGAATTAGAGATGGCATCAGATTCCTAAGACTCTATCTTACATGTTTCGGTAAGAAGAGTATTCAACACAAGGTGGCAATCATCGTCGAGTTTTCCATTTCTAAACTATCGTTCAGTGAATAATGGCTAAGTAAATAAGTATTGTCTTCGATTCTAACAAAAAAACTAGTATTTCTTTTTATGCCAATGAAAAGAAACTAAATACCAATTAGCTAATTAGCAAAGGAATAAAAGTTACGTTGAAAAATTAAAGTTTTAGGAACAAAAGACACAGTTCAAGAGGTTAAGCAAAATAACAAACAAGACATGGAGAACAGAATGGCATTGGAGATGGCAATAGTTTAAGTAAAATGGATGTTTAGAGGAATTAGAGTAGGTTAGTTTTAGTTGTAGAGGATGACACTAATTGTTTAATCGAATTCATGTCCACTTAGACCACTATAGGTCCATTGTGATTCCTCAAAGTAGTCTTCACATATTCTTCTTCGCTGCTTAAAGCTGCTTAAAATTTCCAACCAGAGGGCTCGATGAAGGCAAGTATATTTCCTAAATTACACTCCCAGAGATCGGAGCACAAAAAGAGCCCAGTATTTCTAGAAATAAAATTTTGCTAAAATTTAAAAAAAATTTGCCAAAACTTTATTTCTATAGAAAATTTTGCCAAAACTTTCTTTCTATAGAAAAATTTGCCAAATTCTTATTTCTACACAGAAAAAAATATCACCAAAATATTTCCAATTAAAAAGTAAATTGAAGTTGAAATTTTGTTCAATTAATAAATTAATTGGTACAATTAACTTTTTAATCAAGACAGAAACATTAAGTTAATTAAGTCAATGATTGAAAATTTTAAAATTTTTAATTAAAAAGTTAATTGATACAATTAACTTTTAATCAAATTTGGAAGAAAGTGATGAACATTTTTTTAAATTTTTAATTAATTTTTTTTTTCAAACAATCAATTGTTAATCCAAATAAAATTTATAAGCCAATTCAGAATGTAATTGAAAATAGTTACCTTTTTTTAATTACTAAATTAATTGAGTTTTGCAATCAACATCAATTAAATTTTTAATTGAATCAATTAAAAAATTAATTGAAATTTGGTAATGAAATCAATTAATTTTTTAATCAAGAATTTTTTCTATGCCCAATTAAAACTGTGATTGATACTATCATTTTCGTGATTGAAGACATTTCAATTAAAAAATTAATTGGATCAATTAATTTCGTGATTGAATCAGAAAAAAATTTTTGTGTGTGTATAGAAAAATTTGCCAAAATTTTATTTCTATAGAAATTTTTGCCAAAATTTTATTTCTTTAGAAAAATTTTCCAAAATTTTATTTATTTAGCAAATTTTGCCAAAATTTTATTTCTATAGAAAATTTTGCCAAAATTTAATTTATATAGAAAATTTTGCCAAATTTTTATTTCTATGGAAAAATTTTCCATAATTTTATTTATTTAGCATAAGATTTTTCCAAAGTTTTATTTCTATAGAAAAATTTGCCAAAATTTTATTTCTATGGAAAAATTTTCCATAATTTTATTTATTTAGCATATTTTGCCAAAATTTTATTTATTTTGCATATTTTGCCAAAATTTTATTTCTATAGAAAATTGGCCAACATTTTATTTATTTATTTATTTATTTATTTATTTATTTATACATTTATTTAATCAACCAACGCCCTATAGGACAACATGTTGATAGACAATTTTGCCAAAATTTTATTTCTATAGGAAATTTTGCCAAAATTTTATTTCTATAGAAGATTTTGCCAAAATTTTATTTCTCTAGAAGATTTTGTCAAAATTTTATTTCTGTAGAAAATTTTGACAAAATTTTATTTTTATAGAAAAATTTACCAAATTTTAATTTCTATAGAAAATTTTGCCAAAATTTTATTTCTATAGAAGAGTTTGTCAAAATGTTATTTCTATAGAAAATTTGCCAAAATTTTATTTCTATAGAAAATTTTGCCAAAACTTTATTTCTATAGAAAAAATTGCCAAATTTTTATTTATATAGAAAATTTTGCCAAAATTTTATTTCTCTAGAAGACTTTGTCAAAATTTTATTTCTATCGAAAATTTGCCAAAATTTTATTTCTATAGAAAATTTTGCCAAAACTTTATTTCTATAGAAAATTTTGCAAAAATTTAATTTCTATAGAAAATTTTGCCAAAATTTTATTTCTCTAGAACAAATTGCGAAAATTTTATTTCTATAGAAAAAATTTCTAAAATTTTATTTATTTAGCAAATTTTGTCAAAATTTTATTTCTTGATTTCAGCTTAAAACCATGCATAGACTAAACTACAAGTGTAGCTTAACCAACAGAGGAAAAGAATGTTTGTCAAATTTATTTGGGCAAAGCCCTATAGACTGCATGATGGTTGGATGGACGCACGTTTCGGAATTACCAAATTCCTCATCAGCATCCTCTACTTGCAGCAAAACTATCAACCAATTATCAGAATAAATTCAGACAGTTCATTAAACCCAACAATGAACCACACTTGAACCTTCCGAAAAAAGGTTTTGCATGATAGCCGGCTTATGCCGAAATAAATTCGTACATACATACCTCTTTTCCTATGCCACTGTCAAATCATCATCTATAGAAAAATTTGCCGAACTTTTATTTCTATAGAAAATTTTGCCAACATTTTATTTCTATAGAAAATTTAGCCAAAATTTTATTTCTGTAGAAAATTTTGCCAAAATTTTATTTCTATAGAAAATTTTGCCAAAACTTTATTTCTATAGAAAAATTTGCCAAAATGTAATTTCTATAGAAAATTTTGACAAAATTTTATTTCTATAGAAAAATTTGGCAAAATTTTTATTTCTATACAAAAATTTGCCAAAATTTTATTTCTATAGAAAATTTTGCCAAAATTTTGTTTCTATAAAAGATTTTTCCAAAATTTTATTTCCATAGAAAAATTTGCCAAAATTTTATTTCTATAGAAAAATTTTCCATAATTTTATTTATTTAGCATATTTTGCCAAAATTTTATTTCTATAGAAAATTTTGCCAAAATTTTATTTCTATAGAAAATTTTGCCAAAATTTTATTTCTATAGAAAATTGGCTAAAATTTTATTTCTATAGACAATTTTGCCAAAATTTTATTTCTATAGAAAATTTTGCCAACACTTTATTTCTATAGAAAATTTTGCAAAATTTTATTTCTATAGATAATTTTGCAAAAATTATTATTTCTATAGAAAATTTTACCAAAATTTTACCAAAATTTTATTTCTACAGAAAATTTGCGAAATTTTTATTCCTTTAGAAAATTTTCCAAAATTTTATTTCTATAGAAAATTTTGCCAACATTTTATTTCTATAGAAGATTTTGTCAAAATTTTATTTCTATAGAAAATTTTGCCAAAATTTTATTTCTATAGAAAATTTTGCCAACATTTTATTTCTATAGAATATTTTGCCAAAATTTTATTTCTATAGAAAATTTGGCCAAAATTTTATTTCTATAAAGAAATTTTGTCAAAATTCTATTTCTATAGAAAATTCGCCAAAATTTTATTTCTATAGAACATATTTTTCGCAAATCGATTTGGCACACTTCAGTAACTCTAAAGTGACAGTTTATTTATCCTATTAATTTTCAATATCTGATAATGGTGGTTCGCGATTGTTTACCAAACGTGGCAGCATTATGTTCTTAGAACCGCATTCCCCAATATCCTCCGGCAAGACAACTCCCAAGAATCTTGCTAATTTCAGGAGACTCAACTTCGTCACCTGAAATTCAGGAGCTTTTTATCCAATGATATTGTCTTCTTCTAGTGAAGAGTACCTGCTCTGTTATTCCAGGGTTCACAACCAATCTACATCCTCTGGTCCAGTCTGAAAGTTACGGCAAAGCCCCACTAAACACATCCGAAATCATATCCAGGAATTTTCCTGATACCAATATTACAATGTCATCCGTGTACGCCATTATCTTGATGTATATGCTGCTCAGTCCAGTTAAAACCTCGTTTATCATCAATTGCCATACTAAGGGTGATATTACACCACATTTTGGCAATCCCTTTAGATCCACGTCAAGTGCTTGGCGTTAGGAAAATTGTTCCCAAATCGGGGATTAGACGCCAAGCTTTGCATTTTCAATTGTACCCCATTTGTATTTAGGACCATAACAAGGATGTCTTTTGTAACTAAGGCCGTGGTGAAATCTTTTCTTTTTTCCTCAGCCTCAAAAATTCCTTGAGCTCATTTTAAAGGAGTTACTCTGGCATCCATCCATACTAGCTTGGGCCAATTGATCGTGTTTTCTTGCAACCTTTTTCTTGAGAGCTTACTAATTTTCGTTGGCTTAGTAAAAAGCCTTATTTACCAAAGAAGTTGCATAGTCTGACGGCTCATTTGCGAGTCAACTTTTAAAGCATAATTCTTAGTCATTGCCGGCTGAAATTGAAAACCCAATGATGGTGTTTTATTTCTTTATGTAGTGGCTTTTAGTAGCATCATATAAGGAACGCGTAAATCTTTACCTATTCGATCGCAGTCAAGTTTTCATTTAATATTCTGGAAAATTAAAAGAGATATGCTAACAACTCTCATATTCACAAGTATTTTAAAATGACCATTAATTAAAAATCTCTGCAAACGCACCACTCAAAAATTCCATAGACCATCTGGAATTTCTCATGCAAACACCTCCGGTAATAATTCAGCCGCTTTAATTTTGATCGCCGACTTTAATTTTCCACATAATTTAAGGCACATTTTTTGTTGTTGTTGTTGTTCTCCATCTATGTGGCACACAAGCAAACGCCTCAAGCTTGAACAATTTCTCAGCCATGCATAAATTTTGTGTGGAACTTTTATAGGATATTGCTTTTCGCTTTTGTTGTTTTTATTGCTTTTGTTGTTGTTGTTGTTAGTAGAGGTGGTAGATATGTAAATGCATGTTGACCATAAATTACCGTGTGACCATCATAATTTATTTAAGCGCCTTTAAAGCGTATCTCTATTATGGCCATGGTAACCCGAAAACGCTATCGCATACACATGGAGGAAAACCAACAGCCCCATGGACAACCCATATCAGGAGTGTATGGCCATTTAAACAATAAAATCACACCTTTTTTTTCATAACAGGTGTCAAGCGTTTTTATTCTCGCCACTTTGCACGCACATCCTCACTTACGGAACTAATCCGTAACGGAAATACGCTTTCGTAGGCAAACACTAGGGTATACACGCGATTCCCATAGGTCAGGTCCATATGTAGATGGATGACATGAATTGGCAACGGAAATGTGCCAATGAGTTGAGGGCAATATGGGAATTTTGGGAAGCGATTTATTGGGGACAATGCAAGGTGCGAGAACCACCGTGAAGCAATGGTTAGCATGCGCGGTTATGGGCTCAAACACAGTTTCGATCAAACACCATAAAATTTTTCGGCAGTTGATTATCCCCTCTCAGTGATGTCGGTGACATTTCTGGGTATTTCAAAGCTGCTCACCAGAATATAAAACTTTTCAAGCAGTTATTCGTGGTCCTCCCAGTGTAACCATTCCTGGCCCCAGTACTCAACGAAAAGATCGAAGTACCGAGCTGGCGAAGGTTACATTCTATAGCAATCTAAAGGTGTCTGGTCAAAGACTGCCACTAATCTCTCAATAGGATGATTCAGCAGTTATGTTCATCAGTAACGGCCAGCTTTTCGCCGGGTGTTTGACCAGGAAACTTTCAGTCGGCTGCTCGAATCTCAATTTCCTCCCAGATTAACCATTCCTGCGTCCCGACATACAGAGTTGCCGAGGGTGACATTCTACAGCAATCTAAAGGTGTCCAGTCAAAGACTGCCACTAATCTCTCAATAGGATGATTGAGCAGTTATGTGCATCAGTAACGGCCAACTTTTCGCCGGTTGTTTGTACCAGGAAACTTTCAGGCGGCTGCTCGAATCTCAATTTCCTCCCAGATTAACCATTCCTGGTTCCCGAAATACAGAGTTGGCCTGGGTGAAGTTCTACAGCAATCTAAGGGTGTCTGGTCAAATACTGCTTCTAATCTTTCAACGAGATGACATAGCCACGCTCTTTGCTTCGAAGCTTTGGGATACGGATCTTTTCAAGTACCTGCTCGTGCTCTCAATTTCCTCCCAGTTTAACAATTTCTGATCAAAGTACTCGACGAAAATGCTAATAGAGATTCAGAGTTGGCGACGATAAAATTTTACAGCAATCCAAAGGTGTTTGATCAAAGACTGCAGTTCAGTGTTTCAGTAACCACTGTATATTCGTTGGACCAGGAAACTTTTCAAGCACCTGCCCGAACATGAAGTTCCTCCCAGTTTAACCTTTCTTAGTCACCGAAATGTGGAGTTGTCAAGGGTAAAATTCTACAGCAACCTAAAGGTATCTGGCCTAAGACTACTAATCTCTCAATAGGATGATTCAGCAGTTATGTGCATCAGTAACGGCCAGCTTTTCGCCGGGTGTTTGAACCAGGAAACTTTCAGGCGGCTGCTCGAATCTCAATTTTCTCCCAGATTAACCATTCCTGGTTCCCGAAATACAGAGTTGGCCTGGGTGAAGTTCTATAGCAATCTAAAGGTGTCTGGTCAAAGACTGCTTCTAATCTTTCAGCGAGATGACATAGCCACGCTCTTTGCTTCGAAGCTTTGGGATACGGATCTTTTCAAGTACCGGCTCGTGCTCTCAATTTCCTCCCAGTTTAGCAATTTCTGATCAAAGTACTCGACGAAAATGCTAATAGAAATTCAGAGTTGGCGACGATAAAATTTTACGGCAATCCAAAGGTGTTTGATCAAAGACTGCAGTTCTGTGTTTCAGTAAGCACTGTATATTCCTTGGACCAGGAAACTTTTCAAGCACCTGCTCGAATATGAAGTTCCTCCCAGTTTAACCATTCTTGGTCACCGAAATGTAGAGTTGTCAAGGGTAAAATTCTACAGCAACCTAAAGGTATCTGGCCAAAGACTACTAGGAGAGGATTGAGCAGTTCAAAGTAGATGAAAGCAACGTTTTTTCATCGGGTCGTTGGGACAGGAAACTTTTCAAACACCTTCTCGAATCTCAACTTTCTCCCAGTTTAAACATTCCTGGTCTGTTCGAAATACAGAGTTGGCGAGGGTGCTACTAATCTCTCAACGAGATGATTGACCAGTTTAAAGTAGAAGTAAGCAACGTTTATTCATTGGGCCAGGAATCTTTTCAAGCATTTCCTGGTACTGTGTTCCCAATTTCCTCGCACTTACGGTTGATAGTCATGCCATGCCAAGCCCAAAGATTCGTAAACAGGCAGAGGTGGCGCGGCCTAAATTCCAGGGCAATCCCAGTTTAATAATTCCTGACTTAGAAATTCAGAGCGGAAGTACGATTTGTTTTAATCTTTGGAAGAAGCTTAAAACAGTGCTATTTCCAGAAGTCTTGTCAAATACTGTTTCTAATCTCTTAACCAGATGACAGAGAGGTTCAACGCAGAAGTACGCAAGATATTCTCGCTTTGCGTGTCTAACTGAGATCAATCGACCCTAACACATTGACGAAAAATCAGGGAAACTCCTTGAAATTTTTGAAATTGGCAAACTAAAGTGACAGCCAGATTAAATAGCAACATCTAAAATGGATGGGAGCCACCGTGGTACAATGGTTAGCATGTCCGCCTTGCCTACACAAAGTCGTGGGTTCGATTCCTGCTTCGACCGAACACCAAAAAGTTTTTCAGCGGTGGATTATCCCACCTCAGTAAAGCTGGTGACATTTCTGAGGGTTTCAAAGCTTCTCTAAGTGGTTTCTCTGCAATGTGGATCGCCGTTCGGACTCGGCTATAAAAAGGAGGTCCCTTGTCATTGAGCTTAGCATGGAATCGGGCAGCACTCAGTGATAAGAGAGAAGTTCACCAATATGGTATCACAATGGACTGAATAGTCTAAGTGAGCCTGATACATCGGGCTGCCACCTAACCTAACCTAACCATCTAAAATGGATCGAAGATCCAGGCAACTGATTACCATCTTATGGGCACAAAGTTTGCAGGAAATTGGAGGATCAATGATCCAAACCACGGAACACCGTCTATTGGGCACACGGTTTCCCGAAAATTGGAGGATAAGGATCCCGACAACAGAACACCGTCTATTGGGCACAAGGTTTCCTGAAAATTGAAGTGTCACACCATCAATTCTAGCAGCGAATTGTGAACGCAGACCCCTCCAAAAATATTATCGGCAAAAATCTTACACAGATGGGTAGATTTCCTTATCTTCTCAAAAGGACTGCAAAATAACCACTCGTTAAACTCAGAATCGGGTAGCTTTAGCGTAAGACATTCCACTGCTTCTATGAAAGTGTTACAAACTTTTACTATCATTACCTTCAACATATCTCCTGTCCCTGTACTCGTATTCGCCCTCACTAGCAATCCTTTAGAGATTGGGACATTCATAAATACCAACTAACAAAAGACAATAAGTGCCTATTGTGTCATTGTTGTCAGAATGTCATTCCTTTTTCGGTTATCGGCAACTCCAACTATAGCAATTTTACATTGTGTCACCAGATTTCGAGCAATTTCAACGGATGAACGAATGAAGGGACAAAAAATCAGAAGCCTGATATTGTCGAATTTTTTCTACCTATGATACGCTATAGCTCTTTTATATTGTTCTTTAGGATAGTCGGGACAAAAGAGATTATTAATGAATGTGTGTAGTGATGCCATGGTATTTCTGTTGTTGAAGAAAAATTTTCATTCTATGGAAAAGGAACATGAAAGTAAGTTATTGAGTTGTTTTTCATACGAATATGAAATTTATGGTTATAACAGTTGAATGTAAAGACCTTGGACTAGTTCGAATTCAACAATTCCAAGATACATTTTCAAGATACTATACACTCAAAGAAATGTTACTTCAGAATTTTAAGAACTTCAATGTTCCTTCACAAAAGAGGACATTGTTTTTCTAGTATTCACCACGTTTTGCGCTCTAAGTTGTTCTTTTGATCTATAGTAGTTTCCTTTTATTTCCGCACTTCCATTAGTTTAGGTATAGTGGCAGCACGACATTTCAGGCTCACATAGACTAATCAGTCCATTGTGATGCCACACTGGTGAACTTCTCCCTTATCACTGAGCGCTGTCCGATTTTATGCTAAGTTCAATGATAAGGGACCTCCCTTTTTTTAACTTGTGGAACGCATTCCAAAAAAATAGTATTTCTTAAAAAGAGGCAAATTTTTGGTGGAAAACTGCCAAACACCGTCAGTTATTTTATGTGTAGTCATACTATGCATTGGTGGTTTTATATCGTCGAAAAATTTATCCATAAGAGATAACCGCAAATAATTCTAAAGTCGTATAAAAATGTCAATATATCCAGAAGTAATGGACCTAAGATATTAAAATACAATAATAAAAACATCTAAGGGGTACCAACATAAGATTCTTAAATAACTTAAAAAATCTCGTGCACAGTATTTGAGATATAGTGTCATCAGATATCGGCTATATATAGCCCCTATATTAAATCGCCTATACCTAAGGAACCATTTGAGAAGAATTGGCCAGACAAAATGCCAGTGACCTGCACCAAAAACCAAAATTAAAAAATATAGCTCAAAAACTGTACATGGGACTTTAAAAGTTTTTTGCAATAACCAATATCTCTTACTGGCATTTGGTCTGGTCAATTCCTCTCAAATCGTTTCGTAGATATAGGGGATCCAATATCGAGACTACACGCTCACAAAAAATCGCTTCTGTAACATATACTCCCAAACATATTTTGCTTCAAGAATATACATTTTTGGGTATTGCCCAAACATTTATATGTTTGATCTCTACCAATATATAATATGTTTGAAAGCATATTGGTCTAAACAATATATGTTTGGGTAGTCTAAGTTCCAAACATTTTGTATTTTTGCATCCAAATTCAATAATGTTGTCTTCCAAAAAACAATATGTTATTATGTGACCATATAATATGTTTGGAAGCATTTTGCACCCAAAAATATTATATGCTTAAAACAAATTCTCCCAAACAATATTGTGCTCAAAATTTTATTTATTTATTTATATATTTACAATCATAATGAATTATGAAAATAAACAGGTAATATAGGTGCTAACAACATAGGTTTTCGACCTGAATGCTAAAAATTTTGTTTCTGCCCAATTGTATATTCCCCGACATCTTTCTCACTTCCACGATATTTTTTAGTTCTTAGCACCTTTTTCTGTAATACAAACATTGTAGAAGAAATTATTCAATTTTATGATTTTTTTTATTTTAATTTTGCCTTTTGCCGGACGGGGATTCGAACAGCGGACCACACAGTTTGTAAGGATCAAAGAAGTAGCTGATCAATTGCCCAAGGAAAAATAAAATGTTAATTTTGTAATAACAAGCAACAACCACCAACTTAATTCAATATCGCTCCCTGTTAAATAGCGCTCCAAGCTACTAAACACATATATGTTTATAGGCTATTTCTAAATTAATATATGTTTGCATCCAAGCATATTATATTTACAAACATTTTATGTCCCAAACATAATATGTTCTAACATATTAACATATATGTCTCAAACATGTTATGCTAGTTTATGAACATTATATGCTTGCACTCAAAAATATTGTGTTTAAAAATTTGTATTCCAAACATATAATGTTTATAGCCAAACATATGAAAAACAGTCTTTTTCATCCGTGTATATAGCCGATATCGGTGATTTTTGAATTTTGGTTTTTGGTACAGGCCAATATCTACCACTGGCATTTTGTCTGGTCAATTCCTCTCAAATGGCTCCTTAGGTATAGGCGATTTAATATCGGGGCTATATATAGCCGATATCTGATGACGCTATATCTCAAATACTGTGCACGAGATTTTTGAAGTTATTTAAGAATCTTATTTTGGTACCCCTTAGATGTTTTTATTATTGTATTTTAATATCTTAGGTCCATTACTTCAGGATATATTGAAATTTTTATACGACTTTAGAATTATTAGCGGTTATCTCTTATGGATAAATTTTTCGACGATATAAAACCACCAATGCATAGTATGACTACACATAAAATAACTGACGGTGTTTGGCAGTTTTTCCGCCAAAAATTTGCCTCTTTTTAAGAAAAACTTTTTTTTTTTTGGAATGCGTTCCACAAGTTAAATTCGTCCCACAAAGTTATATTCGTTTCACAAATTTGAAATTTGCTTAGCCGAGACACAAACCACGAATTTAATTCGCGAATTTATCTTCACACCCTTCACATGCGATGGCAATAGCAACCTCATTTATACAATCACAAGTTGTTGCGGCAAACGCAACGACTCCCACGGTTCATCCATTCTCCTAACTCTTTCAATTTCAATCGAAATAGGATCTAGGTTCACTATATAAACGCCCAATCACGTCCTCTCGTCTGGTCTTCGATCCATTGTTGTAACAGTTATTCCTCTATGTAATCTGTTCTGGTGTCCCACAACTTTCTTACTTTCTTTCTGGCATCAGAATTTTAACCTTGGCGGTCATATTGCTCAGATCATTGCATTACTCCCACCGTCTCTCCCATTTTGCTTTGATGGTTTGGTACACCCTCAAAAAAAAAATCGCTTCTTTAACATATGTTCCAAACGTATTTTCCACATATTGTATTGGATACTGCCGAAACATTAATATGTTTGTTTTATGTGAACATATTATATGTTTGGAAGCATTTTGAGCCCAAAAATATTATATGCTTGGAAGAATTTTTCACAAAGACGATTGTGCTCATTCCCTAACATACTCGTAATTTTCACTTCCATGAATTTTTTTAGTTCTTGGCACCTTTTTCTGTAATACAAATAATGTTGAAGAAATTATTCACTTTTATTAAATTTTTTAAATTTTACCTTTCGCCTGCACGGAGAATCGAACAGAGGACCATACAGTTTGTAAGCCAACACACTATTCACTGGGCTTCGTAGCTGTTATAGTCACCAGCAGATAATTATCGTTATAAGTTACATTTATATAGCATAGTTTGCAGCGCCCACGAGCCCATGCAAACATAACATTATTTAACAGAAACATACATTTGTTTGCCGCGTGGAGCAGTGGTTACCATGTCTGCCTTGCATTCAAAGAGTCGTGGGTTCAATCCCTGCTCCGACTGAACACTTTTTTTTTTTTTTTTAAATTTACACATTTATATTAATACTATATTTAATTTTTGTAATGAAACTTCGAAATGCGGGTTATTAAAGATTTATAGTCAGTAATAGTGCTTAACATAAACGAAATTGACTGATTTTTGGATAAAATATTATTTTTTTTATTGCAAAAATAACAATTTTGTAACAAAAAACTGTTTTTGGTACAAAACTTTAAAATTTGGAAGGAATTCAAAAACTCTAACAAAAGAAGAACGTGGAGTCGAGTATAAACATACATAAATACTTTTATAATATAAACATAAATTTATTTAGGCGTGAACAGTTTTTTACTAGCATTTAACACCACCGCTCTAAAATGCCTTTTATTATACCCTAAACCACATAGTGGTCAGGGTATAAGTTTGATCGGCCAAAAAATGTGCCTACCAGAAATATTGATTTTAGACCCCATAAAATATATACCGATCGACTCAGAATCACCTCCTGAGTCGATCTAGCGCTTGGTGTCCGTCCGTCCGTCCGTCCGTCTGTCCATGTATTTGTTGTTCACAGGATTCCGGTCGCAATTATTAACCGATTTTGATGAAATTTGCTACAGAGAGTTTTTTTGGACACAAGGACGAACGTTATTGAATTTGGAAGAAATCGGATCAAATTTAGATATAGCTCCCATATATATGTATTGCCCGATTTCGACAAATGGGGTCACGTTGGCGTTATTTCAAACGGATCGTCACCAAATTTGGCAAAAGGTAATCTTTTCCATCGCGCTTCAAGTCTGCAAAATTGCATCCAAATCGGTTCAGATTTAGATATAGCTCTCATATATATGTATCGCCCGATTTTCCCAAATTTGGCCACAAAACCTTTATTTATCAACCGATCTTACTCAAAGTTGGCTAAATATAATATTCTATAGCACTAACTATATGTGCAAAAAATCATCGAAATCGGTTCAGATTTAGCTATAGCTCCCATATATATGTACCGCCCGATTTTTCTAAATTTGGCCATAAAACCCTTATTTATCAACCGATCTTACCCAAATTTGGCTAAATAGAGTCTTCTATAGCACTAACTATATGTGCAAAAAATCATCGAAATCGCTTCAGATTTAGCTATAGCTCCCATATATATGTACCGCCCGATTTTTCTAAATTTGGCCATAAAACCCTTATTTATCAACCGATCTTACCCAAATTTGGCTAAATGGAGTCTTCTATAGCACTAACTATATGTACAAAAAATCGTCGAAATCGATTCAGATTTAGATATAGCTCCCATATATATGTATAGCCCGATTTTCCCAAATTTGGCCATAGAACCCTTATTTATAAACCGATCTTACTAAAAGTTGGCTAGATCCAGTCCTCTATAGTACTTACTATATGTGCAAAATTTCATCGAAATCGGTTCAAATTTAGATATAGCTCCCACATATATCTCAGGCCTCATTTCGTAACTGATCTTACTCAAATCTTGCACTAGGTAACCTTTTGTGGTATTAATCAAATCCGCAAAATATTATGCAAATTGGTTCAGATTTAGATATAGCTTCCATATATATGCATCGCTCGATTTTCCCAAATTTGGCCATAGTACTCTTATTTATTATCCAATGTTACTCAAATTTCAAATTTTGATGAACTAGCCGATCGTACTTATACGTACTTGTAGCTCTACATAAGGATATTGCTCGATTTTTACAAATTTGTATTTATTACCTACACTAATTTAACGATTTTCTCTTTTTTAATAATGGGCTCAATATTAGGGGCATGCTAGCTCCGTAGGCGCAATATCAACACAGCCAGTGTTGCTAGAAGTAGGGTAAAATCCCTATATGTAGGGTTTTTCTAATATTTAGCGTCTTGTAGGGACGTAGGGCCACAATGTAGGACATTTTCACTCAACACGA
The DNA here is from genome assembly GCF_050003625.1 of Haematobia irritans. Taxonomy (NCBI): domain Eukaryota; kingdom Metazoa; phylum Arthropoda; class Insecta; order Diptera; family Muscidae; genus Haematobia; species Haematobia irritans. Next base: position 49,420,805 of record NC_134401.1, on the reverse strand, counting down.
TTTGTAACAATTTTTACATTTTGGTGGCTCTAGAGGAGGAAATTAGAAGCCGGCTAGGCTTGATCTTTAACTATGTGTGGTAAACTTTATTCCTGTAGAAAATTTTGTCAACATTTTATTTCTATAGAACATTTTGTCAAAATTGTATTTCTATGGAAATTTTTTTCAAAATATTATTTCTATAAAAAATTAACAAAAAAGATTACTAATTTGGGTAGAATTCTACCAAATGTGGCAACCGTGGTGGTAATACAAATTTATATTCTAAGTTATATACGTTGCATATTCATGTTTTAAGATAATAAAGTACTTAGAACCATTTTTGTTTTGTAAAATTTTTTAAATTTAACGAAAAATATAGTAGGGAAAATTGTTTGGGAATGTATGGGAAAGTATGGAACTTTTTTTGTCTTTGTAGGGCAAATCGAACATTTTCCCTGGTAACATTGACTATGAGCTATAGTCAGATTGACACAAAGTACCCATAGACATGTACCCCTTAATTTTCTTAAATATGCAACTGCGGTTTATCTCCCAGACCTATATGTTACCCCACAAATGCTTATGATTACTAATTCTGTAATGGTGGTTTAGGGTATGATATAGTCGGCCCGCCCGACTTTCTACTTTACTTACTTGTTCTTTAATAATTCATTTTAAAGAAAATAAACTTTTTAAATTGTTTTAGCTGCAAAACTCGAACTTAATGCCCGCTTTTATATTTGAAGGTGTCCTTCAACTCCTCGTGGACTACTTATTTACTACTTTGTTTTTATACATTTTACTGTGTAATTTTTCACTATTTCCTCCTTATTTCATTTTACTGTCCCAACTCTAAAAAAAGTATAGTGCCCTTTCGCTATTTTTATGAAGACCCCTGATTTCTTTTAACGAACCAAGAAAAAAATTGTGCCCATAATGCCAAAATGATAAACAAAACACATGTCCACACATACATAAAATGCTGCTCTCAAGGCGAAAACATATGCTGTTTGTCTATTCTCTTGGTTCCGAATGTCTATTCTCTTTATTCAAATTAAATAATATTTAGACTTAAGCATATCAAATTTTTGGCCTTATCATAAAACAGTTTTCCGAAACAACATACAAGTGTTTTCACAGAAATTGTTCTCTTTTGATTCTTTCGCTGTGTTATGTTGATATCTTTCGTCAACTCTCCCGGTTTCCATCTCTATTTCTTTCTCTATACTCTCTCTCTCTCTCTGTCGCTTTGAATATAATATCACAACATATGTATGGTTAGTCGAAATTTGTAAATGTATATATGTTTGCATTCACACATATGATTTTTATGAAACATTCATGCCCCAAACATAATATATTCTAACATATTAACATAGATGTCCCAAACATTTAGTGTTAGTTTAGGAACATTACATGTTTGCACTTAAATATATTGTGTTTTAAAATTGTGCCCGAAACACATTTTGTTTATATCGGAATATATGAAAAACATATTTTTCTAACAGTGTATGTTTCCAAATGCTCCCAACATGTGCAATCTCGTCTCCACGCCTGTTTTCTTCCCTTCTATAGAGTGTATTAGGATCCGTTCCCTGTGGAAGTATTAGAACATCGCTTGCGTAACAGATGGGTTCAAATCCCTTCATGATCACAATCCAATAAGCGTGTCGGTGCTAAGTGAGTGACACTTTTTAGAAATTCTCTACTGTAACGCCGTCTCTACCCATCGTCTGTCTCTTTCAGCTAGATAAGTAACCAATATTAATAGATCAGGAAGACCAAGAATGCCCCCTAAGTTCTCTTTAACCGATTGTCATACTAAAAAAGACAACATTTCTTTACAAAAGAATGAATAATTAATGTCACCGATTTATGTTCATTCCATTTTAGCTCAAATTAATCCTCACTCTTAGGGTGGAAATATAACCAACACCATCTAAATTTTTTTATTAGACAACCCCCCAAAAACACACACACGAAACCCACATAAGCAAACAAATTGAAAGTGAAGCCAATATTTCTGGGATTGCACAATGTCAATGTTCTGCTTTTATGGTCGGCTTATTATTGCGATGTAAACACCACAAATCCTCTTATAAAAGCCTACTCAACTTCTTACAGATCAGACAGATGATTCCTTAATAATTTATATATCTGTATGTACATGCATATGTATATGATCATGTTTGTACATGCGGGCACACACTCACATATAGTCATCCTTGAACCCGCATTATTCCCTCCCCCATTCTCTGTATACAGGAATTCAGTATCCGATTACAAATTGGTACGAGTGAAACGAGTAAAGAACAAGCAGGCGTTAAGTCCTCAAAGCCACCACCATTACCATCGCCTGCCTGCCTGTAGCTGCGTCTTTATATCGACCACAAAAGATGTTAACCCCTCCAGTCTTTACTAACGAAATTCTCTTAATTCCAGCCACTTAGTTAATGAATTTAATCTTTATAAAGGGGCCCATATAAAAACAATATCAAAAATTGGATGAGCCAGCAGGGATCTATGACGGTATTATTAGCATCAAACAGAGGTAATTCATAAGCAATGAATTTTATAAGTTGTTCTGGACATTAGCCTTGTCTTGTGAAATTTTAAAATTATTATGGACATTTTCATCGATTATGAACTTCGTTCGTTTATGCTAGCAAATCAGTCTGGGTGAGTAAGCCATCCTCATGGAAAAATGTCCTTAATGTAAACAAACAAATTTCTTAATTAAAAAAATATATCCCGTGAGATGTTGAATTTGACGGCGGAATTGATTGCTATCCGTTGTTCTAGTGGTACGATTTCACCAATTCACCAATGTGGTATCACAATGGACTGAATAGTCTAAGTGAGCCTGATACATCGGGCTGCTATGTAACCTAACCTAACCTAGTGGTACGATTGCGATATGTCCAGCCCTTCCGAAAAAAACAGGCCATCATTGACTTGGAAGAGAACGGCGAGCCACCTTTTGTTGTTTACTTTCGGACTCATACCCGTAAATCCACGATTCTTCTCCTGTCTCGATGTCACAGACGTGTTGCGATGCACCTCGATCGTATTTTTGGAGCATTTCTTTCGACCCATCGACACGAAACTTCTTTTGAGCGATTGACAAATTGTATGGGATCCAATGCGAAATAACTTTTTTGACGGTCAAATGTTCAGAGTAGTAGCAGGAGTGGAGAATATCGAAAAATCACTCATACTCCGACTCCATCGTTATATCAGGTTTAGAATAACTGGGCCCGAACCGGACCGAATAAGATTTTGAAATAATGCGAAACCGACAGGACAAAATGCGGAAAAAAGATAAGACTCCACCTGGAGGATTTAGCCCAAACTGCCAAGGGGTAAAGGACATTGATAAAAAAATTTCGAGACACTAACGGCGACACAGCTGAGGGTCCACCGTGGTGCAATGTTAGCATGCCAGCATTGTATACACAGAGTCGAGGGTACAAATCCAGTTTCGACCAAACACCAAGAAGTTTTTCAGCCGTGGATTATCCCCTCTCAGTATTGCTAGTGGCATTTCTGAGTGTTCCAAAGCTTCTCTACACACAAAAAATTTTTTCTCTGATTCAATCACCAAATTAATTGATCCAATTAATTTTTTAGAAAAAATTCTTGATTAAAAAATTAATTGATTTTTTCAGCAAAATTCAATTAATTTTTTAATTGATTCAATTAAAAATTTAATTGATGTTGATTGCAAAACGCAATTAATTTATTAATTAAAAAGGGTAACTATTTTTAATTACTTAGTTAGATTGGCTTAGAGTTTTTATTTGGATTAACAAATGATTGTTTGAAATACATTTTTAATTAAAAAAGTTAAAAAAAAAATCAGCACTTTTTTTAGCTGAATTAGTCTTCCGAATTTGATTAAAAAGTTAATTGTATCAATTAATTTTTTAATTAAACATTTTAAAAATTTCAATCATCGACTTAATTAACTTAATGTTTCTATGATGATTAAAAAGTTAATTGTATCAATTAATTTATTAATTGAAAAAATTTTCAACTTCAATTAACTTTTTAATTGGAAATATTTTGGTGATATTTTTTTCTGTGTATGCCGTTTCACTGCAATATGGAACGCATTTCCGACTCGGCTATAAAAAGGAGGTCCCTTGTCATTGAGCTTAACATAGAACCGGGCTGCAATCAGTGATAAGAGATGTGATAAGATGTCGTTTCACTGCAATGTGGAACGCATTTCGGACTCGGCTATAAAAAGGAGGTCCCTTGTCATTGAGCTTAACATAGAACCGGAAAGCAACCAGTGATAAGAGAGAAGTTCACCACTGTGGTATCACAATGGACTGAATAGTCTAAGTGAGCCTGAAATATCGGGCTGCCACTATACCTAACTTAACCCTAACCTAACGGCAACACTAGTAAAGGCCGTCGCGGAGTGTTGCCCACTCACTCTTCGAAACGAAATCTGCACACGAAAAAACCCTGGATGACAAAAGAGATTCGTAACATTGGGAAAGAATAACGCTCATACTCCGACTCCATCGTTAGGTTAGGTTAGGTTAGGTGGCAGCCCGATGTATCAGACTCACTTAGACTATTCCGTCCATTGTGATACCACATTAGTGCACTTCTCTCTTATCACTGAGTGCTGCCCGATTCCATGTTAAGCTCAATGACAAGGGACCTCCTTTTTATAGTCGAGTCCGAACGGCGTTCCACATTTCAGTGAAACCACTTAGAGAAGCTTTGAAACCCTCAGAAATGCCACCAGCATCCATCCATCGTTACATCAGGTTTAGAATAACTGGGCCATAACCGTACCCAATAAGATTTCGAAATAAGGCACAAAACCGAGTGGAAAAATTCTGGACAATGATAAGACTCCACCTGGAGCGATTTCGCCCAAACTATCCAATGGTAGTGGGCATTGATAAAAATGTTGAGACACTAACGGCGACACTAGTAAAGGCCTTCGAGAAGAGTTGATCACTCCACGAAAGGAAATCTGCTCACGAAAAACCCTGTATGACAGGGGAGATTCGTAACATTGGGATAGATCGGAAGCCGTTACAATAGGACATCACAACATGCTCAGAGAATACAATAAAATACAAGGATAGTGAAACGTTATGGACATTAATAAAAATGTTGAGACACTAACGGCGGCACTGGGAAAGGCTTTCGAGAAGAGTTGGCCACTACGCGAAATGATATCTGATCACTAAAACCCAGGGATGACGAGAGAGATTTGTAAAATTGGAAAAGATCAACACTCATACTTCAACAATCGTTATATCAGATGTAGAATAACTGGGCCATAACCACACCGACTATATTCCTAAATAAGACAGACAACCGAATGAACAAAATTCGGAACAAAGATAAGACTCCATCTGGAGCTATTTAGCCCAAACTGCCCGGAGGTAGAGAACATTAACAAAAAAGGGCGGCACCCTCCTGCGAGGATGGTTGTCCACTCTTCGAAACGAATTCTGCTCAAGAAAAACTCTGGTTAGGTTAGGTTAGGTTGTAGAGGGTCAATGTTCTTGAATTGATGCCCACTTAGACCAGTATAGGTACATTGTGATCCCTCGATTTGATTTTTCAATCTTTCTCCTTCCGATGCGGTCCGCTTTGTCCCAGAAACTTCCACCTGCTCGTTCTCCTTGAAAGAAATCTCAGAATAACCAACCAGAGGCCCTGATGAATGCAAGTATGTTCCTTAAGCTGCACTCCCGCAGATCAGTGAGAGCCTGAAAGAAAAAGAAGCCCAGTATCTTGTTTCTTCTAAAGGATAAAGCTGGGCACTGACACAGGAAGTGGTACGAGTCCTCCGTAACTTCTGGGTCCACGCACCATCTACAGATATCATCGTCTTTAAGTCCTATTCTTAACATGTGTTTCCCAAGTGTGTTATGTCCTGTTATGATACCAATCAATGGCCGTAATTCCTCTCTGTTCATCGACAACAAAATTTCACAGTTCCTACGTTTCTTTTCATCCCATATCAACTTGGTTTGCTCGCAACCATCCGAAGAGACCCAGCGTCTTCGCCATTGCTCATCATATTTAACCTCTATCCTGTAATGATAAGAAGATAGTGGAGGAAAAACGTCCGCTAGGACGTTGTTCGTTCCACGAGCACCCTCCTTAACCAGCACATCAGCTTTCTCATTTCCTATTATCCCATAGTGCCCAGGTACCCAGCACAGAGTTATATTATGCTGTTCATAGAGAACCTTGAGTTCTCAACGACAGCGGCTGACTACCCTAGACCTTATGTCAGCACTGCACAATGCCTTTATAGCTGCGTGACTGTCGATGAAGAAGCTGATATCGCTTCTGAATAACGGCCTCATCGACAGCGACAAAAACTCTGGATGACGGGAGATTCGTAACATTGGGAGAGATCCGAAGACTTTATAATAGAACATCATATCAGTCTCAGATAATACAATAAAATTACAACCACGGCGAAACACAATTGCTGAGAGTTATTCAGCGGTCAGGTAGGCATCCTTACCGCGATTTCGAGAATGAATAAATTCCTGTCTAAAACCCCTACCCAGACTGAAACAATTGTAGACAATATGGGGAATAGAATGGTAGATTAGGATAAGACTCTTGATGGACACTCCTTTTACTTGACGTGTATCTGACCGGGAGGAGGCAGTGTTACAAACGGTCAATGTGGATATAATACGCTTCTTACCACTTAAGTCGCCTGCACCTGATGTTATTCCGGCTCTACTTCAAAAGGAAGAAATTTATACAGCAAGCCTTAGATTGGCATACACTTCAAAATCCTGGCAGGAGGCAAGAGTAGTCTTCATATGCAAACCCGCGAAAGCGAGTACTGCAACTTCAAAGACATACAGGCTAATATCATTCCTGCGGAACGCATGGTTGGCACCATGGTAAAAAGCCGAAATGCTACACATATGTAAAGGGGCAATTAGTAGAGGTGGCGCTACATAAGGTGGTAAATACAATAGAGAGATCTTTCTCTGTTAAGATGTACACGATAGCTGTATGTATTGATATTAAGGGCAGCTTCCAACAACGTTAGCACGCACACACTTATCAAATCCCTAGATCAGTTTCAGGTGGACACCCGAATCTTTAACAAAAGATTGGATATCCCATATGCTAAGGAATAGAAGGATAAGCTGTCTCGCATGATGTAACCATAAAGGTCAATGGGATGAACTGATCATATTTGGATTGTTTTATTTTACACGAAGATCTTTCACAATTGACTTCGAACTCAAATTCTCCGCTGGGTATGTATGTACCATGCTTTGCATGATGGTTTTTCATAAGGCTATGAACATGTTCTTCAATTATGAGATTCTGTCCGAAATACGAAACCTATGTGTAATACACATGCACACATATATTGGACTATGTTGAATGTATGGCTTAAGGATTTTGCCATTGTGTTCCTTTGTCTTTCAGTTTTCAATAATTTAGGCATTTCACTTCAAAGGACTTTAACCCTTTCAAAAAAAAAAAAGTTTTGAAACAAAAACAAAAACGAGAAATTTCAAGCAAAGTCATCAACATTTTTTTTCATGCTTCCTATATACATGAAAATGATAGATATTACGACCAAACAGAATGGTATGGAATTGCAACATACCTTGAGTAATACTAAGAACCCCAGTGTGGTTGAAGACAAACAACTCATTCTCCATTCATAAAGTTGGTCAAGGATTTAACAGGAGGACATTTCCATAAGGAGGCAATACAAAGTTCTTCAGTATTTATGTTTGACGTATGGGGTTTTAATCCTCCATTGAAATTAATCTTGTGGAAGGCAATGTTGTGATATTTACCATATTGATCTTGGTTTAGAACAAGGTAAGAAACAAATACTGGACAATTTAGCTGTGTAGCTATAACAGATTTACCTATCAAAATGGTCAATTTTTATGATTTTACGTAGTTTAGATGAGAATCAAGGGATCAAGTTGGAATTAATGAAAGCGGAAATCATAGAGACCATTCGGTGAAATGTTAGAATACAATGGGTCTACTCAAACATAAACTAGAACCTTTAGTAAGTAAACCTGGTTCTAGCATGAACATGTATTTTCATAAGCTAAGCAAAATTCGCATTCGTATTTTAAGGACATGAAAACTTTGTAAACTTCTTTGTTTTGGTAGATTTTGCAAAATATTCCTCTCTAACTAAAATGTACTTCACAAACTTTTATAGCAATAATTTTTTGAGAAAACGTTCTATAGAAATAAAATTTTGACAACATTTGCTTTAGAAATAAAATTCTGAGAAAATTTTCTATAGAAACAAAATTTTGACAAAATTTTCTATAGAAATAAAAATTTTGGGAAAAATTTCTATAGAAATAAAATTTTGACAAAATTTTTTATAGAAAAAACATTTTTGGAAAAAATTTCTATAGAAATAAAATTTCGACAAAATTTTCTATAGAAATAAAATGTTGAGAAAATTTTCTATAGAAATTTTGACAGAAATTTCTGCTGAAATGAAATTTTGACAAAATTTTCTTTAGTAAAAAAATTTTGAAATAAATTTTTGACAGAATTTTCTATAGAAATTAAATATTTACGAAATTTTCTATAGCAATAAAATGTCGACAAAATTTTCTATAGAAATAAAATTTTGACAAAATTTTCTATGGAAACAAAATTTAAACAAAAATCTCTATAGAAATAAAATATTGACATTTTCTATAAAAATAAAATTTTAAGAAAATTTTCTATAGAAATAAAATGTTAACAAAATTTCCTATAGAAATAAAATCTTGACAAAATTTTCTATAGAAATAAAATTTTGACAAAATTTTCTATAGAAAAAAAGTTTTGACAAAATTTTCTATGGAAAAAAATTTGGACAAAATTTTCTATAGAAATAAAATTTGGACAAAATTTTCTATAGAAATAAAATTTTTACAAAATTTTCTATAGAAATAAAATTTTAACAAAATTTTCTATACAAATAAAATTTTGACAAAATTTTCTATGGAAATAAAATTTTGACAAAAATTTCTATGGAAATAAAATACTGCCATTTTCTATAAAAATAAAATTTTGACAAAATTTGCTTTAGAAATAAAATTTGAGAAAATTGTCTATACAAATAAAATTTTAAGAAAATTTCCTATAGAAATAAAATTGTGAGAAAATTTTTTATAGGCCATCTTGCAGTCTATAGGGCTTTACCCAAATAAATTTGACGAACATTATTTTCCTCTGTTGGTTAAGCTGCACTTGTAGTTTAGTCAATGCATGGTTTTAGGCTGCAATCAAAAAAACAACAACAATGATTAAAGAACAAAACCAACAATAACAAAACAAAACGAATGAAATAAAATTTTAAAAAAATTTTCTATAGAAATCAAATTTTGACAAAATTTTCTATAGAAATAAAATTTTGACAAAATTTTCTATGGAAATAAAATTTTGACAAAATTTGCTTTAGAAATAAAATTTTGACAAAATTTGCTTTATAAATAAAATTTTAAGAAAATTTCCTATAGAAATAAAATTTTGAGAAAATTTTTATAGAGATAAAATTTTGAGAAAATTTTCTATGGAAATAAAATTTTGACAAAATTTGCTTTAGAAATAAAATTTTGACAAAACTTGCTTTATAAATGACATTTTGAGAAAATTTCCTATACAATTAAAATTTTGAGAAAATTTTTTATAGAAATAAAATTTTGACAAAATTTCCTATGGAAATAAAATTTTGAGAAAATTTTCTATAGAAATAAAATTTCGACAAAATTTTCTATCGAAATAAAATGTTGAGATAATTTTCTATAGAAATAAAATTTAAGAAAATTTTCTATACAAATAAAATTTTGACAAAATTTGCTTTAGAAATAAAACTTTGAGAAAATGTTCTAGACAAATAAAATTTTAAGAAAATTTCCTATAGAAATAAAATGTAAGCAAAATTTGCTATAGGATTAAAATTTTGATAAAATTTTCTATAGAAATAAAATTTTGACAAAATTTTCAATGGAAATAAAATTTTGAAAAAAAATTCTGTAGAAATAAAATTTTGAGAAAATGTTCTATAGAAATAAAATTTTGAGAAAATTTTCTATAGAAATAAAACTTTGACATTTTCTATAGAAATAAAATTTTGACAACATGTTCTTACGAAATAAAATTTAAACAAAATTTTCTATAGAAATCAAACATTGACAGTTTGAGAACATTTTCTATACAATTAAAATTTTAAGAAAATTGCCTATAGAAATAAAATTTTGAGAAAATTTTCTATAAAATTAAAATTTTGACAAAATTTTGACAAAATTTTCTATAGAAATAAAATATTTTTATATAGAAATAAGGTATTGACATTTTCTATAAAAATAAAATGTTGACAAACATTTCTTTAGAAATAAAGTTTTGACACCATTTGCTATAGAAGTAAAATTTTGACAAAATTTTCTATAAAAATAAAATTTTGACAACATTTTCTATAGAAATAAAATTTGACAAAATTTTCTATAAAAAATAAAATTTTGACAAAACTGTCAACAGAAATAAAATTTTGAGAAAATTTTCTATAGAATTAAAATTTTGAGAAAATTTTCTATAGAAATAAAATTTTGACAAAATTTTCTATAGAAATAAAATGTTGCCAAAAGTTTCTATAGAAATAAAATGTTGACAAAATTTTCTATTAAAATAAAATTTTGACAAAATTTTCTATCGAAATAACATTTTTACAAAATGTTCTATAGAAAAAAAAATTTTACAAAATTTTCTATAGAAGTAAAATTTTGACAAAATTTTCTATAGAAATTAAATATTGACGAAATTTTCTATGGAAATCAAATATTGACATTTTTTATAAAAATAAAATTTTGAGAAAATTTTCTATACAAATAAAATTTTAAGAAAATTTCCTATAGAAATAAAAGTTTGAGAAAATTTTTATAGAGATAAGATTTTGAGAAAATTTTCTATTGAAATAAAATTTTTACAAAATTTCTATTGAAATAAAAGTTTCACAGAATTTTCTATAGAAATAAAATATTGATAGAATTTTTTATACAAAATAAAATGTTGACAGTTTGTTTTTATAGAAAAAAAAAAAATTTACAAACTTTTCTTTATAAATAAAATTTTGACAAAACTTGCTTTAGAAATTACATTTTGAGAAAATTTTCTATAGAATTATTATTATAAAAATTTTCTACAGAAATAAAATTTTGAGAACATTTTCTATTGAAATAAAATTTTGACAAAATTTTCTGTAGAAATAAACTTTTGACATTTTCTATCGAAATAAAATTTTGACAAAATTTTCTATAGAAATAAACTTTTGACGTTTTCTATCGAAATAAAATTTTTACAAAATTTTCTATCAAAATAAAATTTTTACCAAATTTTCTATCGAAATAAAATTTTGACAAAATTTTCTATAGAAATAAAGTTTTGACAAAATTTTCTTAAGACATAAAATTTTTTGTAGAAATAAAGTTTTGAGAAAATTTTCTATAGAAATAAAATTTTGACAAAATTTTCTATGGAAATAATATTTTGACAAAATTTTTTATAGAAATAAAAGTTTGAGAAAATTTTCTATAGAAATAAAATTTAGCTAAATAAGATATTTTTCTTTTGTAATTTTTTTTGGTAAAATTTTCTCCAAATTTTGATAGGTTATTTTTGGCTCCTGCGGCAACCGTGATCGCAACACGTTGACCTCTCTTCTATTATTCACACTCAGCTCATTCAATCTACAATCTAAATCCTCCCATCAATCTAAATCCTCCCATAAGTTTTGTTACTTCTCACGCGTTACTAATTATGCCCATAGCGGCAACATCAGACCTCTTTTCTAAAACCACCCATCAGTTTTTGTTATTCCTAATTATGTTCATTGAGGCAAAAGAAACACACTCATCGGAAGTCATTCACTAATAGAATATGCAACGTCATTGACAATGGTGGTGGTGGTGACGGTGGATGAATGTAAACAATTTATAGAACATTTGTTTAGCGTAATCACATGTGCAAAATTATGCGGGAACATGGTTATTTGCACAAAGTGTTGCCAGTAGTTGGCATTTTTCCCCAGGATAGGTTAGCTATAGTGACTGTCAGTTTTGAATTAAAATTTGTGTTCCTCAAATCAAAAACTACAATAAGCTGGGCAGAAAAACATTTCGGATTATGGACATTCCAACAGGACTCCGCAACATCGGACTCAGCACGCGTCAACCAAGAGTAGCCTAAAACGGAAGCTCGTATCTTCATTTCTACCACACGATGGCCTCCAAAATCTCCGGATAGCAATTCTTTGGACTTTTGCTCTTTGGGCATTTTCGATAGTAAGGTTGGCACTAAACAAAATACCCACGAGCCGATGACCCCAAGACGACGTTTCGTCGGAAATTGAATAAACTAGCGCAGAGCCACTTTTAGGCAGCGTGTGATGGCTTTATCGGCCGTCAAAAGGCTATAATTTGGCCCAAAGGTAACCAATTCAAACAAATCTAAACTGATTCTAAAACTTGATGTTATTTCCAAAATTTTTGTTTTTATACAATAAAACAAAAATCTAATAAAATTAAGTATATACGACCGTAAATTCGGCCAGGCGGAATCTTACCCTCCACCATGTATTACATAGAAACGTCTATTAAAGAATTACATGGGTAGTGGTAATACTTTCCGATGGCAAGGTCTCTTAAAACTCCTTAAAATCGTCTTCTAAATTGGAAGTTAGTCCATACGGGGTGTATATTAGGCAAAAAAAAAACAGATGAAATACGTATATAAATCAGTTCTTGGCCGGTATATATAGGAAAGCCTACAAATAAATACGAACCGATATGAACTTTTTCGCGGTAATTAGAGAGCCAAAATTGAAATATGGGGGTCGCTTTAAATGGGGGCTATGTACAACAATGAACCGATATGGACTACTTTTTGTGTGATTGGGGATTTATCTGCCGGCTATATATACTTTTTAATAACACCACGCAGCAAATTTCAACCGGATCGGATGAAATTTGCTTCTCTAAGAGGCTCCACAATCCAAATCTGGAAGTCGGTTTATATGCGGTCCGATATGGCCCATTTGCAATACCTAAACCAAAAACAACGAATTGTGCCAAGTTTCAAGACGATAGCTTATTCCGTTCGGAAGTTAGCAAAATTTCAACAGACGGACGGACGGATGGGCGTCGCTACATCGATTCAGAATTTTACAACGACGAACGAATATATATACTTTATGGGGTCTTAGCGCAATATTTCGATTTGTTACAAACGGAATGACAAAGTTATTATATCCCCCATCCTATGGTGGAGGGTATAAAAATTTAGTGCATCACTTTTTTGTACACTGAAAGAAATATTGTTGTGAGGCCAAAACTATTATTTCCTTAAAATACAAATGCCAATTACGCTTAGCATAGAAGACGCATTTCTCTGCCACAAAGTTTTTTCCTTGTTCAAAGGTCGATAAACTTTTTTCAATGACGTTCTCAAATCATTTGACTTTATAATTCAGTGATTTGACCTAAAAAAATGGATATCTTAATATGAAAGAAAATTTTATTTGACTAAGGTCAACTTTGCTTTAAGTATGCAGAAAAAGTCTTTCTTTGGAATCGGGCATGATTTTTTCAATGAAATTTCAGTCACCCTGTAATCACAACTTTTGCTCTCAATTCACTCGTAACAAATTTCCCTGACTATCTAGGCAATGGGGTATAATGAAAACCACCTTCAAAAAGGATATTTACAAAACTTTTATACAAAACAGAGAAATTCTTTGAAAATTATTTAACTTTGAGTGGTTGGACAATAATACCAAACGAATAGAACTGAAAATTTCTTCTTTATTTCAGAGGCATTTGACTGACCCAGATTAGGGGATTCATTAGGGGATGGCTCATTTATGTTACTGCTATACATAAAAAGCCTCTTACATATTTTCAATGAATTAAAACCTATTTCCCTCGAAATAAATTTAAATGCAAAAACCCTTCGGGGTCCCCTATTGAATATCCAAAAATATTATCACAAAGCAACCATTTACAAAAATTCCATTAAAAACATTGAAGAATTCGAAAGCAACAACAAAACGGATTCTGTAAAAGTCATCCAGGCTAGTTGAAAACGAAGATAATTGTGTTGAAATTATATTGTCCCCTTTTACTCTCAGGAAGCCATTGCCCTAAAAGATATGAACAGTGAATGGAGAAAGCCAACCAACCAAGCAACCCAAAAGAGTTTAAAACTATTTGTAAAGAATACTAAGAAAATACATTTCATAAGGATTTAGCTTCAGATATTTACAAAAAAAAAGGAACAATGAATATCCTTCGGCAAACGGCAGTATCCTTCTTTCATAGAACGCTTATAAGGTTGAAGTAGAATATAATCATTGTTTTCACCAAATCACCATTGTGATCAAGTAATGAGCAGCAGTTTTCTCTTCTTCAATAAAAGGACCACGAATGACATTAGATGTGTTCTTATATTTTACTCGTAATTTAGGTAGTAAATGAGAGAAATTTCAAAAATCCTCTCAGAGTACAACATTTCGTTGAGAACGACATTACATGTGTTCTTATATTTTACTCGTAATTTAGGTCGTAAATGAGAGAAATTTCAAAAATCCTCTCAGAGTACAACATTTCGTTGAGAGTTTGAGAAAGGAAAAATTTTAGATGCGAACAGAAAACCAGTTTCTTTGTAAATATGAAATACTTTTATTTGGATGACTTTTTTTTTTGCAAACCTAGATGAAAGAAAGCTGGTTTATTTTTATTGTCAATTATTTTGGTGAATATCAGACCCTAGCAAAATATCTACTACTTTTACTTAGAAAAAAAATTCGAATGTATACCACTCAGGGCTGCCAATTTTGCCGATTTATCGACATTTTGACGATTTTTTACTCAAATACCGATTTTCCGATTTTTGCCCCAAAAATGACGATATTAGCTCGGCTCAAAGATTTGGACTAGAAGCAGTTCGTTTACACATTTAGAGCCAGCAAAGAGAGAATACATTTGACAATAGTCGGATATGGAAATTGTTAGTTTTTCCTAGTGCTTTCATACAGCTATACCTCATTTTACATCTACAGTATTAGTATCACGGTTGCCACTCGTGCCATAAATAATCCACCAAAATTTGAACAAAATTTTATCAAAAATCTACCAAATTACAAAAATATCTTGAAGTAGTTGATCAAATTTTTGTGGTTAGTATATACAAAAATTTTGTTTTATTCGAAAGAAATATTTTATATGGAATTTAAAGAAAATTTTGTTAAAATTTTATTTCTACAGAAAAAGTTGTCAAAATTTTATTTCCATAGAAGGTTAGGTTAGGTTAGGTTATGTGGCAGCCCGATGTATCAGGCTCACTTAGACTATTCAGTCCATTGTGATACCACAGTGGTGAACTTCTCTCTTATCTCTGAGTGCTGCCCGATTCCATGTTAAGCTCAATGACAAGGGACCTCCTTTTTATAGCCGAGGTGGGATAATCCACCGCTGAAAAATTGTATTTCTATAGAAAATTTTGTCAAAATTGTATTACTATAAAAAATTGTCAACATTTTCTATAGAGAATTTTGTCAAAATTTTATTTCTATAGAAAATTTTCTCAAGCCTTTATATCTATAGAAAATTTTTGCAAATTTTTATTTCTATATAATATTCTTGCAAAAATTTATTTCTATAGAACATTTTTGGCAATTTTTTTCTATAGTAAATTCTTGCAAAATTGTTTTTCTATGAACATTTTTGCAAAATTTTATTTTTAATAAAATTTTTGCAAATTGTCAAATTTTAGAAAATCGGGCAACACATATGTAAATTTTAAAGATCTTTATTTTTACTTTTAAATAAAAAACTTACTGAAGTAAAACTATATATTAAAAAAATATTTTTTATATTATTTTTTGAATTGCATAGTATAGCATTGCATAAAAATGTTTTTTTTTTTTATTTTATTTTTATACAAGACTGAATTCATTATGATTTTGTAGTTGAAATGCATAGTTGTGTTAATTTTCTGTTCTTTAACTATATGAAATAAATATTTTTGTTTTTAACCAAAAAATTATTTTACTATTATTAACATTGCAGATTTTTTGACGATTTTTAAAATGGAAGTGACGATTATGACGATTTTTTCGGAAAAAAGTGACGATTATTTTTGAAATTTTATTGGCAGCCCTGACCCCACTAAACAAGTAGTAAAAGAGAGCGTAATTTTGACAATGTTCTCTTAAAATTTCCTTTCACTTTTACTAGTGTTGGTTGTTAGAGAAAATTTTCTACTCAAAAAAACGAGTAAATTTGTAACTAGTATTATGTAAAGGGACTAATAATCAACATCATCAGATGGCACTGAAATACAGAAGGCTGTACTTTAACTTCAAATAACCGTGTCTTGAAGAGAGTGCGATAAATGTTAAATTTAACATTTTCGGGAGCTATGCTATATTCAGTTTAGACAACAGCTCTGTAATGAACATACATAATTCGGTTAAGTAAATCCTACAAAAAAACAAAATAGCTAATGTCGGATGGAGTTTATTACATTTAAAAAAAATTTTTTGGAAAGAAATTTATTTACTTTATTGAAGTATTAATTATAATTGTCAGATTAGGCTTCTATCTTCCAGTGAATTTTTTTCAAAATGTTAATTTATATTGTTTATACACTGAAAAAATATTAAGCTAATATGAAGGATTATGCAACCTAAATATTAAGACACGCAATTTACATAATGTTAAAAACAAATTTCTTTAAAAACAAGTAAGGAAAGTCTAAAGTCGGGCGGGGCCGACTATATTATACCCTGCACCACTTTGTAGATCTAAATTTTCGATACCATATCACATCCGTCAAATGTGTTGGGGGCTATATATAAAGGTTTGTCCCAAATACGTACATTTAAATATCACTCGATCTGGACAGAATTTGATAGACTTCTACAAAATCTATAGACTCAAAATTTAAGTCGGCTAATGCACTAGGGTGGAACACAATGTTAGTAAAAAAATATGGGGAACATTTAAATCTGAAGCAATTTTAAGGAAACTTCGCAAAATTTTATTTATGATTTATCGCTCGATATATATGTATTAGAAGTTTACGAAAATAAGGGTGATTTTTACAACTTTTCGACTAAGCAGTGGCGATTTTACAAGGAAAATGGTGGTATTTTGACCATTTTTGTCGAAATCAGAAAAACATATATATGGGAGCTATATCTACATCTGAACCGATTTCAACCGAATTTGGCACGCAAAGCTACAATGCTAATTCTACTCCCTGTGCAAAATTTCAACGAAATCGGAGTTAAAAATTTACCTCTGTGGTCATATGAGTGTAAATCGGACGAAAGCTATATATGGGAAATATATCTAAATCTGAACCAAATTTGGCACGCATAGCTACAATGCCAATTCTTCTCCCTGTGCAAAATTTCAACTAAATCGGAGCAAAAAATTGGCCTCTGTAGTCATATGAGTGTAAATCGGGCGAAAGCTATATATGGGAGCTATATCTAAATCTGAACCGATTTCAACCAAATTTGGCACGCGTAGCTACAATGCTAATTCTACTCCCTGCGCAAAATTTCAATTAAATCGGAGTAAAAGATTGGCCACTGCGGCCATATGAGTGTAAATCGGGCAAACGATATATATGGGAGCTATATCTAAATCTGAACCGATTTCAACAAAATTAGGCACACTTAACTACACTACTAATTGTACTCCTAGTGCAAAATTTCAACCAAATTGGGGTAAAACTGTGGCTTCTGGGACCGTATTAGTCCATATCGGGCGAAATATATATGGGAGCTATATCTAAATCTGAACCGATTTCAATAAAATTTGGCACACGTGACTATAGTACTAATTGTTCTTCTTGCGCAAAGATGTTAAGCAATTTAGGGTAAAACTCTGGCTTCTGGGGCCATATAAGTCCATATCGGGCGAAATATATATATGGGAGCTATATCGAAATCTGAACCGATTTCTTCCAAAATCAATAGGGTTCTATTCTGAGCCAAAACACATACTTGTGCCAAATTTGAAGTCGATTTGACTAAAACTGCGACCTAGACTTTAATTACAAAAATGTGCTCAAGGACAGACGGACATGGCTATATCGACTCAGGAGCCAACCCTGAGCATTTTTGCCAAAGACACCATATGTCTATCTCGTCTCCTTCTGGGTGTTGCAAACATATGCACTAACTTATAATACAGTAATCCCTCGATTTACGTCATCTTGGTTTACGTTGTTTCGATTTATGTCGTCAAGTTTTTTGTTCCATCAAACTTCGATTTAAGTCGCCATTCGATTTACGTCGTCGATTTTTTTGCCCAGTTTATCAGAAACGCCTTCCATAAGTACAATAAGTATCAACGATGATGACATCGAAACATGTTTTCTCTGAAATTCTTACCTTTATTTTTGAAGTTTTCTATTATGTACACGCACACACATACATAAATGGACTTAGAAGTAAGCACCCTGCAAACATTTTCTATCCAAAGTGTATCAAAGTAGTTTCGCCCTGGAAGATAAAACTTTCATAGGATATATCATTTTCTTCTCGTTGTTCCGTTCGGGAACAAATGTCCCACTACGCGATAGTGTTCTCGGGGAATCGTACTAGTGACCCAAAGAAGTAAAAAAGCTATAGTTTTCTATTAAAAAATGAACATTATGATTAGCCCGCACCGAGCGTGGAACTCGGAACCTTTCATTTTCAAGTCAGAGGCTCTCCCTCTGTGCCACACACGTACTCTCAAAGAGGTGCTATTGAAAAATTCGCTATGTCGATGTATGGAGTCTATGCTAGCAGGGTATGAGCAATTTTAATTCGGTTGACGTCGTTTCGATTAACGTCGTCAAATTCCGGAACCAATCACGACGTAAATCGAGGTATTACTGTACCCTGTTCCACAGTGTGGCGCAGGGTATAAAAAAAGGAATTTTTACTTAAAAGTAAATTCAGAGTCTTTGCTTTCTTTGTGTCCTTCCGTTAAAGTCGTATGTCTTTGAAGAAGGGCAAACATTCCATAATGTAAAGAAAAATATTTTTGATTTAAAACAATTATGTTCAAATTAACTGAAATATTGAACCTTTTTTAAGTTCGTCTTATAGTTAGGATAAAAACTGACTTTTGATTATGGTTTTAAGAGGGCTATACCCTTTCGAGATGTATACAGTTTGTTTTTTTTTTTTTTTTTGTTTGAAAACAAGAAAAAAAAATTTTACTTTGAAGTATCTTACATGTAGTTGAGGTTTCAACTGGCATTTATTTGTACGTGCAAAGCTTTGTTAATATACAGCAAAAAGAGAATAAAAATTTGATAAATTAGTTCTGTATCTTAAATATTAATTTTATAAAGCCCAGATTTAAAGCTAAAATATCTTCCTAATAATCTCTTTATTTTAAAGACATTTTCCTCAAAATCACTGCCAAATAGTAAACTTTTTTCAAGAAATATAATATTTTGTAGCAGTGCTATATTATGCGCCAGACTATAAGTTATTCCGGACGGAATATCTGTGTTTGCAAAGAATCTTATAGTGTGGCCAACCGATACGAATTGTCGGCGATGACTAAATAATCGAAAAATGTCTTACCGAACACATTAACAAGCAGCAATATCGATTATGCGGCCAGATATAACTTATAGTGTGACCAACATCTGGGATATGATTGACACGAGCACTGTCGTCCGGATAAACTTATAGTCCGGACGGCACATTACACAACCATTAACATAATTTTCAACTTTTATATTTCATGTTAAGCTTTGCATTGGCTGTTACTAAGATGAGTCTTAAATGTTAATATCATTCTCATCGATACTCAATTGGTTATTCCACAGACACAATAACAACTTCGGGCACATCTATTTTACTCTCACATTGAGAGTTATTTGAAATAAGTGTTAAAATAATACCCCTATTTGATGAGTACCACCATCTGTCAACGCTGCTTAGTAGCAGTGGGATATATGTGTATATTAAGAATTTGATTTTCAGTTCAACACTGACGTTATTTCTTTTCTAGTTGTTAAACCAATTGCTTCTATCTATTTGATCTGGATTTTTTTATCCAGATAAACAAATTTAGTGTTTAGCTAATAGCTATAATAGTTAGACACAGCTAGCCGAATGCTAAGATCTTCAACTTTAGTCTTAAATATGGATATACATATTTCCTCTATATCGAGACGTTTAATTTTATTTTTCATTTAAAATGTGTTTTTGTCGATTGGAAAATGACTAAATTCCGGCTCTACTAATTCAACCATTTTATGACATTTTGTTTAATATAAATTAAAAATGAACTGAATAGAAAAAATAAACCAAATTTTTGTTTCTCATTTTTGCTCACTATGCATTTTATAGCACCATGAAATAGATCGGAGTCTAAATGACAAAGAATGGCGGCAATCTACAAAAAATAAGGAAATAAGGAATTGGGGATGGTGGTTTTAATTTCTGTCCGTATGTTGTCTGTAAGATTTCAGTATCGGTCTAATTCCACTATATGGACTATTTTAAAAGTACCGTTCTGGATTCTTCCTTGTCCGTCATTAATTGCCACGAGATGCGATAGTGTGTGATTAAACACTTGTAGTTCGTTGGTGAACGATGAATGAAGGGTTAAGAAGATTCTATAAAAGGAGAGAGATAAAATGAGGAAGGGAGGTAAACTTAACTTCCCAGCAAGTTCTTCCGAAGGCACAACTTTAAAAGCACTTCCAGAGGATGCACTCCCAATGATGTTCTTTATTTTAACTGCCCAGGAAGTTCTTTTCATTCAATTTTGTATAAAATGCTATTTTTAATGGGCAATTTTAACTTTTTTTGTTTTAAATAGGTTAAAAACAGAGTAAGAATTCATAAAATGGTACAAACCATTTAAATTTTGTTGAAAAAAAAATCTAAATCCAATCTGAAAAAATTGTGAATTTTTGAAAATATTTGTGGTCAAACGTTTCATACAAGCGTTAGGATCCATTAAAAATTATAAAAAATTATAAAAATTATTTATTTAACAAAATATCACAGAATTTTGTAATTTACATCAAAAACAGTGAATTCGGATCACACCTAAAGAAGTGATGCAAATTCAGTGCAACGGCTGTTGAAATGGAGGACCCATCCTATGACAAGCCCATGTTAAATTCATCGCTTCTGCGTCAATTATGCACCACTTCCGGATCCAAAAAGAACATTTTCATTACATTTTTGGCGACGCTTTTTTGCTGGGTTTTTATATTACTTTTGTGATCTGACTCAGTAATACTTGTTGTGGAATGATTTTCCTTAACAACTTCTTTTCTAAATGTTGGTGACAATTTCGTTCCGGTTCTCGATTTTTATTATGATTTTTAAGATCGATCGCCTGTTTGTCTCTTAGTCTTTGTATGTTATCCTGTTGAGCCTTTTCGTAGGTTTCGGGGTCTGTGCTAACTCGTCATCCTAAAAACATTTCGAGTGGTCTCTGTCCTGTCGTACTGCGAATAGTATAGTTGTATTCGTAAATCGCTCTGTCTAGGAGTTGACGAAATAAGGCTAATATTCTTAAAAATTATACAGCAGTTGGATAAACTGAATTGTAATTCAGATTGTTGGCGTCGATTTCGACACACAATCTGTATCTCCTACATACTTAATAGAGCTCATTATATTCAATAAAACAGATGATTTGACAAGTGAACATAGCTCAGTTTCTGTAAATTTTAAAACAGTTCTTCTTTGAGGAATTTTTTGTGAACAGCTATAAGTCTCTAGAATGGAAAATGATTTTCAAATTTATAAGTAACAATGACATTCTATCTGCTTGAATGTTTGCACATGTTCTGGATAAGAGTATTTTATTTTCTATTTAATAGTTGACGGCTCGTCATCCAGTAATTGAAGAAAGCAAGCCTTATGTAACATATTATTAAATTGTTTTTTGTTTTTAAGGAATTTTCGCATCACCATGGAATAATTAATTAACAGAGTCACATTTGTTGTCTTATATAAACAAGTAACCCTCCTTATTCGTTTTCCACTGCTATTGTAAATGACATAACTTTTCTCCGGAACATTGTTTTCTCGTCTTGTTTGCTTGCGCATCCCATTTTCTGTCTCTCCTTCGTCGTCGGCTTCAACTTTATACCCTAAGCCAAATTGTTAACAACTTGTTAAACTTTTTTATCGGCCGGATTTATCATCCTTCCTTACATGCTCTTTTGTTCCTTATACTGGCTTGAGCTTCACCTCCCATCTTTGTATTGTATAACAATGACACAATTCTCACAATTTCATATGAGTGTATTATGCTCTCAACCGCATTTGGCAACTCTATTTAAACTAAAGCCAAGGTTTTTTGCAAAACTATGCCATTAAGATAAAAATGTGAGCCTATTCCCTCGTACCACACCATCACTCTGAATACCCTTTCGCGCGCTCCCCCAAAAGAAAATGATCAAAAAAGAGGCCGATGTTGAGGAAGGTTCAATAGGCCGTAAATATTCCCATTGAAGTGCTCGTTTTGGTTTTATTTTATTTTTTGTTTTTCACATTATGTTTGCTAGTTGTTTGTATATCCACAGGGACAGAAATGAACGGGGGTTAAACTTGTGTGCTGTTAACTTTGTAACATGCTTACATACATAGATAAATACATAGCATATGAGCCAAGAGCATTTTGTTGCTTGTGCACATATGTGACAAGAAAACCCTCTTAAAATATATATGTGAGTATGCGATTATTTCGACTCATAGACAATCATTATAACGGAACACACACAGATATATATGAATGAGAGATGGAGGACAAGAGGGAATTTCTCACACCCTCTTAAAATGTCACTCTCAAATCAATGCTGTATTTGGTTCAAGTTATGATTATGAATTTAACATATCGACTCGTGATGATAGAGACGTACAAGAAAAAACATAATTTGAATAGTTCGTTCAGATAGATCTATCGGTGTACAGTGAAACCTCTTAGAAGGGGCAATCGCGGTTACCTAAATTTAGTCCTCATTTGGGAGGTGTCCACTTATGAGAGGTTTATTTTAATGTGATAATATATCTACTGTTTTACGAATATTATACACTTTTGAGAGGTTACCCCTTTTCAGAGTGTCCAAATTAGAGATGTTTCACTTACATGTTCTTACATGTATACAACCTGCAAACATTTTCTATCGAAAGTGTATCGAAGTAGTTTCGCCGCGAAAGATAAAACTTTCGCAGGCGATATCATCTTCTTATCGAATTTGGATCCCCGTTCGGGAACAAATGTCCCACTACGCGATAGTGTTATCGGGGAATCGAACCAGTGGCTCAAAGAAGTCAAAAAAGCGATAGTTATTGTTTATAAAATAAAAATTATGATCGGCCGCACCGAGTGTTGAACTCGGAACCTTTCGTTTTCAAGTCAGAGGCTCTCCCTCTGCACCACACACGCTCGTTGGTTGATAGTGGCTTTTTACACACATGTACACTCTGAGAGGTGCTATTGAAATATTAGCTATGGCGATGTATTGAGTCTACAGTGATCCCTCGATTTACGTCGTCTCGGTTTACGTTGTTTCGATTTACGTCGTCAAATTTTTTGTTCCATCAAACTTCGATTTACATCGCAATTCAATTTACGTCGTTGATTTTTTTTGTCCACTTGATCAGAAACGCCTTCCATACGTAAAATAAGTATCAACGATGATGACATCAAAACATTTTTTTTTCTGAAATTCTTACCGAAATTACTGAATTACCTTTATTTTTGATTGAACCAACTACGACGTAAATCGAGGGATTACTGTATATTTAGATTTTTGATCGCTGTTAGATTCGAATTTGTTTCGAAACGGAAACACCCCACGCGATAGTTGTTTTTATTGTTGCTGTGCTTGAGATTTTACTACCAGAAAACTTCCTGGCGATCCGACATAGTTACATCTTAGCGAAAGACGATAAAACTATCACCCAAATGTTGGCAAGGCATAACTATGTGTAATGTTACTTGTATGGTATTGAATTGTTATTGGTATTGGTTAAAAAAAAAAATTAGGTATGGATAATACCTCACATTGACATTTCCGTAGTCTATTGCTATTATACCGTTATAGAAAAAGAGATGCCCGAATCAACTAAACATTGTACCCAGTGATGTCAACGACCGAATGGCAAAAAGCATCAAAAATATATTATAATTTCGACACAAAAAAAAATCTGATTCAATCACGAAATTAATTAATCCAAATAATTTTTTAACTGAAATGTCTTCAATAACGAAAATGCTAGATGTTATCAATCACAGTTTTAACTGGGAAAAATAATATTTTATTAAACATTTAATTGGTTTCATAAAAATTTCAATTAATTTTTTAATTGAATCAATTAAAAATTCAGCAACGAATTCTTCGACAAATTTCAAAATATGTTTTTCAGAAGTCAAAATAAATTAGTCGAAATTAAATATGGAAATATTCTCGAATATTATTATTTCAATTATAAATGTTTTTGTGAATTTAATACAAAAGTTTTTTTATGACCTCTTTATCAAGCTCAGAAATTTTTCACTCGTCGCAAGACATTTCAAAGGAATCCCAGCAAAAACTCTCATTACCCGGTAATCTTGTAGGTAAGCCTATTTAAAAATGAATAACCACTTATTAATTGGCATCGCTTCGGATTACTTTTACATACGCATGTCCTAGAAGGAAAGTACTTCTCCCCAGGCATACATTCGGCCATAAAATAAGTAGTGCATTTAAAGCATATAATCACCTAATATGTAATGACTTATTCGTAGATACACCAAAGCTTGCAAAATAGCCACTTATTGTCTCAGGCAACCAAATCTCAAAAATATTGATTTCTATCGCCGATTACAATGGATCAAAATATGGCGAGTGATGCTGTAATAGGAGAACTACTTGAATAGAAATAGAATATTGTATAAATAAACAAAAAATCTAATAAATAATCTAAATAAGATGCAAATTAATTTCACACTTAAAATTTAAATAAATGTAGGTTGATTAAGGGAGTTGGATTCGTGAATAAGGTTCAAAATCTACTAAAAGTGGATTTTAAGTCTCTTTTTTATAAGGCAAATGGCATTTGAAATTTAGTTTAAGCGCATTTTGGAAGTGTAATGTGAATGAGGTATAAGAAAGCATTTATTTAAAACGTAATATGACAATGTCATTAAACACAATTATTATGAAATATTTGTGATAAAAATATCTTAACGGAAAATTTTTCAGAATGACCGTTACATTACATATTCTTTTTGATTTTTTATGTAAGTGCTCGATTATGTGAATAATTATACCTAATGGTACCATCATTTATTCTATTTTATTAATTCGTTAACTACAACCAAAAACAATAGAAAAGGAAGATTGGAAAATGGGCGACGTCATACCAAAAGTTGCATTTACGGTGTTCGATACATACACGTTCGTTCATTTTTAATTTGCAATATTTTTTGTTAAAAACTCACAAATGATGTTAAATTTTGTGTAAATAATAATGAGAAACTTTTGACCGATTGTTCTACGTCATTCCCTGATATAAATTTCTTTTTATTCTTAGTTTAATTTGTGGAACAAAAAATCATAAACGACACGTTTGCATCGAACGCCGTCAATGGTTTGATACCCTCTGCTGCCATTTTCCCATCTTCATCTTCCATTGTTTTTGACTACAACTGACTAAAAATTTGAGAATAACAATTCGAAAATTACCGAGAAGTATTTATTTTTGTCATTACAAGTTAGACATTATAACTCGCCGCAATGTAATGCAACGTGTAATGACAGCTTTACTCCTGGTAATGTCAATTGTAATGAGATGTGGTTACCTAGTTTTTGCTGGGATACGATAAATAACAATATTGATTATTAAGAGGAGCAATATCACCTTCATAATAATCAAATTATATTTTTGACAATATAATTGAGTTTGTTAAACTTTTTAACAGTATAATTAGATCTTTAAAAAGTTTTGCATCATGTATCTGCATTTTGAGATTCAGATTTACATTTTGAACTTTGTTACCAATCATATTTTATTGTTAATCAAACTAAACACTGTTATAATAAAAAATGCACCAAAAGCACTAAACAGAAATGCCTAAAAGCACCAAACGAGTGCTTTGTTTCGAAAATGCACTAAAGAGACAATTTTGACTTCGAAATCAAAAAGCACCAAATTGGCACCACTTATTCTACCAAACAACGTCACCTTTATTATGCTATATTACACTATATTAAAATAAAATTTCTGCTAAATCAGCATTGAAATGCTAAAAACAATATTAAACTTCAACAAAAAAAAAAACAAGTATATACGGCCGTAAGTTCGGCCAGGCCGAAGCTTATGTACCCTCCACCATGGATTGCGTATAAACTTCTACTGAAGACTGTCATACACAATCGAATTACTTCGGTTGCGGTAACACTTGCCGATGGCAAGGTATCTTAAAACTTCCTAACACCGTAATATATACCACATAGTCCATACGTGGTATATATTAAACTAAAAAGGCCGATTCAATATGTATATAATTAAGTTTAAAGTTTCTAAAGAAATAAAATTTGGACAACATTTTCTAT
The DNA here is from genome assembly GCF_050003625.1 of Haematobia irritans. NCBI lineage: Eukaryota > Metazoa > Arthropoda > Insecta > Diptera > Muscidae > Haematobia > Haematobia irritans. The sequence goes on along the minus strand of NC_134401.1, from coordinate 49,394,180 downwards.
AGAAGTAAAATTTGGAACAAATTTTCTATAGAAATAAAATTTTGACAACATTTTCTATAGAAATAACATTTTGACAAAATTTTCTATAAAAATAAAATTTTGGTAGATTATTTGGCTCGAGGGGCAACCATGATTGTGAACCGACATGGACCAATTTTTGTGTGATTGGGGATCGGCTATATATAACTATAGACCGATATGGACCAATTTTGGCATGGTTATTAGCAGCCTTATACTAACACCGCGTTGCAAATTTCAACCGGATCGGATGAATTTTGCTCCTCCAAGAGGCTCCGGAGATCAAATCTGGAGAACGGTTTATATGGGGGCTAGATATAATTATGGACTGAATGAACCAATTCTTGCGTGTTTGTTAGAGACCACATTCTAACACCACGTACAGATTGCAACCAGATCGGATGAATTTTGCATCTCCAAAAGGCACCGGAGGTCAAATTTGGGGATCGCTTTATATGGGGGCTATATATAATTATGGACTGATATGAACCAATACCGGCATGTTTGTTGGATACCATATACTAACATCACGTACCAAATTTCAACCGAATCGGATGAATTTTGCTCTTCCAAGGGGCTCCGGAGGTATAATCTGGGGATCGGTTTATATGGGGGCTATATATAATTATGGACCGATTTCGACCAATTTTTGCATAGTTGTTAGAGACCATATACTTACAGCATGTACCAAATTTCAGCCAGATCGGATGAAATTTTCTTCTCTTAGAGGCTCCGCAAGCCAAATCGGGGGATTGGTTGATATGGGAGCTATATATAATTATGAACCGATGTGGACCAATTTTTGCATAGTTGTTAGAGACCATATACCAACACCATGTACCAAACTTCAACCGGATCGGATGAAATTTGCTTCCCTTAGAGGGTCTGCAATCTAAATTTGAGGGTCCGTTTATATGGGGGCTATACGTAAAAGTGGACCGATATGGCCCATTTGCACTACCTTCTGACCTACATCAATAACACCTACTTGTGCGAAGTTTAAAGTCGATAGCTTGTTTCGTTCGGAAGTTAGCGTGATTTCAACAGACGGACGGACATGCTCAGATCGACTCAGAATTTCACCACGACCCCGAAAATATATAATTTATGGGGTCTTAGAGCAATATTTCGATGTGTTACAAACGGAATGACAAAGTTAATATACCCCCATCATATGATGGAGGGTATAAAAATAATGCTAAATTTAAAAAGTTTTTTATTATATAACTTATCACTAAAAATGAAGTATTTTTAAAAATGTTGTGTTCAATGTTGCCTTAGAAATATATTTCATTAGGATTAAAGGTTTGCTATTTTTGCTTCTGAGTTAATTGTTATACTAAATTATCGGTGTCAAGTCGCTCTTCTCTAAATCTTACATAAAAATGCAGGACCTTATTACTTTAACAAGTAAAGGGTGATTTGTTAAGAGCTTGATAACTTTTTTTTTAAAAAAAACGCATAAAATTTGCAAAATCTCATCGGTTCTTTATTTGAAACGTTAGATTGGTCCATGACATTTACTTTTTGAAGATAATTTCATTTAAATGTTGACCGCGGCTGCGTCTTAGGTGGTCCATTCGGAAAGTCCAATTTTGGGCAACTTTTTCGAGCATTTCGGCCGGAATAGCCCGAATTTCTTCGGAAATGTTGTCTTCCAAAGCTGGAATAGTTGCTGGCTTATTTCTGTAGACTTTAGACTTGACGTAGCCCCACAAAAAATAGTCTAAAGGCGTCAAATCGCATGATCTTGGTGGCCAACTTACCGGTCCATTTCTTGAGATGAATTGTTCTCCGAAGTTTTCCCTCAAAATGGCCATAGAATCGCGAGCTGTGTGGCATGTAGCGCCATCTTGTTGAAACCACATGTCAACCAAGTTCAGTTCTTCCATTTTTGGCAACAAAAAGTTTGTTAGCATCGAACGATAGCGATCGCCATTCACCGTAACGTTGCGTCCAACAGCATCTTTGAAAAGATACGGTTCAATGATTCCACCAGCGTACAAACCACACCAAACAATGCATTTTTCGGGATGCATGGGCAGTTCTTGAACGGCTTCTGGTTGCTCTTCACTCCAAATGCGGCAATTTTGCTTATTTACGTAGCCATTCAACCAGAAATGAGCCTCATCGCTGAACAAAATTTGTCGATAAAAAAGCGGATTTTCTGCCAACTTTTCTAGGGCCCATTCACTGAGAATTCGACGTTGTGGCAGATCGTTCGTCTATTCATGATGAAATGTCAAAGCATACTGAGCATCTTTCTCTTTGACACCATGTCTGAAGACATCACCCTTTACTAACACATTTGAAATTTTGTGGATCGAATAATGCTAAAAAGTTAAATTTATAATTGAAAAAAGCTTAAAAAAATACTAAATGCAAAATGAAAATTTTGCGGCTAAATACAAAAAATAAATGCTAGATTTAGCTGCAAAAATGCTAAAATGTCCACACTGTATTGTATGTTTGACATGTCCTCTTTACCAAATTCCACTCGTTGTTGAACAAAAGAGAAATTTCAAATGTCAAAAAGGTCTATTTCGATAGTAATATGAACGCATTATCAGAGACACTACATTATTCGAAACACTGTCTGCCTTTGAAAGGCTAAGCTGACACAGATTTGTCTAGTCGGCGAGGGACCATTTTATTATTTATTTTTGGCATACCTAAAGGGTCGTTCGATTTATCATGATTTGCCTCCATTCGAGAAGAGAAATAGCAACAGCTGTGATCCATTGTTAGTGTTGTTGTAAATATTTTATTTATATGATTTTTTTATGTTAAAAAGGGTTATATGCCTTCCAGAATAAGAAAGATGTAAGCCGTTCAAAAAAATTTGAGGTTTATTTTTATGCTAAAGTCACAATTTGGTTCGAGAAGAACGCATAAATCCATACATATATTTTTGCCCTTTCAAGGTTGTTCGATAGGGATCTTTTGCTACTTAATTTAGTAACCACACCCAGAAAAAAGTGCCTTCGAAACTAAAGGAAAACATTTTCATCAATATAGTTTATCCATTTTATTTCCATTAAGGTAAATTTTTGTGAAAAATAATAAAATTTACTCGTTTCAGTAAAAAAATCCTAAACTGTAAGCAGTTAGGAATAGTTCATTAACTAGAATAAGGCATGGAATTTTACTCATACTATTTTCTTCGCTGGGTATAAGAATTTACTACTGAAAAAGAAAATTTTATTCACCGATAACAAAGCATTCGTAAAAATAAACAAAAACCGAACTAAAACCAAGTCTCCTCAAAATTAGTAAAATTTCTTATAAAATGATAATTGCGACTTCCTTTATAATAGAAAGTTTTTCATACATACGAACAACACTTGGCATAGAAAAATATTTTAGTTCATTCGTACTAAGAAGTATGCAATCCTTTCAAAACTTAAGGAAACACACTTGTTAGAATATAGGAAATTTTCCTAAATTTCTATTGTCTACCTGTAATCGATACCTGTCATCGTAATCGATGTGTTTGCGCGTGGGTGTAATCGATATATTTGCGCGTCGGTTGTTTTTTTAGTTGGAATCGCGTTGTTTTGGTATACGGAGAGATTGTTAAAAAATAATATGGTAAAATAATATAATAAATAACAAATAAAATATATAAAATATTTGTTATTTTAAATTAGTGAGAAAAATTTTCGTTTTTTTTAAATAAATCTATCAATGTTCGTGATAGTGTATAAAGAAAGAAAACACCAGCAGAATAACAACCCTTTCATTTGTCTTCATTTTGGAATCTTCAATTATCAGGTAATATTCAGTGACGCTAACCTTTTGCAACAAAAATGTTTTATGATTTTTTATATTTGTAGGTATTGAAATTGTAAAAGGAGGACAAAATCGTTAGGCAGCAACTTATTAAAAGTGAAAAGTACAAGAAGAAGAAAATGTGCGTTTTACAGTTGATAATACCACACGGAAATTGGAAATAGTGGAATGATAAACTAATATTTCAAAGAGATTCGATGCTGTTGATTCTTAATAAATATATTCAATATATTAATAAAACATGTCTTTTATTGAAGATAAAATTGCTTATAAAAATAAATAAAATTGTATTTAAAAACGAAGGTAAGCAGTTCTAATTATGAAGTAAAAGTTTTACCACAAATGTGTAAGATTTGTCGAAATGAATGAAAAAATTTCAATAAAATCATTCCATATATGAATTCAAATTAGTTACATTTTTTCATTCTGTAGTATAGTGGTATATAAATATAGGAAAATGTTAACTAATATATGGAATGCATTATTCCTAATTTCTACGAAAATCACATCGTTCAAACAAATAAAAATGTCTTTGGCGCTATACGAAGTTCAACTTTCTTCACAATGAGTTCATTTTAACTTAAAGAAGGGGTCACTTTTTTCTGGGTGCATGGGGAAAATAAAGTCTCTATATATTATAGATATTTCATAACTTAATTTTTAAACAAGAATAAATATTTGCGATCTTAAATATAAATAAATATTCTTACATTATTTATCTAGTATTTATTATTATGACATTCTTATAATTAAAGTGCGAGAAATACAGCTCAACTTGACAATAGTTCCTCCAACCAATATCCACTGCAATAGCAATAGGTCTCTGTTGAGCTATTTCCTAGCAATAGATTTTCATAACCACGATATGATGCCATGACTATAGACCACACCACAATCAATAGATTTACCACAAAGTGAAAAAAGTTTTTCCTTTTAGGCCAATAGTTAAAAGAAATGTCTGAAAAAAAAACACAATTCTTTAACCCAGTTTGTTGCTATTCTCTTTGGTTTTTGTTTGCAGCAAAAACTTTTTAATTACTCAATGCTGTAGCATTCTTAATCATTTTCCTGCCACTTCTTTAGAGGATGGGCTGTCTAACAAGAATGGAACAGTGCTTGCTGCAACCATCCTCCCACCCTCAAAATCACTTTCAGCTTTATTAGACTAAAAACAAAGTTTTGGCCTAATTTCGTTGCACCACCACTATACCGCCAAGTCTGTGGTATTGTTAATTCCTTTTTACTTTCCCCATTTTAGGTTGTGGCAGCAGATCTCTAAATGAATTTATTAAAAACCATACCTGTAGAGATATGGACTAAGAGTAAGATGGGCTACTTAAGTTAGCTATAGTGCCAGCCCTATATTTTAGACTCTCGTAGGTTAGGTGGCAGCCCGATGTATCAGGCTCACTTAGACTATTCAGTCCATTGTGATACCACATTGGTGAACTTCTCTCTTATCACTGAGTGCTGCCCCATTCCATGTTATGCTCAATGACAAGGGACCTCCTTTTTTTATAGCCGAGTCCGAACGGCGTTCCACATTGCAGTGAAACCACTTAGAGAAGCTTTGAAACCCTCAGAAATGTAACCAGCATCACTGAGGTGGGATAATCCGCCGCTGAAAAACTTTTTTGTGTTCGGTCGAAGCAGGAATCGAACCCACGACCTTGTGTATGCAAGGCGGACATGCGGACATGGACTTACGAGACTCTCGTAAGTCCATTGTGATACCCTAAATGGTGAACGTCTCCCTTATCAATAAGAGTGTTCCATTCTGTGTTTAACTCAACGACAATGGGACCTCCCTTTTATAGCCAATCCGACCGGCGTTTCATATTACCACTTACACCCAGAGAAGGAATATGATCACCTCAAATATGTTTCAAGAGCAAAATGTTATTTTTGGATGTAACATATTCGCTGCAACCATGTTAGTTTCTCGGAAATTATGTATCTGTTTTCGGAAAGCATGTTATGTTTGCCGAGAAAACAACATTTTTGCGACAAATATGTTGCATGGTCACCATCAAAAAATAACATTTTGCTCTTGAAACATGTTCGAGGTGATCATCTTCCTTCTCTGGGTGTAGAGAAGCTTTACTTACTTTACTAAGAGGGGATAAGCAACCAGCGCTAAATTTTAATACCCTCCACCATAGGATTGGGGTATATTAACTTTGTCAATGTAACACGTCGAAATATTGGTCGTGACGAAATTCTGCGGAGGCTCTTGGAGGAGTAAATTTCACAGATCTCGTTGAAATTTGGTAAGTGGTCTACGGGAACTAACAACCACGTAAAAATTGGTCCATATCGTTCCATAATTATATATAGCTCCCATATAAACCGATCCTCATGTATTTATGTGTTTTATAATAAATTTAGTTTATTTGCGGTATATTTACTAATTTTACATATCCTTGTATGGAGCCCACTGCTACTCACCTGAAATAAAAAAACACAGAAAAAAATATTATTAAAAAATGCTCAAATTAAAAGGATCATATATAAGTCTTCAATTTCAACTTTTCAACTAATTTAATTTACTTTAACATAATTCTAGTTAATTTAATTAATTGACATAAATTCATTTAACCTAGATTATGAAATAATAGAAGACAATTGTAGAATTAATTTCGGGTTTAAAAAAATAAATCGTATGTGGTCAGGTGCTGCACTCCAGACTTACCCAGCAAAAAAAGCGTCGCCAAAAAAGTTGTGAAAATGTTCTTTTTGGATCCGGAAGTGGTGCAAAATTGGCTCAGAAGCGATGATTTTAACATGGGCTTGTCATGGGACGGATGTCCACCATTTTAACAACCGTTGCGCTAAATTTGCATCACTTCTTAAAGTGTGATGCGAATCCAGTGATTTGGATGTGAATAAAGAAATTTTGTAATATTTTGACGAATAAATAATTTTTAAAATTTTGTATGATTTTTTTTTATGAGTTTGACATCAATCATCAATTCGCAATTTTTCTAGAAAGGATTTAGCATTTTTTCGGTAAAATTACAATAATAATTTGCACTATTTTATTAATTTTTAATCTGTTTTTAACCCATTCGAAACAATAAAATTTTAAATTTCCCATTAAAAATATGAAAAAACGAGTTATAAAAAATTGACTCAAATGAACTTACTGCGCAGTTAAAATAAAGAACATCTTTGGGAGGACATTTTGGAAGTGCTTTTAAAGTTGTGTCTTAAGAAGAACTTCCAAATTGTTTTGCTGGGTAATTTTGAATTAATCAGATACATAATTTTCGAGACAATAACATGTTTACGACATCCAAACATATTTGAGGTGATCATATTTCCTCTATGGGTGTACATATAAGCGACAAATTTATTTTTACCAGAAGGACAACATCGCATGGTACATGCTTGCCCAACTATGTTTTTATTTCGATATCATGTATATTATTTCCACGACCATGTATATGTTTGCCGAGAAAACAACATTTTTGTGACAAAAAATATTCCATGTTCACCGTTCAAAAATACCATTTTGTTCTTGAAACATGTTTAGGGTGATCATGTTCCTTCTTTGCATGTACTAATGACGGTAACCCATTGTAATTACAGCTTGTGTTACATTCGAAAATATGATCACCCCGAGGATGGCATATGGCTGGGCAAGACCCGGACAGAGAAGACAGAATTATGCCTATTCACTAGAAGGACTAAAATTGACCCGAGTTTTTTGGGCAAGACGATAAAGGGTGATACGGTCAAAATGTGCTCAATATAAACTTCACGTATTTCTTCCAATTTTGCATTTAAAAAACCTGAACACCCATCATTTTGAAGGTGTGTGTGTGTAGAATGTTGCTCCTATTTTGATTTTGGAATTCACTCTTCAGTTGTCAAAATGCCGTCCAAGCAAGAAGAGCAGCGTGTCAAAATTTTGCTCGCGCATCGCGAAAATCCGAGCTACTCGCACGCAAAGCTGGCAAAATCGCTAAAAGTTGCCAAATCAACCGTTACAAATGTAATTAAAGTGTTTGGGGAACGTTTGTCGACAGCCAGGAAGTCTGGATCGGGGGGAAATCGAAAACCGGAAGCCGCTGAGACGACAAAGAGAGTTGCCGGTAGTTTCAAGCGAAACCCGAACCTCTCTCTCCGAGATGTCGCAAATAAGCTGGGTGTATCGTCTACAACCATGCATGGAGCCAAAAAACGAGCCGGACTATCGACTTATAAGAAGGTAGTGACTCAAAATCGCGATGATAAACAAATACGACGGCCAAAGCGCGATCCAGGAGGCTGTACACGACGATGCTGACGAAGTTTGACTGCGTGGTAATGGACGACGAAACCTACGTCAAAGCCGACTACAAGCAGCTTCCGGGACAGGAGTTTTATACGGCAAAAGGAAGGGGAAAGATAGCAGATATTTTCAAGCATATAAAACTGTCAAAGTTCGCAAAGAAATATCTGGTTTGGCAAGCCATTTGTACCTGTGGCTTGAAACGCAGCATTTTCATAGCTTCCGGGACTGTCAACCAAGAAATTTACGTGGAAGAGTGTTTGAATAGACGTCTTCTGCCTTTCCTGAAGAAACACGGTTGTTCCGTACTGTTTTAGCCGGATTTGGCATCTTGCCATTACGGTAAAAAGGCCATGGAGTGGTACGCCGCCAACAATGTGGAGGTGGTTCCCAAGGACAAGAACCCTCCCAACACGCCAGAGCTCCGCCCAATTGAGAAATACTGGGCTATTGTCAAGCGGAACCTAAAGAAGACCAAAAAACGGTTAAGGACGAGCAGCAGTTCAAGGCAAACTGGCTTTCTGCGGCGAAGAAGGTGGACAAGGTGGCTGTACAAAATCTGATGGCAGGTGTCAAGCGTGAGGCCCGGCAATTCGGATTTGGAAAAGCGAAAGCCTAACTGAATATTTTCCTGAATTTTATACTAATTAAACTTGAAAAAGAAATTTAATTTGATTTTTTAAATAAACGATTTCACCGATTTACACGCGTTTTCCCTTGACCAAATTTTGACCGTATCACCCTTTAATAGTGCCTGATAAATTGAGAGGACTGAGAAAGCCTACAGACGTTGAGCAAAATAGCAGTGGGCTCTAAATGGGATCAGAATCCAAAAGTGACTCACCGGCTGTAAGAGAACGTAATAAGGTCAATACCGACAGACGCGTCGATAGTCTGGTGGGCTTCAATGGAGAGCAACATAAAAATTTTACAAAACGGGTCCAACGGACATGTTGTCTTGGCATATGACCCATAGAGGTTCATATCAAAAGCGTTACCGCCATGGCTGCGATGAGATTGGAGATGTTCACAGAAGGCATAATAGGGGAAACTCTGGGTGAACTGGCGGTTGTCGCAACAATCCATTACCGTATAGCTGAGGTGGTCATAGTTCGCATCTTACTGGTTCTAGGACCCAAAAAAAGAGGAAAATAACCGTTTCACCGATGGATCGAGGACCAAGAGGATGGTACGGGGCATATACGTGGAGGACCCAAACACCGAGATCCTATTCCGCTTCAAGACCTCAGCATAATCCTGCAGGCAGAAGAGCATGCCATAACGGATTGTGTTAAATGGCTCGGATATAACACGATTCCACAAAATGCGAACATTTTCACAGATTACCGAAGGACAATGACACATATTGGAATAATCAACTAATACTCTGAAGTACGACGACACTCGGGACGATCGTGGAAATAATGACCGGACACCTAGAATTGCAAGCACATTTGTTCCGAATAGGAGCAGCAGAGGAGGGAGCATGTAGGGCGTGTTTTGAAGATAATGGTATCTTGAAACACTACCTTTATCACTGCCTGTCTTTACTAGGCCAAGAGCTAACCATATCCGTGAAGAAGTGCTTCGGAATCTGGTCCAGCTTGGAAACAGGGAGAGGAATCAAATTAGTGTATATAAAACGGTACGATGGAAAGAAGGTACGATGGAGCGCACAACAAGCCGGACGCCACCTTAAGCGTATGTCAGCCGACATGAAACAGGGAATTATAGATATAGCAAAATCTGTTTTGTGATTCTAAATAAATGGCTTACAAAAATTTGGACGAAATTTTTCTCTAAACGTACAAAAAATTAATCACTTTAAAAAATCCAAATTATAAAAAAGTTTCCTTAAAATAAAATAAACTAAAGATCTAAAGTCCCTAAAAGAATTATCAAAAGATTCAATATCTAAATTAATTCAAAACTATAAAATATAGGTTACATACCCCAATGTTCTGAAATTCGGAATGACAAATCGCAAAATTTTCAATTGGCCATAATTTCTTAACCCCGAATCTTATTAACTAAAATCTTTGTAATATAGTTCTCTTTAATGAGAACTTCAAGTTAAAATTTTATTGGAGTTCGAGAGTATCTCTATTTTTTTGTTAAAAGAAAAATAAATTCTTGCGATTCCGAGTATCGGAACATGGGTGATAAGACTATCATATTAACTGAATATTTGTTTCCGTGTGCATTAAAGGGCTTTTACTACGAGAACATTTTTTTACCTTCAAATATCTGCCGCCAAAGGTTTACTGACAACGGGGTTTTCCTCATTTGCGGTCTAACGCCCCTAATTTTTATTTGAAACTTTTCTTTGCTTTTGCAACTTGTCTCTTGCAAATTGTTGCGGTTCACACAACAATGTACGTTGTGGCCATTCTTGTTGCAAACATCCTTTTTTGACCTCAATAGGCAAAAGGATAAAGCCAACAGTCGCAACAATGAACAGTGAAACTCTGTCATTCCCATACAAAACATAAGAACACGTCTGTTCACTAGTAAATGTTGTGGCCCATTTAAACATTGTCCTGTCAGTTTCACCTAGGACCTAGAGCAAATTAACACCTTCTCATTTAAAGATCATCGGAACTAACAAAGATAGAGAGAAAACAAAAAACTGAGTGGGTGTATACCAAAAAGGAGGACAAATGTAAATGTGTTAGTGGTAGCCCAAAGAACATTGCCTCTTTTTGTATGGGCGGATTTGCAAGGTAAGTGGGAAAAGCTAATCAGTTGTAAAGTTACATGCTACCACCACCATAGGTGGCCTCAAAAGTTGTTCTGTGTTGTTACTGTAGGACATTTGCTGATATTACAACTTCGAAGCAAAGTTGTATAGGTGGGAATGTGTGTTCAAAACACAGCAAAACAAAAAAAACTCTTAGCAATGGCATTTTAATTAAAAGTTCAATGCAATTAATGTTACATGGTCTAAAAACACAGGATATTTTTGAGGAGGCACTAAGCAAATGTGCAAAAATTCGAATTGTGGCAAACTGCTTGTTAACACTGAAGTTATTTTCAAACAGCTTTTCAACTGATAACTGTCTAAACTTCACAATACAAGAAACTCTAACTCCAAGGAGTCACTGAGCTAAAACTAGGATGAAAGTATCCCCCATTATTAGAAAGGGAGAGACATGCAAAATTATACTTAACTATGGTCAAGATATTCTCAAGGCAAAATGTGTCCCAAGGATAATTTAAGGGAAGGTTAACAGGTTGGCTGATAAGTCCCCGGTCTAACAAAGAAAACCACATTTTTTTGTCAAAATTCATTTTTATTATTCAACACAGTTCCCTTCAAGAGCGATACAACGATTATAATGACCTTCCAATTTTTTGATATCATTTTAGTAGTACTCCTTCGGTTTTGCCTCAAAATAGGCTTCAGTTTTCCCTGCGAGTATCCTTTTGAGGTCTGAGAACAAGAAAAAGTCGCTGGGGGCCAGATCTGGAGAATACGATGGGTGGGGAAGAAATTCGAAGCCCAATTCATGAATTTTTGCCACCGTTCTCAATGGCTTGTGGCACGGTGCGTTGTCTTGGTGGAACAACACTTTTTTCTTCTTCATATGGGGCCGTTTTGCCGCGATTTCAACCTTCAAACGCTTCAATAACGCCACATAATGGTCACTGTTGATGGTTTTTCCCTTCTCAAGATAATCGATAAAATTTATTCCATGCGCATCCCAAAAAACAGAGGCCATTACTTTGCCAGCGGACTTTTGAGTCTTTCCACGCTTCGGAGACGGTTCTCCGGTCGCTGTCCACTCAGCCGACTGTCGATTGGACTCAGGAGTGTAGTGATGGAGCCATGTTTCATCCATTGTCACATATCGACGGAAAAACTCGAGTGTATTACAAGTTAACAGCGCTCAGAATCAGCAACACGTTGTTGTTTTTGGTCAAATGTGAGCTCGCGCGGCACCCATTTTGCACAGAGCTTCCGCATATCCAAATATTGATGAATGATATGACCAACACGTTCCTTTGATATCTTTAAGGTCTCTGCTATTTCGATCAACTTCATTTTACGGTCATTCAAAATCATTTTGTGGATTTTTTTGATGTTTTCGTCGGTAACCACCTCTTTCGGGCGTCCACTACTTTCACCATCCTCCGTGCTCATTTCACCACGCTTGAATTTTGCATACCAATCAATTATTGTTGATTTCCCTGGGGCAGAGTCCGGAAACTCATTATCAAGCCAAGTTTTTGCTTCCACCGTATTTTTTCCCTTCAGAAAACAGTATTTTATCAAAACACGAAATTCCTTCACAAAAGTTGCTTCACAAAAGGCGCTCTATCTCACAAACTAATTGACTTACAGACGTCAAATTTTGACACGAATCATTTGAAGGTTGGACTTCTGCTGCTCGATTCCATGTAAAGCTCAATGATAAGGGGCCTCCTTTTTATAGCCGAGTCCGAACAGCGTTCCACATTGCAGTGAAACCACTTAGAGAAGCTTTGAAACACTCAGAAATGTCACCAGCATTACTGATGTTGGATAATCCAACGCTGAAAAATGTTTTGGTGTTCGGTCGAAGCAGGAATCGAACCCACGACCTTGTATGCGGGCATGCTAACCATTGCATTGAACCATTGCTCTCAAGTTAAGAGAATATCTTTCAGTCGTAAAGCTGCTCAGATACGAAGAATTAGTGATGTTGTCATAGAAAATAATTTCGTTTAAAGAACCTTTTGAAAGCTTCCAAGTTCGACAGTTTATTCTTTTAAAAATATAGTATCCAAAGGATAATATATCCCGCCACGAAATATAAGGCGTTTTTATTCACAAAAATTGTGATTGATATTCTTACTTTGTAATTTTAAGTGAAACTAATTTTAAAACTACTATCAGTAATCCCAATTGAAATATTCCTTGCTTAAGTATTCAATTCAATACTTTGGAATTTATAAAAATTCTTTAATTCCATCATACTGGAGAGTATTTCCATTATAAACCCCTTTTAATCTGAAGAGGGGAAAATAAACTCTAAGCAATATATACACTTCTTTGTTCTCCACTTATAAATATGTATGTACTGTGTAAGAACTTCAAAGTAATAAGCCCAATCCCAAGAGTAAAAGGGAAACGGAGAGCGAGAGAAGAGCACCTACAAGTTATTCAAGTTTGCCAACATTTCCATTCCTTTGAATTTGTCAAACACCTGTGTAGCCCCGTTAAACATTACTCTCTCTCTCTCTCTCTCTCTCTTTCGTTCAAACTCCCTCTTTAAATGTGCCTAACCACCGTTATCATAATATTATGGTCCTTTGTTTCGACAAAATTGTGTTGTGTGTGGAGGGTGCCTTTAAGTGTTTGTTTTTATGACAGTATTGAGTGTGAGAATTTCACTAACTTAGACGTCCCAAGTAGATGTTGCCTAGTTGTGACTGAAGTGAAGTAATATTTGCAAGGTGCCTATCGCATTTCTCATTATGTACTCTTGGTACACTTGGTAGGGAATTCTACACCATTTAACTGAGTCTTTTACTCCTTTTGATGATTCCTAGGTTTAGTATTGTGCGTCTAGTGCCATCTATAGGAAACATTGAGTGTTTGTTGCAAAATGTGGTTCTCTGGTAATGGTAGGTAGGTGAGTAGTAGTGTTGGTGTTTCTTGCTTTTACAAGCATTCTTCTAGTGAAGTAGAGTAGTTAAGATGCTTAAAATTGTTATTACTTTTCATACAATTCCAATGTATCTACATATATATTTGGTTGTATTTATGCATACAACAGTGTTGCTAACATGTACGGTAAAATAAAAGCCGATATGTCATAGTTTTAGTGGAATTTACGAACAAATCAGACTGTAGATGAATATCAATGTAAGTGTTGCCATACATATGGAAATTTTTGTACCAATAGCGTATGCTTGATATACGCAAATATTTCATAGCTGATATTATTGTCCAGGACCTTATATTTGAACAAAAAGCGGGATTTTAAAACAACACTGAATATACGTCAAATGTAGGGCTATTTTATTAAAAAGTTTATTATTCAAAAAAATTACCTATTCAAATTAATAGGTATAATCACTTACTTTTTCCGTAAAAATTGGAAACAAAATTCTCTTTTTCTTCTTTACCCTTTTTTAATTAGCAATACTTTGTAATTTCTTTATGTGGCGACTGTACACTAAAAAAAAATTTACTTGGATCCAACGATTTTGGTCTTCCCTTAAGGATTTTCGTCTTCCCTTATAGATTCCGAACCAAAGATTCGGCATTGAAATAAAGACATTTTTTAGCGACCTATAGGCCTTTAAATCTACACACAAAAAAATATTTTTCTGATTCAATCACGAAATTAATTGATCCAATTAATTTTTTAATTGAAATGTCTTCAATCACAGAAATGATGGTATCAATTAAAAAATTAATTGACAGTCAATTAAAAAATTAATTGATCCAATTAAAAACTTAATTGATACTATTAATTTGTGTGATTGATTTTTATTTCAATTAAAAAATTTGTTGAATCAATTAAATTTTTAATTGAATATTTTTTAAAACTCAATTAAGATTTTAATTGGAAAAATTTTCGTAAATTTTTTCTCTGTGTAAGATCAATAAAATTAACATTTGGATTCAATTCTCATTTATCGAATTTTCAATATTTATTCGCGTTATATTAATAAAGCTATTCAAGTACAAACAACTGCCAGCTTAAAAATCCAAATTATTACGGATACTTCAAAGTAAAAAATGTTTTTTTTTTTGTTTTAATTCTAAAAAAGCTTTAAACCAAAAATGCCAAATCTTCAAATTAAGTTTTAGCCAATATTTGAACCATGGAGAGATACACAATCCAACAACGTGTTAAATGGTTCCAAAAATTGGCAACAGTGGATGATCAATTTTCGAAGAAAATCATCTTCAGTGATGAGGCACATTTTCACCTCAGTGGATTCGTCAATAAACAGAATTGCCGCATTTGGGCGAATGAGAATCCAAGAGTGATTGTCGAAAAACCAATGCACCCACCAGCGTTGCCAATTTAGCTTTTTTCCCGCTAGATTTGGCTTTTTTTGAAGACGTTTAGCGGGGAAAAAATGCTTTTAGCGTTTAGTTTTTTTTTTTCTGGCTTTTTTTCATGACCCTTTTAGCTAATTTTGGCTTTTTTTATTTTCGACATGTTCCTATTGAAATATGGATAAAACTTCGTTTTTATCTAAGCCTTGCTGCCAGAATAAGGTTTTCCACATATTTCAATTCCTTATATAAACTGTCAGTAAATTATTATTCTCTTCTTCAATAGATAAATACTCTTTGTCCTTATAGTTAAGTGATTCAACTTAAAAATGGGTATTTTTTCATGAAAGAAGGCTAGGGTCAATTTTAAAAAATTCTTAAAATTAATGAAATAGTCTTTAAATTTGCGGAGTTTTTGTATCTTGACCACAAACCAAAATAGCGTTCAAAAATAGAAGAGGTTTTTCAACATTTTATTTTAAAAACGTATACATAGAATAATTTCTGAATTTGGAAATTTAAGTTGTCGTTAGCACGTTTTTAAAGCACTGTGACAGCTCATGAAGAAAAAGCTGAAAAAACGAATAAATTCAAATTTGACTCGGAATCAATACCAAAATCATTAGTGTACAAAACCTTTGGAACCGAACATAGAAATAATTAAGGAAATAAAGTTTTGAATGTGGTATTATTTTTTAACATCAAAAAAATGCAATGATAGGATCAAATCAAATCTGCTATATATTAATGGAATGGATTTACATTTACGAAAATTAGACAACAATAGGTTTGTATGGGAAATTTTCGAATAAAAGTTATTCAGTATAAACTTGCAAGACAGTTAGAATGGGTTTTATTCTCTTGGGTAAAATTAGGAGAAGTGTACACGTTCACGAATTTATCATTAATTCAGTTAAAACGAAATATATTGATATTTTCTTATGCAGTTCTATGTGACATTGTGCAATATATCGCACATTGGACTTGTTGATGATTAACCAGCTGAAAATTGCAAGTTTACTGGGAAAAACGAAGGACTTCCAGTAAAAATTTGTGATAGTAATCAAAATGTATCGAGTATGCAAACAGAGCTAATATGACTTAAATTTTCTTACAGTCTCACAGAAATTGAATTAAAATGAATACAATTCGAATAATATGCATTTTAAGTGAAATAAAGCCTTTAAGTTTGTTAAATTTCAATCAAAAATGTGTCTTTTGATACAAAACATTTTAGCTTTTTTTTAGCTAGCTATTTTTTAAAATTTTTTAGCTTTTTTTGGCTAGTTTTTTGGACAAATCTAGCGGTTTTTTGTGAAACAATTCTGGCAACGCTGGCACCCACAAAGAGTGACTGTTTGGTGCGGTTTATGGGCTGGCGGCATCATCGGGCCGCATTTTTTCCAAAATGAGGCCGGTCAGGCAGTTACTGTGAATGGTGTTCGCCATCGTGAGATGATAACGAACTTTTTATGGCCCGAATTGGAAAATATGGATGTGGACGATATGTGGTTTCAGCAGGACGGTGCCACTTGCCACACAGCTAACAAAACAATGGCTCTTTTGCCCAACAAATTCAATGGCCGTGTTATCTCACTTAATGGCGATGTCAATTGGCCGCCAAGATCATGTGATTTGACACCGTTGGACTTTTTTCTTTGGGGTTGTTTGAAAGCAAAGGTGTACGTCAACAATTCAAGAGCTAAAGGATGAGATAATTCGGCACATTAACGGCATAGAACCTCCATTATGCCTCAGCGTCATCGAAATTTGGACCATCGGATGAAGGTGTGCCACCGAGGTCGCGGCGCCCATTTGACCGATATTTTGTTCCATACATAATTGAGTAATACCAATATATCATAATAAAATAAAATTACAATAATTTCCTAAATAGTTTGTGTTTTATTCAAAATCAACATCGGCCCTTGAAATTTTAACCACCCTTTATCTTAAATCTAAAGATTCAATATTTCAGTCAGTTTAAGGACGATTTCTTTAAATCAAAAATGTGTTTCTTTACTTTAAGGAAAATTTGCCTTAGTTCAAAGAAATACGGTTACGCAAATTTCCATAATTTGTGTCCTAAATTTAATAAAAAAATTTTAAGCAAAGATTATAAACTTTATTTTAATGAAAATTTCATTATTGTAAAGAAATTTGTTCTTTATATTTTTGAAATTGCGCATCCTAAAATTTAGGATGCATAAACATTAATATCACGTAAATATTTTTTTTTTCAGTGTATAATTTGGCATAATTCATGTGTGTTTTTACATTCAAAAAGTAGACAAAATCATGTAAAAGTTATTAAAGACCTGTTTATTTAGACAAAATTCCACGGCGGGAAATTTTACTTGCTTATAATTACGAAAATGTCAACTACTTAGGAATACATATCCGCAATTTGTTTTAAAGTAAATTTAAACTACATAAAATATATAAAGATTGTAATTACTTCTAATCTAATCACAATAAAAAATCCCGTTCAATTATCTACGGCTAAAAAAAAAGAGAAGAAAGAAGAGAAATGTGATGCATAAGATATTGGCAACTCTAGCAATTAGGAAGTTTACAAGCACGCATTCTCCATTCTTCACAATTGTATAAATGTTCTAAGAGGATGTAGTGGTTACATTCGTAATATTGCTTTACTCTCGTTGAAATTGTAAGTCAATGTACATATATGTATATGTGTAAGACGTATTAAATTGATATACTATAAGTTAACTAAATTTACATATTTATATTACACTGAAAAAACAGTGAACCCACCAGGAAGAAAAATTTCGGTTAATTTTAGAAAATTTTGAATATTTGTAGAAAATTTTAACTAAACAGTATTACAAACGTTGGCATCACGCCGATGTCATAAAAATAAGTAAATATTTTTCGACAAATTCAAGAAAATTTATTAGACATAACTAAGTTTTTTCACTTGTTAAAGAAAATTTTGTAGTTTGAAGGAAAAACTTGGAGTTCAAAATTGCAAGAATGTCTTTAGTGACATACGAAGTTCATGATGGACGCATTTTTGGTAAAATTTACAAATTTAAAGAAATTCTGAACTATTTTGTGGAAGACACGAATTTAGTTAATCTTTATGCTTCATTTGAGTATATTTTTTTCCTCGGGTTTAGTTAATTTAACTAACGTACACAAAAAATTATTAAAGTAAAGGAAACTTTCTCCAAACATAATAATTCTATGAACTAAAATAAAGTTAAATTGGCTTTAGTGAAATAGAGAGTTCACTTTTTTTTGAGTGTAGGATGGTCTGATCAAAAGGAAGTGGAGAATGTATAGTGGAGAATGTCTAATATTTAATCATTTTGCCTTCAATTTTGCCGAAGAAATGGCAAATCTGTTTGACAGTGTGTTGCCTGATCACCGACGTTTTTTGTTTTCCAACATTGAAGATGTGTTTCTCCGAGAAGGCGATTTAAGAAAACGTACAGTCTTTGTTTATTTCAGCCAAATTTTTAAAGCAAAGAAACGTGATATTCTTAATGTCATATTGCATGTAATGTCCTCAGATTTGTTGACTAATCTGCCGCAAGAAAGGTTGATTAGATTAAAGAATAATAAACCCGCTTCCATATCTTCCATTTTAATATCACGAAACAGTAAATTTTTTCTAACTACATATCCATGATTAGGTTATATTAGGTTTAAATGGCAGCCCGCTTTATTTCAAACTTACTTATTTCGGCCATTTTAATGTCACATTAATTAACAATTTGTAGTTAATTACCACCCAATTAGTTTCTTCTGTTAAACCAAACTGATTGTTCTAAAAGCATTAGCCGACTGCTAAAGTTAACATTTCCAAAATTCGCCAGTAATCTATAGCTATATACCGCTAACACTAAGAAAACTATGTAAAACTCTCACAATCTTCCTCCACATGATGCAGAAGCCATTATACTGCGTTGTATAGGTACTCGTATCAGGAGTGATATCTGACGTAGTCTTGTGTCGTTCCGGAACGAACTAGTTCCAATGAACGGTTCACTAAAAGGAACGATTGTCACTAGTTCCATCTCTTTCGCTCTCATCGTTCCTTTTGTCATTTATTTTTATTTTCAATTTACATTCCATCGTTCCGCGGATCGCATTTAGATTTACATTTGTTTGACAGTGACTATTTTTTTATTCCTTCATTTTGCATTGATTGGCATGCTGCTATTTAATAGGATCATTGTTCCATCTCAAGCGTTGCCACAATGAATTTTTATTTTGGACCAAAATTGGACCAAAATTTGTTCCAGCGGACCACTTTTCCAAATTAATTTAATATCCTTTAAAAGTTAAAAATTTTCCAAAATTTTACTTCGATAGAAAATTTTGTTAAACTTTTAAATCTATAGAAAATTGTGTCAAAATTTTATTTCTATAGAAAATTTTGTAAAAATTGTATTTCTTTAGAAAATTTTGTAAAAATTTTATTTCTATAGAATTTTTTTTTCAAAATTGTATTTCTATAGAAATTTGTTTTTCAAAATTTTATTTCTATAGAAAATTTTGTAAATATTTTATTGCTTTAGAAAATTTTGTAAAAATTGTATTTCTGTAGAAAATTTTGTCACAATTTTACTTCTATAGAAAATAACGTCAAAAATGTTGACAAAATTTTATTTCCGTAGAACACTTCTGTGGAAAATTTTGTCAAAATTTCATTTCATTAGGAAGTTTTGTCAAAATTTCAGTTCTATAGGAAATTTAACCATAATTTAGCCAAATTTGTATTTCTACAGAAAATTTTGTCAATATTTTATTTCTATAGAAAATTTATGGAACTTTTATTTCTATAGATAGTTATCGCAAAATTTTATTTCTATATATTTTTTTTACAAATTTTTCTTCCTATACAAAATTTTTGCATAATTTTGTATCTATATAAATTTTTTTTAAGTTTATTTCTGTACAAAATTTTATTTCTATAGAAAATTTTGAGAAAAAATACCGATTTGACGAAAATGGACCAAAATCAATCAAATTTCATTTGGTCGGACCATCGGACCAAATTTAAAAATTAACCCTTTCACTACCGATGTCCACTACAGAGGACATTCGAAAACGACTCCAAGCTCTAACTCCCCACACTGAAAAAAATATTGTCGTGAGGTCAAAGATTTCATGTCTTTAAAATACGAATACAAATTTTGCTTAGCATAGAAGACGCATTTCTCTAAAATAAAGTTATTTTCCTTGTCCAAAAGTCGATAAACTTTTCAATGAAGTCGTATTGTCCTTATAATTAAGTGATTTGACTTAAAAATGGGTATCTTAACATGAAAGAAAAAATGTATAGGCTAAGGTCAACTTGACTTTAATAATTCAGAAAAATTCTTTAAATTTAATGAAATTGTCTTTAAATTTGTTGTCCTTTTGCATCTTGACTACAAAGCAAAAAATCGTTCAAATATAGGACATGTTTTTCAAAACTTTATTTTAAAGAAGTTTTTTACTTCAAACATAGCATAATTTCTACTGGAAATCGAATCCTAATTTGGAAAATAAAGTTGCCGTAAACTCGTTTTTAAAGGACTTTGATAGCATATGAAGAAAAAAAGCTGAGAAAGCGAAAAATTAAAATTTGCTTCCTAGAAGCAAGTACACGAAACCTAAATTTAAAAGAGAATTGTGTCTTAAAAGTATCCTTACTTGTATTCTCCGCTTCTTTGGCTCGGAATCAATACCAAATTTTTTAAAGTAAAGACAAAATCTTTGGAACCGTGTATGCTTTTTTTTCAGTGCACTTAGTTTCGATTTATTTCTCTATGATATTTTAAAGTAGAGGTTCTGATCTAAATAAGCTATAAATATTTTCCATATTGCTGGGCACTAAAATGTATTTTCATAACATTTCTTGGCAATAAACGAAAAATGCACAATTTTTCCACTGTACACTGAAAAAAATATTGTCGTGAGGTCAAAGATTTCATGTCTTTAAAATACGAATACAAATTTTGCTTAGCATAGAAGACGCATTTCTCTAAAATAAAGTTATTTTCCTTGTCCAAAAGCCGACAAACTTTTCAATGAAGTCGTATTGTCTTTATAATGAAGTGATTTGATTTAAAAATGGGTATCTTAACATGAAAGAAAAAAATTATAGGCTAAGGTCAACTTGACTTTAATAATTCAGAAAAATTCTTTAAATTTAATGAAATTGTCTTTAAATTTGTTGTCTTTTTGCATCTTGACTACAAAGCAAAAAATCGTTCAAATATAGGACATGTTTTTCAAAACTTTATTTTAAAGAAGTTTTTTACTTCAAACATAGCATAGTTACTACTGGAAGTCGAGTCCTAATTTGGAAAATAAAGTTGCCGTTAACTCGTTTTTAAAGGACTTTGATAGCATATGAAGAAAAAAAGCTGAGAAAGCGAAAAATTAAAATTTGCTTCCTAGAAGCAAGTACACGAAACCTAAATTTAAAAGAGAATTGTGTCTTAAAAGTATCCTTACTTGCATTCTCCGCTTCTTTGGCTCGGAATCAATACCAAATTTTTTAAAGTAAAGACAAAATCTTTGGAACCGAGTATGCTTTTTTTTTTCAGTGCACTTAGTTTCGATTTATTTCTCTATGATATTTTAAAGTAGAGGTTCTGATCTAAATAAGCTATAAATATTTTCCATATTGCTGGGCACTAAAATGTATTTTCATAACATTTCTTGGCAATAAACGAAAAATACACAATTTTTCCACTGTACGTCTCTAGTAATTGGATATTCATAGAAAAACTATAGCCGATATTATTTTAGATTCTTTTTTGATTTTTTGCTAACACTTCAACAGATATTACAGGCCAAAAAGCGTTTAGTTTCCAATTCAAGAATTAAATTTTCAGAAAAACACTTATAGCTTTATAAATAATTAAGATAGGCCTTCAAAATTGCAACATTTTTTCTACATGCTGTTAGTACAAGTAGAAACAGAGGAAAAATTAAAGTTTTTAACATTAGGTTTAAATAATTCGGTAGTGAAAGGGTTAATAATTTTATGGACCAATTTTTGTCCGATCGGACCAAAATGGCAACCTTGCTCTTCACAAAACAAAAAAAAATCTTTTAGGATACAGTCATTGCAAATTTGAGTTTAGTTACTTTTATAAATTCTCCATTTCATTCTTTATTTTTTTCTAACTAACCATATTTTTCGTATCTTTGATTTGACCACGAACTTCGTGCAAGTAAACAAACAATGTCATGTCTGTACTCAGTAAATGACAGTGATGATAAATATAAAAAGCCGGAACGAAAAAGAAATAATGGAACGATTTGAAGGAACTAGTTCCTTTGTACAAAAGGAACGATGAGTCCGAATCACTACGGTGAACGATTTTGCCCAAGTCAGATTCTGACGCCTTGAAGACACTACCATATCTAGTGTTTAATTCAAGTTTAGATGGGTCCATATTTACAGGATGTCGTTGCAACCCTTGCAATTCTCCTTTCGGACATTCGCCATGATAACAACCTTCTTACGCAGTAAGAGCAGGTAACTAAAGGCATATGAATCGATTCAAGTTTTCCTGGAATATGTGTGGTAGCACAGGCAAGAATATTAGGTGAATATTGGACTGCTCAGCTATGTCGTTGAAAGATTTGTGGCAATCTATTGTGGCAGTCGAGTTGATGAACACACAATCCAAGGTGGGAGCATTACCCCCTCAAAATTGCCACCTTTTAATTGTTAATATTTCAACCTGTAAAAGAGTGCTTGTTTAATCTTTTCCCGCTTGTAAGTTCCAGGTCTTTTGAATATACACGAAAATCCATGCCCGATATCTCAAACTCGATTAGACTATTCTTTCTATTGTGATATCACTGAGCGTCAAAATTCACACGTTTTCTTCTAACCACCGTTGGGAGCCAATCTTCCTACCATTTCTTTTATTGTCCTTTAATGGTTGTTCATGTTTCCTGTATCCATCTACAATATCACTTTTGAATGTGTACGTAACGATATTTGTGATTGTAATATTCATATTAAGATACTCTTTTTTTTTTTTGCTCCCAGAACATAAAATCTTTAGAGTTTCTATTTTCAGTTAGTCTTACCAGACTGTGGTTGCAATTAGAATGTGACCAGAGTATATATATTTCTGCCCTGGATATTTGGACCAACCTCATGTAACCTCAGTTAATTTTGAGTATTGTGCTATTGCCCAATACCATCATAGTTTCATGTTGCGAGGCTTCTTGCAATTTATTTGAAATTGTTTTGTAAATGTTCTTCAACATATCTTGACCTGATGATAGAAGCTAATAACAAGCAAAGTGGAATTTAGTGTCGAAGTAACGAAGTCAAGTACATAGAATTGGCAATTAAGCCTAGACTAATGGTTTAGGCTGGCATATAGGAATTTATGGTACACTTTTTCGGATTGGACACAGTAAACATTTTTCATAGTTAGTAATCAAGTAGGCTGTATTTTTACTTTAGTGTAAACGATTGTTCCTGTTGGAACTTATACGTCTTTACCTTGAGTTTGTTTTTTTTTCAGCTCTTTTGACTCCACCATGGCGTTTGACAACACTACCCGTATTATTATAACGATTAATGTTTAATCAATTGTGTGAGACCCTTTTTTAGTTCTTTTGCACGTCTTTACTGCCTATAAAATAAAACGACAAATAGGCATTCATCATTTACACAATTATGTTATTAACCCTTAAATGCGCACTCTATCTTTTAAGATATAACCAAGAAAAAATCGTACGTCTTAAAATTTCGACCGAATTGTATGATCAAGTTTGATGCATTTAAAACATCATAACGCTATTTTTAAAAAGTATATACGGCCGTAAGTTCGGCCAGGCCGAATCTTATGTACCCTCCACCATGGATTGCGTAGAAACTTCTACGAAAGACTGTCATCCACAATCGAATTAATTGGGTTGTGGTATCTTAAAACTTCTTAACATAGTTTTCTAAATTGTTAGTTAGTCCATACGTGGTTTATATTAGACAACAAGGTATGTATAGGTAAGTCTACAAATAATTACGAATCGATATGGACTTTTGCACGGTACGTAGAGAGTCAGCATTGAAATATGGGGGTCGCTTATATGTGGGCTATATACAATTATGAACCAATTTTTATGGGCCAATTTTTGTCTGATTGGGGATCGATTTACCTGATGGCTATATAGACCGATATGGACCTAGCTAGGCATGGTTGTTAACGGCCATATACCAGCACAATGTACCAAATTTCAACTGACTCGGATGAAATTTGCTCCTCCCAGTGGCTCCAAAACCAAATCTCGGGATCGGTTTATATGGGGGCTATATATGGTTACGGACTGATATGGACCACTTTTGGCATGGTTGTTAAATATCATATACTACCACCACGTACCAAATTTCAACCAGATCGGATGAATTTTGCTTCTCCAAAAGGCACCGGAGGTCAAATCTGGGGATCGGTTTATATGGGGGCTATATATAATTATGGACTGATATGAACCAATTTCTGCATGGTTGTTGGATACCATATACACACAAAGAAAAAAAACGTTTGGAAAACGTGTACCGAAAACGTTTTTCTTTTGTTAGAGTTTTTTGAATTGCTTCGAAAAGTATACAATTTTATCATCAAAAAAATTCGTTTGTTACAAAGTGTTAATTTTTTTTAATAAAAAAAGTTATTTTTGAACCAACAACACAGTCCATTTCGTTTATATCAAACACTGTTCTTTTCTTACTTTAGGTTTTTAATAAGACACATTTTACAGTTCAAAATTTAATATACTACAATGTAATGTTGAACATTTTTTCGGAATCTTCCTAACATATCTGGAATATATGTAAAAAAAAAAACAAAAAAACTTTGGTCGAAGCAGGGATCGAACCCACGACCCTTGGCATGCAAGTCAGACGTAGCAACCACTGCTCCATGGTGCCCAACTAAATGTATTTTTCTGTGAAATAAACTTTGTTTAATCGGCTCGTGAGCGCCGCAAGCTATGCTATATAAATATAACTTATATAGGTAATTGTCTATTGATGACAATAACGGCTACATAGCTCAGTGGATAGTGTGTTGGCTTACAAATTGCATGGTCCGCGGTTCGATTCTCCGTCCAGGCGAAAGGTAAAAAAAATTTTAAAAATTTATAAAATCGTATAATTTCTTCTACATTGTTTGAATTACAGAAAAGGTGCTAAGAACTAAAAAACTTCGTGGAAGTGAGAAAGATGTGAGGGAAAATGCAATTAGCCAGAAAAAAAAATTTTTTTAGTTAGTCTTTATGAAATTGTTTTTACATCCTGGAAAAGAATAAACGTTTATCATAAAAAGTATATACTTTTCTTCCAAATACACTTCCTTTCAACGAAAAGCAAATGAGAAACGAACATTGTTTGTCTAAAATTTCGTTTGGGAGGAAAGAATTATTTTTTTGCGTGTACTAACATCACGTACCAAATTTCAACCGAATCGGATGAATTTTGCTCTTCCAAGGGGCTCCGGAGGTCAAATCTGGGGATCGGTTTATATGGGGGCTATATATAATTATGGACCGATTTCGACCAATTTTTGCATGGGTGTTTGAGGCCGTATATTAACACCACGTACCAAATATCAACTGAATCAGATGAATTTTGGTCGTCCCAGAAGCTCCGGAGGTCAAATCTGGTGATCGGTATATATGGGGGCTATATATAATTATGCACCGATGTGGACCAATTTTTGCATAGTTGTTAGAGACCGTATACTTACACCATGTACCAAATTTCAGCCGGATCGGATGAAATTTTCTTCTCTTAGAGGCTCCGCAAGCCAAATCTGAGGATCGGTTTATATGGGGGCTATATATAATTATGGACCGATGCGGACCAATTTTTGCATTGTTGTTAGAGACCATATACTAACATCACGTACCAAATTGCAACCGAATCGGATGAATTTTGTTCTTCCAAGAGCCTCCGCAAGCCAAATCGGGGGATCGGTTTATATGGGGGCTATATATAATTATGGACCGATGCGGACCAATTTTTGCATGGTTGTTGGAGACCATATACTAACATCACGTACCAAATTGCAACCGAATCGGATGAATTTTGTTCTTCCAAGAGGCTCCGCAAGCCAAATCGGGGGATCGGTTTATATGGGGGCTATATATAATTATGGACCGTTTTCGACCAATTTTTGCATTGGTGTTTGAGGCCATATACCAACACCATGTACCAAATTTTAGCCGGATCGGATTAAATTTGCTTCTATTAGAGGCCCCGCAAGCCAAATAAGGGGATCGGTTTATATGGGGGCTATATATAATTATTGACCGATTTGAACCAATTTTTGCATAATTGTTAGAGACTATATACCAACACCATGTACCAAATTTCAGCCGGATCGGATGACATTTGCTTCTCTTAGAGGCTCCGCAAGCCAAATCTGGGGATCGGTTTATATGGGTAAAAGTGGACCGATATGGCCCATTTGCAATACCATCTGACCTACATCAATAACAACTACTTGTGCCAAGCTTGTCGATAGCTTGTTTCGTTCGGATGTTAGCGTGATTTCAAGAATTTCACTACGACCCATAATATATATACTTTATGGGGTCTTAGAGCAATATTTCGATGTGTTACAAACGGAATGACAAAGATGATATATCCCCATCCTATGGTGGAGGGTATACAAATATGTTTTCCCGAAAAGTTTGTAGTACTTCTGAGTTATCTGCAGTCAAAATTGAAAATCAAATTTTGATCAAAAATTCAAAAAACCACAAATTAGAAATAAAATAATAATAAATAATAGATGAAAGTAATGTTGGTTAAAAAGCTGTGTAATGTAAAAATATCAATATTCTCTACTAAAATCAAATTGTTTATTTGTAGATAAAAACTTAGTTTAATACGCACTGCCTTTTTAAAGATACAACCACAATTTTTTCAAAAACAAAAAAAATTGTGGCTTCCTTATTTAGGTTTTTTTTTGAGGAATCGGTGATCTTGTGCATTTAAGGGTTAACAGGGAAGGGGAACCATAGGCTAATTACACCTACCTACTTTAACTCATATGCAAAATAACTTGTAGAGAAACATCATTGGTGATGAATACTAATTCAATTCACATTTGTTAGCTAATTTTACATTTAGTGAAATAATGGCAAAATTTTACTATTACAAAGATCGTCCGACATTGTAAGGATGACTGATATGGCTTCATTCACATTTAATCCAATAATAATCCAATAATATTGGCAATTACCACATTGCAGACTAAGAAATAAAGGAATGATTATTTCAACAGTAAGAATCTTATAAGTGTCTTTCTCACGGTTCGCAATATGGATTATAATGAGAATCGAAATGTCGACTATTTGACTTTTTCAACATTTGAAGAAGTCGATGTTTCCATTTTTATACCCACCACCATAGAATGGTGACGGGGGTATAATAAGTTTGTCATTCCGTTTGTAACGCATCGAAATATCGATTTCCGACTATATAAAGTATATATATTCTTGATCAGGGAGAAATTCTAAGACGATATAACGATGTCCGTCTGTCCGTCTGTCTGTCTGTCTGTCTGTCTGTTGTAATCACGCTACAGTCTTCAATAATGAAGCAATCGTGCTGAAATTTTGCACAAACTCGTCTTTTGTCTGCAGGCAGGTCAAGTTCGAAGATGGGCTGTATCGGTCCACGTTTTGGCATAGCCCCCATATAGACCGATCTCCCGATTTTACTTCTTGGGCTTATAGAAACCGCAGTTTTTATTCAATTTACCTGAAATTGGAAATCTAGAGGTATTGTCGGACTACAAATACGTGTGCCGAAAATTGTGAGTATTGGTCCATATTTTTGTATAGCCCCCATATAGACCCATCTCCCGATTTTACTTCTTTGGCTTATAGAAATCGCAGTTTTTATTCAATTTACCGGAAATTGGAAATCTAGAGGTATTGTAGGACCACAAATACGTGTGCCAAAAATTGTGAGTATCGGTCCATATTTTGGTATAGCCCCCATATAGACCGATCTCCCGATTTTACTTCTTGGGCTTATAGAAACCGCAGTTTTTATTCAATTTACCTGAAAATGGAAATCTAGAGGTATTGTAGGACCACAAATACGTGTGCCAAAAATTGTGAGTATCGGTCCATGTTTTGGTATGTTCCCCATATAAAACGACCTCCCGATTTGGGGTCTTGGGCTTATAGAAACCTTATTTTTTATCCAATTTGTCTGAAATTGGAAATCTAGAGGTATTTTAGGACCATAAAGAAGTGTGCCGAAAATGGTGAGGATAGGTCCATATTTTGGTATAGCCCCCATATAGACCGATTTCCCGATTTTACTTCTTGGGCTTCTAGAATCCGAAGTTTTTATCCTATTTGCCTGAAATTGGAAATCTAGAGGTATTTTCGGATCATAAAGAGGTGTGCCGAAAACGCTGAGCATCGGTCCATATTTCAGTATAGCCCCCATAAGAACGATCTCCCGATTTAACTCCTTGGGTTTCTAGAAACCGTAGTTTTTATCTGATTTGCCTGAAATTGTAAATATTCTGGTATTTTAGGCTCACAAAAACGTGTATCGGATTAGGTTTTTATAGGTCCATTTGGTAATGCCTCCATATAGACCGACTTCACTTCTTGAGGGTGTAGAAGGCGCACTGATGATGAAAATTGCTTGAAACTCAATGTAAAATTTCCAGATTTTACTTCTACAGATTTAAGATTTCAAATCAAGACGTTATTTTATAATTTTCTTGCACACTTACAAGAGATGTTAATGATTCCTCTAAAACTCAAACAAAAATGGTTCTTATAAATCCAGAATCTGATATAGTCCTCATGGATGAAATCTTTAAATTTATCTTCGGGAAGTGTCCTCAAGTCCTCAAGCCCTCCTGAAATTTCAAAGGAAACCCTAATATTTGGTTCATGGTGGTGGGTATTTAAGATTCGGCCCGGCCGAACTTACTGCTGTATATACTTGTTGTTTTCAAAATTGGTTACAATACACACGCAGAGAAGCGATATGATCACCTCAAATATGTTTCAAGAGCAAAATGTTATTTTTAGACGAGGAACATGGAACATTTTTGTGGCAAAAATGTTGTTTTCTCGATAAACATATAAATGGTTGCCAAAATCAGATACATAATTTCCGAAAAAATAACATGGTTTCGACAAACATATTACATGTTCCCCGCCAAAAAATAACATTCTGCTCTTGAAACATTTTTGAGGTGATCATATTCCTTCTCTAGGTGCATACCAGCCATATCGTAAATGTTGCGCAGTGGAAAAAACGCAAATTAGAATCGGTCAGCTTTGCTGAAATCACAGTAGACTAGCATCATGATCCAGTTGAGCTTGTAAAAATCACTCTGACCCTTAGCTATTGTAATTAAAGTAATATAAGCACTTAAGAAGATGTATATGTCCACTTATTTTTGCTTTAGGTTTAGTGTAGGGAAGCCATATATGAATTTTATATACATGAAGACATAATTGTATGGAAAAAAGCGCATGTGCACCACACGCATATTTAATGATTACATTCTACATATGTATATACGAACAAATAAAATGTCTGTCAAATAAATCTGTATTCTAGTCATTTCATTATTTCACAGATATTAATGGCAATGAGATCCAATAGAACGCGCAAATTTTTAAAATTCTCCACCAGTATCCATGCGATGGCAAATAGACAGGGCTATAGGCGGAATACAAAATGGATAGCAAACTACATTAACGACATTGTTACCGTCTAGTTCATTAATAAAAACAGTAAAAAATAATAAATACAAACTATAAAAAAAAATCAGCATAATTTTGTAGTATAAGCCTTTTTCCATGTTTTAAAAATAAACGAAAATATCTAACATAAAGCATGTCTGCGAAAATAAAGTTATCTTTAAAATTTATGTAAACATTGCCTTAACGATGTTAACAGAGCCTTAACATAGCTCTGTTAAGTGCTTAACAGAGGGAAAAATAAAAAGAGTAAAAAAAGTTAAAATACAAAAGTGACCATTGTGCAAATTTAAAGAGGGGCGGTATACACCCACATATCAAATTTTAGGGCAGCATCTAATTCTGAAATAATTTCGTCAGGTTCTTCGACAGAATTCGAGATATTTTAACTTAAAGTACAGAAAAAATTTTCACCAAAATATTTCGAATTAAAATTTTAATTGAATTTTCAAAAATCTACAATTAAAACTTTAATCGTTTCAATAAATTTTTAATTAAAACAAAAATCAATCACAAAAATTAATAGTATCAATTAATTTTTATAATTAACTTCGGTGATTGATACTATCCTTTCTGTGATTGAAGATATTTCAATAAAAAAATTAATTGGATCAATTAATTTCGTGATTGTATCAAAATTTTTTTTTTGTGTTTGTGTGAGTGGCGATTGTTAAAGTTAAAATCAAATGTGACCACAAAGC
This sequence comes from Haematobia irritans, assembly GCF_050003625.1. Taxonomy (NCBI): domain Eukaryota; kingdom Metazoa; phylum Arthropoda; class Insecta; order Diptera; family Muscidae; genus Haematobia; species Haematobia irritans. Next base: position 49,363,651 of record NC_134401.1, on the reverse strand, counting down.
AAAAACTACAGAGGGGCGGTATATACCCATATACCAAAGTTTAGGGTTCATCATATTCTTAGCCAGAATTCGACGATTGAGTTAAAGTGACGATTGAGTTAAAGTTAAAATCAAATGTGACCACCACTTTTGAATTTTAACTATTTACTCTTTTTTTTTAGTTAACTTTATTTTGTTATCTGTTAAACACTTAACAGAACACTGTTAACGTTAATGCAATGTTAACTTATGGCGATTTCGATTGGGAAAAAGGTGCAACATTCTCGAAATTGATTACCAAAGATAAAGGACACTGTCATAAATTTTGGATCCTCTATCCCTCACAATATTATGAATTAACAATAACTTTGGAATGACACTATTATTTGAGCGAAAATACAATGAGGGAAAAAGAAGTGTAACACCAGGGCAACATATTTTTTGCGAAACGAAAACGCCCTTAATTATACCCTGCGCCACACTGAGGAACAGGGTATTATAAGTTAGTGCACATGTTTGCAACACCCAGAAGGAGACGAGATAGACACATGGTGTCTTTGGCAAAAATGGTCAGGGTGGGTCCCTGAGTCGATATAACCATGTCCGTCTGTCCGTGAACACATTTTTGTAATCAAAGTCTAGGTCGCAGTTTTAGTCCAATCGACTTCAAATTTGGCACAAGTATGTGTTTTGGCTCAGAATAGAACCCTATGGAAGAAATCGGTTCAGATTTAGATATAGCTCCCATATATATATTTCGCCCGATATGGACTTATATGGCCCCAGAAGCCAGAGTTTTACCCTAATTTGATTAAAATTTTGCACAATAAGAAAAATTAGTACTATAGTCAAGTGTGCCAAATTTTATTGAAATCGGCTCAGATTCAGATATAGCTCCCATATATATCTTTCGCCCGATATGGACTAATGCGGTCCCAGAAGCCAAAGCTTTACCCCAATTTGGTTGAAATTTTGCACTAGGACTACAAGTAGTAGTGGAGTCTAGTGTGCCATAATTTATTGAAATCGGTTCAGATTTAGATATAGCTCCCATATATGTCTTTCGCCCGGTATGGAGTAATACGGTCCCAGAAGTCAGAGTTTTACCCCAATTTGGTTGAAATTTTGCACTAGGAGTACAATTAGTAGTGTAGTCAAGTATGCTAAATTTTATTGAAATTGGTTCAGATTTAGATATAGCTCCCATATATAGCTTTCGCCAGATTTACACTAATATGACCACAGAGGCCAATTTTTTGCACCGATTTAGTTGACATTTTGCACAGGGAGTAGAATTAGCATTGTAGCTATGCGTGCCAAATTTGGTTGAAATCGGTTCAGATTTAGATATAGCTCCCATATATATCGTTCGCCCGATTTACACTCATATGACAACAGTGGCCAATCTTTTACTCCGATTTAATTGAAATTTTTCACAGGGAGTAGAATTAGCATTGTAGCTATGCGTGCCAAATTTGGTTGAAATCGGTTCAGATTTAGATACAGCTCCCATATATATGTTTTTCTGATTTCGACAAAAATGCTCAAAATACTAACATTTTCCTTGTAAAACCGCCACTGCTTAGTCGAAAAGTTGTAAAAATTACTCTAATTTTCCTAAACTTCTAATACATATATATCGAGCGATAAATCATAAATAAACTTTTGCGAAGTTTCCTTAAAATTGCTTCAGATTTAAATGTTTCCCATATTTGTTTACTAACATTATGTTCCACTCAGTGCATTAGCCGACTTAAATTTTGAGTCTATAGAATAGAATTCTGTCCAGATCGAGTGATATTTAAATGTATGTATTTGGGATAAACCTTTATATATAGCCCCCAACACATTTGACGGATGTGATATGGTATCGAAAATTTAGATCTACAAAGTGGTGCAGGGTACAATATAGTCGGCCCCGCCCGACTTTAGACTTTCGTTACTTGTTTTTTTTTTAGAGTTATGTTCACCTACTATAACAGAGATGCCATAACATTTACTTTCATTCGCAGACAAGTTTACATAGAGAGTGTAAGAGATGTCAATGTCATCTCATTACCAAAAGAGAGCAAAAACAACTATGTATTGAATCACCCTGTATTCAATACACCTAAGTGCTAAATCCCTCTGTTTGTTACTTTTAAAATATGCACATTTTCTGACTTCATACACCCCAGTCTCTCCCCCCGCCACTTCTAGACGAAGACAACAAACCCAATAAGCATGTCATCATCATTTTTACCATTCTATATCAAAGTCCAAGCGATGGAGAATGAGGACAACGACGCCAAATGCAATGTACAAGAGACAAACCCCAAAAAATGCATACAGATGTTTTCAAAACGACGTCATGAGTTCGTTGTTTGTATCGTCTTTCATTCCCAGCAGAGACAACAAAATTGGACGAATGGTGTGTGCGTTGTTTCTCGTCGAGGGGAAGATGAGATAGAGGGATGGTAATACTTCTGTTTAGTGATGTCAACCGATTGTGGATAAATAGCGTGGTAGCTAGCAGTGGCGGCAAACGAATACGACATTCAACGTTGCTGCTGCTTCTACTGCGGTTACCGGCCGGCCTGGCAGTCCAGTTGAATGTCTGATTAGGGTTGGTTAGTGTCGTTGTTGGACCTGTCGATTGGGTGGGTCGATGGTAGTTTTTCAATGTTGGCGTGATGTGTTTTGTTTGTTGTTGTTTTGCCATTTGGACTGCGCCAAAAATATTCCGTCTGTAGACTGGGTGGATAAGACAACAAACATACGAGAAAAACGTGTTTTTGGTATTTTGTGTTTTTTTTCTTGCAGTCTGTCCATCCGCCTGTCTGTCGATGTGCCTATTTGTTTGGTTTGAGGTTGGTAGGTTTGTTGTACATATGTTTAGCTTCTCGTTGGACTTCTATTCATGTTTGAGAAGACGTTGCATTTTACTTTTATTTTTGTTTGCGACAGCGTTGCCAGTATGGAAAACAATTTCCAATATTCTATCCATAAAGTGACTATATGGTATATTACGTGTCAACTTTTACATGAGCTACCCAGTCGCAAAAGTCAAACGGATTGAGATCCTGTTGGAATGACCATGGCCTGCGGCCGAAATGTTTGTGTGTCCAGGACTTCATTATGGTCTATATAGGACATTTTCGCGATAATATTCGGCATTTACGGACGATGAATATCAAACTATGTTGCATCCATTCTGGCGATATATTGAGACCAGCTTTTCCAGTCACATATAAATGCTGGAGGGCTCTAACAACAACCACTTGTGGCCTTCCGAAGCGGTTTAAAGAAAATTTTACCAAAAACCTACCACCGGGAGCCACCGTGGTGCAATGGTTAGCATGCCCGCCTTGCATACGCAAGGTCGTGGGTTCGATTCCTGCTTCGACCGAACACCAAAAAGTTTTTCAGCGGTAGATTATCCCACCCCTGTAATGCTGGTGGCATTTCTGAAGGTTTCAAAGCTTCTCTCAGTGGTTTCACTGCAATGTGGAACGCCTTTCGGACTCGGCTATAAAAAGGAGAGTCCCTTGTCATTGGACTTAACATGTAATCGGGCAGCACTCAGTGATAAGAGAGAAGTTCACCAATGTGGTATCACAATGGACTGAATAGTCGAAGTGAGCCTGATACATTGGGCTACCACCTAACCTAACCTAAAAACCTACCAAATTAAAAATCTTATTTTGCAGTGTTTGATCAAATGTTTGTGGTTATTATGAAAAAGCGTTTCATCGAAAAAATGCGTTATTAATTTATTTAAGATGTTTATTAATTATTTTCTGTTACTACTTCTACAAAAAAGGAGACTTTGATGGTATGACATAAAATGAAAATTAAATTTTTTAAAAATACATATTGACTTTATAGAATATATAGGAAATTTTGCGTAAATTTTATTTCTATAGGGAATTTTCTCAAAATTTTATTTCTAGAGAAAATTTTCTTTTCTATAGAAAATTTTGCCAAAATATAGAGAATTTTATTTCTATAGAATATTTTGTCAAAATAGAAAATTTTGTCAAAATGTTATTTCTATAGAAAATGTTGTCAAAGTCTTATTTCTATAGAAAATTTTGTCAAAATTTTATTTCTATAGAAAATGTTGTCAAAGTCTTATTTCTATAGAAACTTTTGTCAACATTTTATTTCTATAGAAACTTTTGTCAACATTTTATTTTTATAGAAATTTTTTTCAAAAATTTATTTCTATAGAAAATTTTGTCAAAATTTTATTTCTATAGAAAGTTTTGTCAAACTTTTATTCCTATAAAAAATTTTGTCTTAATATTATTTCTTTAGAAAATTTTGTGAAAATTTTATTTCTACAGAAAATTTTTCAAAATTTTATTTCTATAGAAAATTTTGTCAAAATGTTATTTCTATAGAAAATGTTGTCAAAATTTTATTTCTATAGAAAATGTTGTCAAAATTTTATTTTTATAGAAAATTTTGGCAAACTTTTATTTCTTTAGAAATTTTTGTCAAACTTTTATTTCTATAGAAAATTTTGTCAAAATTTTATTTCGTATTTTTGAGTATTGTTGACCTATTTTATGAATATTCTGATTATTAATTTTGTTCGGCTTTGTCAAACTTTTATTCCTATAAAAAATTTTGTCTTAATATTATTTCTATAGCAAATTTTTCAAAATTTTATTTCTACAGAAAATTTTGTCAAAATTTTATTTCTATAGACAATTTTGTCAAAATTTTATTTCTATAGACAATTTTGCAAAAATTTTATTTCTATAGAAATTTTGTCAAAATTTTATTTTTATAGAAATTTGTCAATCTTTTATTTCTATAGAAAATTTTGTCAAAATTTTATTTCGTATTTTGAGTATTGTTGACATATTTTATGATTAAAATATTAATTAAATGTAATTTAATTTTTGTATTTTATGTAGATACAAAATCCCAGAAGATGGTTAGTGGCACTAACCGAAATATTGGAAATAAATATTAAAACACATCAAGCCGAACAAAGTTAATAATCAGAAATTTTATTTCTATAGAAAATTTTGTAAAAATTTTATTTTTTATAGAAAATTTTGTCAAACTTTCATTTGGGTTTAGTTGGAGAGGAATATTTTTCAAATTCTACCAAAACATCAAGAATTCTACCAAACAGTAAAAAAATACCATTTTTTGTTGAATTCTACCAACTGTGTGTCTTCCAGCCAAATATCACGAATATCTCCGAATGCAATGGTTATGTAAGCTTGTAAACAATAAAATGAACTGCCACTGAAATAAATCTGTCAGCTGTCAGATGATACAAAACTGAAGTTTGTTTTAATGCATATCAGCTACCCTGTATATACTTTATGTGGTGGAATATAAATCTGCACTTAATTTCTGTCTTCATATTTAAACAGCTGTTGCCAGTGTTGCACTATTTTGTTAATTTTCTCTATAACCCGTTATTTTGTTTTCTTCCACGACTTGGATATCCAGAACCAAAAGAAATCAACTTTAATATTAATGGAGAGAGATTATAAGATTTTCGACAGTCAATAGCCTTTTCCGAATTCAGAGACACTGAATCGAATTAAATTTGTAAATAATCTGATGGCGCTGTGGTAGCTTAGGTATTTTGTACTAATGTTCGCAACTCCTTAGTGCATACCAGGTGTGCTGATTATTTTCTTAATCTGGCAACTGCTGGGTGCTTACAAAATCGGCGGTGGCGGCTCTATTACGCTGTCTGTTCGCATTGTTCGTGTGTCTCTCTATTTTTGTTTTCGGGTTGTTCTTCATTCAATGTTTGCTTACATTTTGTTATTCGTAATCACCACCAGCAGAGAAGGGGTTATCGTTTGTCTGTGCTCTTGAACTTGAATTACAAAGGCGCGACTACGACTACGAATCCAAAAACAGACACAGAAGAAAAGTCAGCAATACAAATCAAAAGTAACGAGAACTATCATAAGAAAACAATCGAAATTGTATGATTCAAGTTTCAAAATCCGGCATGGATGAGTTTTGCGGTCCCTTCATATTAGCCAAGAATTGTTGGCAGCCAGTGTCTACAATCTGTTGGCCATAGCCAGCAACTCTTGCCAAAAAAAACTTAAATAATTGGTATTACTTTTCATGCATAACGAACGAGTTGAGAAACTAAAAACAAACAAAAAAATACAAGAAAAATTTTCATTTCAGCAAAAATTGTCTTTTTTGAGCAGATCACAGCCTCTTCTTGGCTGGAAGTCTAGTGATTCTAGGTACAAACATACAATTAAATGGTGGCAGGAAACCTGTCCAATTGGTAGAGTAGAAAACCTGCTCCAATGTTTCTTGATCTTCATTTAAAGGCAATTATGGTGAAATGTCTACAAGGTCACCATCCATAGAAGGCAATCGAAAATAATAATAACAAACGGGCCAATGAACTGATTTCAAAACTGTATGATAAGTTCGGTGGGAGGGGCTATGCGTTTATAGCAATTCCCACATTAATCAAATTCACCAAAAATCCCCAGAAGAAAAAAAGAAAGAATCCAACCTAGTGAGTTCTTAACGCATTCATTCAGTATCATAATGGCCGTAGAAGAATTTGTGTTTCTATTCTAAATTCATTGCCCTAATACATATTTATATCATCTGATATTTGAAACAGCCAGACAGACGTAGGTTCTAAATGTATTCCTCTTATAAGGTATTTTCATTAGGCGAATAGATAGAAGCAAATATTTTAAATTCAAATAACTAAGCAAATACGTCATATGGAGGAATGATACACACCGAAAGAATTATCTTCGTTAGATTTATTTTCAGGCTCACTTAGACTATTCAGTCCATTGTGATACTACATTAAATATGGGCACTTCTAGTTATAACCGCTGAACTTACTCGATTATTTTCTTCTTTTGAACCAACCAGATTGTTCCAAAAACATTAGCAGACTGCTTATGTTAACATTTTCCAGGTCCGCCAGTAATCTAAAGCTGTATGCTCCTAAAGTTCGCTTACGCCTTACACAAAATACAGGACACAAGAGGTGTTTAATTGATTCATTTTCCTCCTCATTATAACAGCTCATGCAGTAGTCATTATACATCACGCCAATAGTTTTTGCAAACTCGCCTATCAGGCAGTGACCCGTTATAGCAGATATAAGGAGTGATATCTGAACATCTTGAGAACACTAGCATATCTAGTGTGGGGGTTAAGTTTAAATGGGACATATTTGCTTAATGTCGTTACAACCCTTGCAATTCTCCCATTGGACATTTGCCATCGTAATAGCCTTCTCACGAAGTAAGAACTTGCAAGCAGAGGCCTACCAACAGACTCTAGTTCCCCTGGAATATGTAAAGGAGTTCATAGCCTTGCTCAGTCCCACCTCAGTAATGCTGGTGATATTGCTGACGATTTCAAAGCTTCTCTAAGTGGTTTCACTGCAATGTGGGACGCCGTTCGGACTCGGCTATAAAAAGGAGGCCCCTTATCATTGAGCTTTACATGGAATCGAGCAGCACTCAGTGATAAGAGAGAAGTTCACCACGGTGGTATAATAATGGACTGAATAGTCTAAGTGAGCCTGATACATCGGGCTGCCACCTAACCTAATTAGGGGAATATTGTACTGCTCAGTCATTTCGTTGGGATATTTGCGGCAATCGATGGTCGTTTTAGAGTTAAGGAACACAGAGTCCAAGGATTTTATTGCAAGTTGATTGTCTGGGTAAATATTATTGCCAACATTTGAAGGGTCTGAAGATAAATTCGCTAGTTAAATTCGTGGTTTGTGTCTCGGCTAGACAAAATTAATATTTGTGGAACGAATTTAACGAACATTACTTCTCAGCATTTGTTGAAACATTGCTTTTCAGCCAATTCGCCACCTCTTTTATTGCTAATATTTCAGCCTGAAAAACCCTACAGTGATTAGGTAATCCTTTCGCTATACGAAGTACCAGGTCTTTAGAAATCTATATAAGGTTTATTCGTCGGGTCTGAGAGCACCACGCCTCACTGTTGGGAGTTAGAGTTTCAAATTTTTTTTCGAAAATCCACTACGTTTGGGACATCTGGCATTGTTTTGAGGACCGAACTGTGACCGTACCTTTTTTCCGACCACATCGTTGTTGCAGCTAACTGTTTGGCCAAAATGTCTATAGGCCATAGATGCAGCATGACATTAAGGGAATTTGTTACTGAATGCGCCTGAGATACACAAGCAAGCCAATCGCTGAACTTTATCTAAACTTGTCGGCTGCTGAAGTGCCGGCCACCAGACCAGACCAGAACACAATATAGCATTATAGGTCTAACACAGCCAATGCACAATTTATTTAGTCCCCTCTTTTTCCCTTTTGCACGAGTAAGGGAATTTCAATATCCCCTAAGGATATGGGCTTAACCGTGGAAATTTTGCGTTCTTTGCAGTACATGACTAGTTCTGTCTTTGCAGGATTTACCCTTAGACCATTCTCTTTTGGCCATTTCTCAGTTATCGGGGGGTTCTCTGCATAATATCTCTGATTGTGGATGGGAATTTTCCCCTGACTGCCAGAGCCACATCATCTGCGTATGCCATCACTTTTATCCTTTATTTTTCTAGGGAAACCAGAAGGTTGTTTATAGCAACATTCCAAAGAAGAGGTGATAGAAGACATTCCAAAGAAGAGGTGATGCCTCTATTCACATACATGTGTATGTTTGCTTGTCATATTCTGCCTTATTCTTTGCACAAAATCAGCAACTTGGTAGGCTGCTTCCTGTTTAGTAGCGGTGAATTTAATTTATCTCAATGTCTCTTCGTTAGAAGTTCGTCTAACAGCCTAAGTATTCCTTGGCCAACATTCAGAGTTGTCAGTTCATTTAATATCGAGCTCGGATGGACGTTTTTGAATGCCCCTTCAATGTCTAGAAAAGCCACAATTGTGTATTCATTGAAAAATAGTGAACTTTCAATAAAGCCGACTGGTTCATGCAATGCGGTCTCGGTACACCCTCACAAAAAATCGCTTCTGTAACATATACTCCCAAACATATTTTGCTTCAAGCATATACATTTTTGGGTATTGCCCAAACATTTATATGTTTGATCTCTACCAATATATAATATGTTTGAAAGCATATTGGTGTAAACAATATATGTTCGGGTAGTCTAAGTTCCAAACATTTTGTATTTTTGCATCCAAATTCAATAATGTTGTCTTCCAAAAAACAATATGTTATTATGTGAACATATAATATGTTTGGAAGCATTTTGCACCCAAAAATATTATATGCTTAAAAAAAATTCTCCTAAACAATATTGTGCTCAAAATTTTATTTATTTTTTTTATATATTTACAATCATAATGAATTATGAAAATAAACAGGTAATATAGGTGCTAACAACATAGGTTTTCGACCTGAATGCTCAAAATTTTGTTTCTGCCCAATTGTATATTCCCCCACATCTTTCTCACTTCCACGAGATTTTTTAGTTCTTAGCACCTTTTTCTGTAATACAAACATTGTAGAAGAAATTATTCAATTTTATGATTTTTTTTTATTTTAATTTTACCTTTTGCCGGACGGGGATTCGAACAGCGGACCACACAGTTCGTAAGGATCAAAGAAGTAGCTGATCAATTGCCCAAGGAAAAATAAAATGTTAATTTTGTAATAACAAGCAACAACCACCAACTTAATTCAATATCGCTCCCTGTTAAATAGCGCTCCAAGCTACTAAACACATATATGTTTATAGGCTATTTCTAAATTAATATATGTTTGCATCCAAGCATATTATATTTACAAACATTTTATGTCCCAAACATAATATGTTCTAACATATATGTCCCAAACATGTTATGCTAGTTTATGAACATTATATGCTTGCACTCAAAAATATTGTGTTTAAAAATTTGTGTTCCAAACATACAATGTTTATAGCCAAACATATGAAAAACAGTCTTTTTCATCCGCGTAGACTTGCCCTTCGAGTAAGCATGTTGTCGTTTCGAGAGCAATCCCGAATCTAAGATAAATATCTATCATCCTCCCCATAGTCTTAAGAAGGACTGAAGCTGAAGTGAGAAGCTTTTCCCCGCTTTAGCTATGAAAACGACGTTTGTTTCCCTCCGCCGGAGTAATTCCACCAGGTCCGAGGATTTGTACGATCCTAAACTATTTATTTAAACTCTCTTATCACTGAGTGCTGTCAGATTCTATGTTTAGCTCAATGACAAGGGACCTACATTTTATAGTCCAAACCACTTAGAGAAGCTTCGAAACACGCAGAAATGTCACCAGCATTACTGAGAAGGGATGATCTACCGCTGAAAAACTTTTTGGTGTTCGGTCGAAACTTGCATTGAACCAACGATCCCCCAGTTAAAATTTCATTTTAGATCTTTTGGCCAGATACTAATATTTTCCACATAATCTGCGTATACCTCTTTTCTTCTAGAGTAAAATGATGTTGTAACTTGCCTCAGAGTGGCTAAATTACGTGTTTTCATTCGAAGGATTGTGGAAATCATGAACAGATACCTAGAGTTAGTACCGAATAGGATTAGCGGATAATGCTGTATACCTAGTGTTATTGTCGAATAGGATCAGCGGACAATGTTGTATACCTAGTGTTAGTACCGAATAGCATTAGCGGATAATGTTGTATCCAGGAAGTAATTTGACGGAGAGCTGATATCGCTACCCTACCTTCTGGAGATATAGGGCCCAATATACTCACTCGACAACAAGAACTTGAAACAAATTAGTGAACTCGGAAAAGTGAAGAGAAGAAGGAACCTAGCAAAAATTGGAAACAATAAAAAATTTCCATCACTTACTGAAGGGATATCATTTCAGACCTGCTTTTATTATCGGTAATAATGTAAGAGAGAGTCAACATTTTGTTATTATGCAGATATTACGCCTTAACATTTCCACAAAATCGATAGATGGGTAGGCAGTGTCTTCTTAGCAAGCATAAATTCATTTAATTTTTGGAGGAACGTATGAAATCTCCAATAAATCGGGACTTCTCAACTAAACAAAGAATGCTTTATTCGATTCCGATTGTTTGCGTATTTCAAAATGCGTATCTTACATTGATATGAATTTATTTCACCCTAACAAAGTTGGGCTCAGTTCCCGCTTATATTCCTCATGATAGTTCTGACAGACGTGAAATACCGTTGAAGTTCTGGCCGACTTAAGTTCTTAGACGGTTTTCCTTCCATAAGTTAATTTTGTGGGCTACGGTTCCTCAACCGTGATTTTACTCCTGCTTCACAGTTGAAATCAGCGTTTTTACTTTTCGTGCTTGGACACAGACACTATGGATAGACAAGCTTTGGAACTCTTCCTCAGGTTTTCCGTATCATGTCCTAGATCTCTTTTTAATAACTCTTTTATTAACTTCCTACGTTGGGTTAGGTATAATGGCAGCCCCTTATTTCAGTCTGACTTAGATTATTCAGTCTATTAGGCCACCACATGTGGCGAACTTCTCGCTTAATAATGCTGCCCGTTGTATGTTTAGCTCAATGACAAAGGACCTCCTTTGTATAACTGAGACTAAATGGAGCTTCACTTTGCGGTGAAATTACTTAGAGATGCTTTGAAAAACTCAAAAATGTCATCCAAATTACTGAGAAGAGATAATCCACCGCTGAACAACTATTGGTTTTTGGTCGAAATTGAGATTGAACCCATAACTCTCTGTATGCAAGGCGGACATACTAACCATTGCACAACGGTGGCTGCCTAACCTCCTATTCGTAACACTATTTGTCTAGGATAGGAGCCTATACACCTATTACCTGAGTTTCCACTAAATCTGTTGCAACGTTGATCCAGGCTTAGTGTCATGTCTTTTGCCAAATGACGAAATTTATATCTGTTGAAGACAGATAATTAGGTTCAACATTCTCTAGTTGGTGGTAACACTTATTCGACACTGCTCTCCCTCTCCTTGTAACAGCAATGAAAATACATCCGAGGTTTGCAGGAACCACTACCGCACGGCAGCTTTAGCATCACTTCGGCGAGAGGTTCATTTTCTTCAATCGTCAGTATCTTCTTTGTATACACAGCCGTTCTACAACTCTCGAAAATATGAACGGTTTCGCCGTTCGCAATTTATAAAATTTCATACGTTCTCTTAAATGGAGAAGCCTTCAAATCTATTCCCTGAGTTTCCACTAAGTCTTTTGCCACGTTGATCCAGGCTTGCTATATTTTGGCAAATGACGAAATTTGTATCTGATGAAGGAAGGAACTCAGGCCCAACATTTGCTTGTTGGTGGTAATACTTATTCGACTCTACTCTCCTTCAGTAGATCCCTGGTCTAGGATTCTACTTCCGTATGTGCACCATCGTCAATTTCTTCAACTAAACCCTCGCGAACTATAATCCACGTACCCTCTTTTAGTAGTTTCCGGATTCTGATCTCGTGCTGGTTCCTCCGCAGTCTTGTAATCCTTTCTCGCTATATCTATAAAAAAAAGTAGATACTAAAGCCAATTTAAATTCATTTCAGTTCACGGAAGTTATTATGGGCGCTCTTAGTCGACACTACTCTCCTTCAGTAGTTCCCGGGTCCAGAATTCCACCATAGCCATCCTTCCGACTGTTTCACTCTACACTAAAAAAAAGGAGCCACCGTGGTGCAATGGTGAGCATGCCCGCCTTGCATACACAAGGTCGTGGGTTCGATTCCTGCTTCGACCGAACGCCAAAAAGTTTTTCAGCGGTGGATTATCCCACCTCAGTAATGCTGGTGACATTTCTGAGGGTTTCAAAGCTTCTCTAAGTGGTTTCACTGCAATGTGGAATGCCGTTCGGACTCGGCTATAAAAATGAGGTCGCTTGTCATTGAGCTTAACATGGAATCGGGCAGCACTCAGTGATAAGAGAGAAGTTCACCAATGTGGTATCACCATGGACTGAATAGTCTAAGTGAGCCTGATACATCGGGCTGCCACCTAACCTAACCTAGGTACTAAAGACAATTGAATTTCATTTAACTTCATGGAAAATTGTCCCAATGTGAAAAAATATCTTCTTTGAAGAGCTTGACTATATATTCACTTTATGCCACAGTGTGGTTTTCATATACAAGCTTAACCACAGACTTTCATTTCTTTGGTGGAAAATTACTGTAGTGAAACAATTACAAAGTTTGGACTCTCTAATGATTGCAGGAACATTGAAATCGTTTTTAGTAAGACCAACTATCAAGATCCTTAAAAGCACAAACAAATTCGCTCCTAGCCATCCTTCTAAACCAATACAAAGAAAACTCACCTTGTATTTAGGACTACCATTTTGTCATCTATCTTATATTGCAACCTGCAGCAACATCAACCACAAGCCAGACATAAAGAAGATTTTTTACAGAAAGAAAAACAGATACAAGAAAAAAAATGTACAAAAAAACGTCTGTGAAAAAATGCTTGGAATATATCACAACAAGTTCTCCTTTTTTGTAAAACTGAATCATTATAGCCCAACAAAAACCTGAAAACCAGGCATGCTCTTTTGTTTTTCCTTCTTTTTTTTGGACCTCATGATAAGAAGTAAAGAAAAAATGAATTACAAACCTGCATCAAGTTTCCGGTAAGGGCAGAGGTGATGACCAGCGACATTTTTATGTCCATGGGCTGTTGCAACTGCTGACAAAAACTTGTTTGGCATCCTTAAACAAAGCGGAAGACGGTAGACAATGTGAACAAGAAAATCGAATATACTAATTGGGAATAATAAGATTGCGATGAAAGAATTTAATTTTTTTTTTTCGAAGAACTTTTTCGATCTCTTCTCCTTTGACAATCAGTCGATAGAAAAACGTTTACTATGAAAACAATGGACAAAGATTAACAAAGTGAAATGTTGTTTGCGGACGATCTTCTATAATCGAATGAAAAAAGAGAGACAAACTATTATGCGAAGATTGTTCAAAGGTAGTTTATCCACTCCCTATAATACAACGACAACGTTTCGGGGTGTATTATAGCTTCTCTAAGTGGTTTAACTTAAGGCCGGTATTAAGTTTGCACTATCGTGCTAAAATATCCTTTATAAAATTTGCCAAAAAATTATATTTTTATTTTTCTTTTACAGATATATTTTCGACTTTAGTGGTTAACTAGCTGTTGGGACTTGGCTAAAAAAAAATGAAATCCCTTGTCATTTAGATAAACTTGGGGACGGGCAGCACTCAGAGATAAGAGATACTACTGTGGTATCACAATTACTGATTTGTCTATATAAGTCTGAAATAACGGACCCAATCTAACCCTCATGGCCTCATGTCATTTCGGAGCCATTTTACAAATTATGTTACTTGCAAGACTGTATTTTGGTCCTGCAATCAGAATAGGATCTCTGTGTCTGAGACTAACAAAGTGAATATTGGCATTGATTATGTGTTCATCATTGCCATGAAAACGGGAAACCTAAATCGTGTTTCCAACCTAAACCCAACCCAGTCTGTCAGAAGAAGGCCTATGCGGAACTTAATGCGTACCAAAGGCTGGTCGTGGAACGCTGGGGGGTGAAGCCGTCCTTATTCCACTGGCTTTTTACAGCGGTTATAAGACTCGTAGCCACCTATGGCTGCCACGTCTGGTGAACCATTAGGAGACATCGTAACCATATACAGAAATTCAACAGGATAAACAGATCGGCTCTCCTTTTACATGACTAGTGCGATGAGGACAATGGCCACTGCGGCTCTAAAGGTTTTAATGGGAATTAGCCCGCTTGATATACACATTAGGAAGACAGCCGAGGTGATACACATGAGACTAAAGAGCTTGGACTTACTCGGAAACAGGGCCTGCAGGCACACGGAGGGCAAGCAACGATTGATTTTCCCAAATATAGATAACATACTTTTTGGAGATCTGAACATTTATACGAATGGATCGAAGATGGCTGAAGGCACGGGCAGTGGTATCTACTGCGATGAGCTAGAAATCAGAGAGTCATATGGAATGAACAACGCCTGCAGTATCTTTCAGGCGGAGGTACTTGCTATTGCCAAAGCTTCGGAGCTCCTGTTGATGAGGCTGATATTCAGAAGCGATATCTGCTTCATCATCGACATACAGGTAGCAATGATAGCCTTGGATAATACGGACATAACGTCGAAGGTAGTCAGCCGTCGTCGTAGAGAACACAGGGTTCTCGCTGAACAGCACATAATATAACTCTGTGCTTGGGTATTATAGAATTAGGGGCAATGAAGAGGCAGATTTACTGGTTAGGTTAGATGGCAGCCCGATGTATCAGGCTCACTTAGACGATTCAGTCCATTGTGAATCCAAATTGGTGAACTTCTCTCTTATCACTGAGTGCTGCCCGATTCCATGTTAAGCTCAATGACAAGGGACCTCCTTTTTACAGCCGAGCCCGAACGGCGTTCCACATTGCATTGAAACCACTTAGAGAAGCTTTGAAACCCTCAGAAATGTCACCAGCATTACTGAGGTGGGATACTCCACCGCTGAAAAACTTTTTGGTGTTCGGTCGAAGCAGGCATCTAACCCACGATCTTGTGTATGCAAGGCGGGCATGCTAACCATTGCACCACGGTGGCTCACAGATTTTCTGGTTAAAGAAGATGCACGCGGCACGGATAACATCGTCACGGACGTTTTCCTCCGCTATTTTTTAAACTTACAGGGTCAATGCTAAATATGATAAACTGTGGAAGGAACCATGGACTTCTTCTGAGGAGTAATGGGTACTCAGGATTTCTAATGGCGACGAATAGAGAGGATTTGAGGCCGTTGATATGCATCATCACGAGACCCAATACACTTGGGACGCATATTGTAAGGATTGGCTTAATTACCGATGATATTTGTAGAGGGTACATTGACCCGGAGGCTACAAAAGACTCTTACCACTTTCTGTGCCAGTGTCCGGCATTATCTTTTAGAAGAAACAAGATACTGGGCTCTTTTTTTCCTTCAGGATAATACCGAGGTACGGGACTGTAATATACTCGCATTTATTAAGGCTTCAGGATGTAAAACCTAGAGAACCGTAAAGGAGATGTGACCGACCAGGGCAGAGGAAGACAGATGTCGAAGAGGAAAGAAACAACCATGACGAATCACAATGGACCAGCATGGTCTATGTGGACACCATTTTTCCGTACTACGGATTTGGTGTCATCCTCTATAACCTAACCCAGAACTACTTCAAGTGATAAACTCTAAGGAAGATACTGTTAATCCCATTACAACTGCGAAGCGCAGATCCTAACAATCTTCATCACTGTCAAAGATATACAAAGATTATTCCAAAAATTAATGTATACCCTCCTCAGGCACTCGTAAGTTTCCAACAGTAGTTTCTATTAATGATACACCACATGTCGAGACCATATTTGCTAGCATGAGATAATCCTAAACGAAAAGAACACATCTTCACAGCTGACTTAGTTTAGATTTTATTCTTTCACATAACGACCTCATTATATTACTTCTGATACATATCTCGAGTATTGTCGACATTTCTATGTAGCTCTCGTAAATGCAATGCAATAAAAAGAAAAACAACATTTGGATAATTCATCACTTGAGAATAATTGAAATTATTAAAGAAAACTAAATGACAGTTTGAATGTGGCATCCATGCTATTCTAGAGCGTTTCTAATCAAAATTCATCTAATCTCAAATGAGTGCATACCCAATGCCATAGGCGGCCGAGTACAGCAGCATCTCAGTCCCTCATTCTCTCCGGATGGCATACAGCGTAAGCCAGACAACAGACAATGATGACAACATTCTTCAATCATTAAATTCAAGTGGACCTTCTTATTCAATTCCTACAATGAAGACAACATTCCCGGCACATACCATTCCATGTTAAGAAGTATAATGGAGAAAAGTAGAACCACCCAAGCATCGAACCAATGACCGCTATACTCCACATCCATTGTGCCCAACGTTGTAGGCATTAACGGAGGGAAGCGTAACAATAACAAATGAGCAGATAATATCAACCAAAATTTTAAGCAACGATATAATGAACGAAGTGTGAAGAGGAGGTGGTGTGGTGCAAATAGGGGGCCCCGGTTTGGGATGTGACATACGTAAGTACAGTACAAGAATCTTTACAGCACAGGGCCGAAAATATTACTATTTTTGTTTAATTAGGCTCAGGCTCACTTACACTTACACTCACACTTACACTCACAATTAGACTGGGAAGCATCAAAGGGTTTCTTCGCGTGCATAAAATTGGTTTTCTCCCATGAGAAGCCATTCCAAATTGAGCAGCTGGTGTATAAACAAGATTTACTTGCCAAAGAGGCCAGCTGAAAATGTATATCTTCCATTGCCCACCAAAACTCAAGGGTCTTCCATGGTAAAGGAGTGGGCCATCGTAGCGGCCTATAGTTGCTCCCCGCTCGTATTCATCGACTGTGGGGTGAAAATAAATGCCGAGTATTATCGGAAAAATGTCCTAATGACAGTATTAAAGCCCATTGTAGCCAAAGATTTTGGCTGCAGACCATGGACATTTCAGGGAGCCACCGTGTTGCAATGGTTAACATGTCCGCCTTGCGTGCCAAGGTTCGTGGGTTCAAACCCTGCTTCGACCGAACACCAAAAATTTTTCAGCGGTGGATTATCGCCTCTCAGTAATTCTGGTGACATTACTGCATGTTTCAAAACTTCTCTAAGTGGTTTCACTGCAATGTGAAACGCCATTCGGACTCGGCTATAAAAAGTAGGTCCCTTGTCACAATACCCCAGAGACATTTTTGTGCAGCGTGGGATGGCCTAGTCGGCCGATTGAAGATCATTTTCCATTTAACAAATAACTGAGGCCCTCGGAATTGCCTGCCACCACTTTTTATTCGCTATTTGGAAGCTAAACAAATACAAGAAGAGGACTATTGTTTATAGAAAAATTATGTAAAGGGTGATTCTTTTGAGGTTAGGATTTTCATGCATTAGTATTTGACAGATCACGTGGGATTTCAGACATGGTGTCAAAGAGAAAGATGCTCAGTATGCTTTGACATTTCATCATGAATAGACTTACTAACGAGCAACGCTTGCAAATCATTGAATTTTATTACCAAAATCAGTGTTCGGTTCGAAATGTGTTTCGCGCTTTACGTCCGACAAATTTTGTTCAGCGATGAGGCTCATTTCTGGTTGAATGGCTACGTAAATAAGCAAAATTGCCGCATTTGGAGTGAAGAGCAACCAGAAGCCGTTCAAGAACTGCCCATGCATCCCGAAAAAAGCACTGTTTGGTGTGGTTTGTACGCTGGTGGAATCATTGGACCGTATTTTTTCAAAGATGCTGTTGGACGCAACGTTACGGTGAATGGCGATCGCTATCGTTCGATGCTAACAAACTTTTTGTTGCCAAAAATGGAAGAACTGAACTTGGTTGACATGTGGTTTCAACAAGATGGCGCTACATGCCACACAGCTCGCGATTCTATGGCCATTTTGAGGGAAAACTTCGGAGAACAATTCATCTCAAGAAATGGACCGGTAAGTTGGCCACCAAGATCATGCGATTTGACGCCTTTAGACTATTTTTTGTGGGGCTACGTCAAGTCTAAAGTCTACAGAAATAAGCCAGCAACTATTCCAGCTTTGGAAGACAACATTTCCGAAGAAATTCGGGCTATTCCGGCCGAAATGCTCGAAAAAGTTGCCCAAAATTGGACTTTCCGAATGGACCACCTAAGACGCAGCCGCGGTCAACATTTAAATGAAATTATCTTCAAAAAGTAAATGTCATGGACCAATCTAACGTTTCAAATAAAGAACCGATGAGATTTTGCAAATTTTATGCGTTTTTTTAAAAAAAAAAGTTATCAAGCTCTTAACAAATCACCCTTTAGTAGAGAGACCCGGCTATTGTTATGGCTTGCAAAGATGCTACTGTGTGGGGAGAGAATAAAAACCAATTGGGGGATGACATGTTTTTGAGCATTTGGTATAGCCATACACAAAAATAGGCTGTAAAAGAATTTATTTGACATGGCATGCTAATACTAACAATAATAAAAGCAATTTCCTCATTAGAATAAATTAATTTTTCGCTTAGTTAGCAAAACAAATACGACATGGCAAAAAAAAAGACTACAAATGGTCATAAAATCTAAAAACCACTAGGCGTCTTATTTTACTGTAAGAATAACATGATAATGTTTGGACCCTGAAGGTTAGAACTGTTTTGTTGTTTATCCCTTGGTGAGTTGAGGAAGAAATATTTTAAATTTTTATATCTCTAAACTTACTTGAGGAAATGAAACAAATGTTATCTTAACAAATTTTAAAATTTAAGGAAGAGAATGGAGTGATAACGTTTCATGAATGTTGAGGGAAATCAAAGGCTACAATAAGATTAATAGGACAATTTAAGGGATAATCGTTTTAAGCCACGCTTAAGGGCGGAAAATTAGTTTCTGCAATGATGAAAGGAATTGAACAAAAAAGTCGCTATACAAATCAATGCCAAAGTTGACATCCCACTCAACTTCAGAGTACAGAGTGAACGAGCTTCTATTAAAATTATCAATACGAGCAATGACCACGATTTAAGACACCATAGTCGATCTGTTGTGGTAAGAAAAAATGTCAATAAACTATTCACCAACAGAAGCAAATATCATCTGCCTCAGTTGTCAATCGTAGCCTTGTTGTGAGAATTGTACACGAAGGAACAGTGAATGATCCCATATCCACATCCAAAGAAAAAATACTCTCCTGCGGAACGAAATTTTAGACCAACGGAAATCCCTATATTCTAAAATATTTTCTTAATAAGCTTACGATTATCTCTAATATTTTTGGTTTGCTTTTAAAGAAAATATTTTAGAAAAGGAAACTCTTCTTTAAGTGCATCATAAAGAAGTGTTTTCTTTTAAGTTTTTGCCCAAATTCTAGACTCTGAAGCAGTGGATGCTTTGAAAGTTTAAATTTGTCACAATTTGCCAGCCAGCGAATTGTGACTTGTCACGAGCAAGTTCCCTGTCACTGCGGTGTGATTTGTTCACTTTTTTGACGCAATGCACAACTGCTAACGGTAAGAAGCCAGGGTGTGAAGATAAAGTCGCGAGTTAAATTCGTGGATTGTGTCTCGGATATGTAAAATTTAAATTTCCATTAGTATGTCCAATATCGGGGCTATATATAGCCGATATCTGGTGACGCTGTATCTCAAATGCTGTACATGAGACTTTTGATTTCTTCAATTTTGGTTTTTGTCCTCGTCAGTATGTCCTACTGGCATATTGTCTGATCAAATCACCACGAACGGTTTCCTAGATATGGGCGATCCAATATCGGGGTTATATATAGCCAATATCTGGTGACGCTATATCACAAATACTGTACATGAGACTTTCCATTTTTATACCCTGCGCCACACTGTGGAACAGGGTATTATAAGTTAGTGCATATGTTTGCAACATCCAGAAGGAGACGAGATACACACATGGTGTATTTGGCAAAAATGCTCAGGGTGGGCTCCTGAGTCGATATAGTCATGTCCGTCTGTCATATTTTTGAACATATTTTTGTAATCAAAGTCGAGGTCGCAGTTTTAGTCCAAC